>NC_091456.1:5803949-6403949 GCF_027789765.1 Dendropsophus ebraccatus | reverse complement strand
AGTGTATTGGCTCATATACACTTTTCTGTGTAGGGGGATATTATTTGTCTTTTCACATGATTATATAGTGTATTCTGTATTGTATACAGCGGTTGTTGAGCCAGTTGATGTTCCCGCTTGGAAGCAAGTGGGACTTGTTGCACTATTTGCCACTTTATCTTAGGGCACCTTATTTCAGTGCACAGTTTGATTATGAATTTGTTTAGTTTACCTATGTATATATTTGTCTGGAATCATATTCTTGTATACGCACATTGGTGTATATTTATTTATTCATATATATTTATGTATTGTTCTAATGTCCAATACCTGCAGTTCATGTACAATTTTGTATTTATAAGTCTGATTATTGATTATGTCTTGGATCATGATAGCAATATTACTTGTTAGCAGCCCCCTGATGGTTTATACCCGTTGAATATTTTTGGGTTAACCTTAGATTTGTTGTCCCTTATGGGAATTTTGAGTGTTTTTAATCATGTTTTTTAGTGTGTTTATTCCTTTTTTTCATTACAATAAAATTATCCTTTTGTGATGTAAGTAATGACAATTCCTGTACAGTGCTAAAGAATATGTTGGCACTTTATGCTTAAAGGAATTAAAATAGAAAATCCAGAGGAGGACATGAAGTTCACTTTCTGCAGACGGCTTCTTTTTTCGTTTGTCTGATACTTGGGAGGTTTGTTAGCAGAATGGTTTTAAACCCAAATTAAAACCCACTGTAGTCTGACCTAAATATACATGTTCCTGACAAACTTTGCTGCGACACAAAAGTAGGTCATTGTAGTGCTATAATAGTAATTAGCGGATGCAGCTATATGTCTAAGTCACTTATGCTCCGCAAAACAAAATAGATGTATATCCATGGTTAATATGTCAATTCTATCTCTGGCCAGAAGACATAGATTGTGCAGATACCGTAGCCCTGTGATGTCTGTACGATGCCAGACATTGCTGAAACAGCACTTACATCCCCAGTGGGTATTCTGGGAGCAGTGCATGGCCAGAGAATGTGAGACTTAAAGGGGTACTCCGGTGAAAAAATACTCCAGCTGCTGTATGTCCTGCAGGAAGTGTTGTATTCTTTCCAGTTTGTCCATGTCAAGAACTGTCCAGAGCAGCAGCAGATCCCCATAGAAAACCTCTCCATGGTCAGAGATTCAGCTATATCTGAGTGTTTCTTTCAGACATAAACTGGCTACAGAGGACTGATCTGCGATCAGAGACACTGGCTGACAGCTCAGCGTCTCTCTGATCAAAGAATTGACATGTCATGCACAAGCGCTCCCATAGAGAAACAATGTCACACTGAGGCGGACAGGATTCGCGGAATTCCGCCGATTTTACTCCGTGTGAACTGGCCCTAAAGATGGGTCCACACATAGTATTTTTGTTGATATTTTTTACCAAAGCCATGAGTGGAAGTAACATAGAGAAAAACTACAATGGAGATGTTTGGAGCCAGCACCCAGGAGGTGTTGGTAAAAATACTAACCAAACTGAGTTCCATATACTGACCGAAACGCTGTGTGTGAACCGAGACAAAGGCTAGACATAGAAATGACAGCGGGTGTTTGTTGGCGGTTCCAGAGGTCTTGATTTTTGCTTTTGTTGTCGCTTTCTGTTCCTATCTAACAAGAGTAAATACATAAATGGCCGAAGATGAAAACCTGATGGACCCACAATGTCACTGACGCAATGCAAGATGGATCTTTTATATGTATTCTAGAGCAAAGATGAACTTGTGACACCGGAGCGATAGCTAATTTCCTCCCGCTTACTCCATTGACGGCAAAAGACTCCACCGCCATTGTCTGTCTGCTTACAGATACACAACATCGCCGGCCACCTTTCTGCTATTCAGTGGCGTACACTCGGAATGAATGGGAAATGTGGCGGATTCAGAAAGATTTGCACTTGTGAAGCTCTTTTCTATAATACATAGAGGAAGCGTCTAACCTTGACATGAGCTTGTTGTGGAGCAATCCTTTTGTTTGAGATTAATACGTGAAATTCCGTCTGTGTTTTTCCCGATGGACGTTTAAAAAAAAATTACTTTCAGAATCGCTTAAAAACATAAAAAGTTTATCAATTCCAGCATTTCCATTCATCGTGAAAACTTTTCTTCATTTTCCGCAGGTTGCGCTATGGCAATAACCCTTTGTCTTGTAAGTAGGCCTGGCCCCATTGTAGTTCAGTCATTGTACCTTTCCATTGGTTGACAATTCCCAGCCTATCATTGGCAGACAAGTGCCACCGGCAGATCAATTAACTTTTGGCACACGCGGATGGCAGCCGGGCAGCTCTTCATTTGTCCCTGGCCCTGCTCCAAGCTGAGCTCCCCCTCCTTTTTCCCCTTTTCTTCAGCATTTTTTTTTGTTTTTGGAGAGAATTAATATGCTAAAGCTGAAGAGACAGGAATGATCTCTCCTGAGATAAATTGCTTCATCGGAAAAGGTTGAGAGTCGCTCGGCAGCCCCCACCGCCATCTACCGACAAATGGGAGCAGTCATTAATCCTTGTCATCTTGCTGGTGGATGATAGGGAAGGAAAGGCACCCCAGATTCTCACCAAGGCTTTGTCTCGCATGAAGGATTCATCTTTTTTTTTCTCAGATGAAATCAGCGTCGGACTGAGCAACTCTAATGGGAAGCTTTTATTAACTCTGCACAATGCGCCATATCAGATGGCTGGAGTGCTGTCATATCAGGAGGCAGCGCCGTGTTACCGGAGAGTTCACTATCTAACATGAATTTGTGGCAGATTTTTTTTTTTTTTTTACTCCATAGTTTGTAATGAATGTTTTAGTAACCTGCACAGACTACAGTTATTGCTGCGGTATAACGTGGTCCTGGGTCAGAGGTCATTGCCACAGATGTAGCAGAGCTACGTTATCCCATTTTTTTAGTTTGATAACGCGTCAGTAGGACTATGAGTAAACATGATTCCTTATCTTAACCCCTTAAGGTCAAAGCCAATTTTCGTTTTTGCGCTTTTGCTTATTCCATTTTAAGTTTAAAAGTCAACAGCGCTTGCATTTTTTCACCTAGAGACGTATATGAGCGCTTATTTATTGCGAAACCGATTGTACTTTGCAATGACAGGCATTATTTTTCCATAACATATGCTGCGAAACCGGAAAAAAATAATTTGCGCTGTCAAATTGAAAAAAAAACTAATTTGTTTTGATTTCGGGGAGTTTTGCATTTACGCCGTCCGTCCTATGGTAAAACTGACTTGTTATGCATGTTCCTCAAGTCGTTACGATTACTATGATATATAACATGTATAACTTTTATTGTATCTGATGGCCTGTAAAAAATTCAAACCGTTGTTAACAAATATACGTTCCTTAAAATTGCTCCATTCCCAGGCTTATAGCGCTTTTATCCTTTGGTCTATGGGGCTGTGTCAGGTGTCATTTTTTGCGCCATGATGCGTTCTTTCTATCGGTACCTTGATTGCGCATATACGACTTTTTGATAGTTTTTTATAAAATTTTTTCTGGATTTGATGCGACCAAAAATGCGCAATTTTGCACTTTGGAATTTTTTTGCGCTGACGCCATTTACCGTGCGAGATCAGGAATGTGATTAATTAATAGTTCGGCCGATTACGCGCGGCGATACTAAATATGTTTATTTATTTATTTATTTATTAATTTATATTTATAAAATGGGAAAAGGGGGGTGATTTGGACTTTTATTAGGGGAGGGGATTTTTTTATTAATAAAAACACTTTTTTACTTTTTTTTTTTTTTACTTTAACTAGAAGCCCCCCTGGGGGGCTTGTATATACACAGCATTGATCTCTCATAGAGATCAATGCTGTGTATATACACAGCAAAGATCGATCAGATCGGTCATAGATTACTATGGCCTGCTGCAGGCCATAGCAATCTATTGCCGAGCCGGGATCAGCGTCATTCCGACGCTGAGGCCCGGCACGGGCAGAAGAACGGATCTCCCCCCCCCCCCCCCCCGCGATCGCATCGCGGGGGGGAGATCCGTCCCACTAGACACCAGGGACACGGAGAGCACAGCATCTAAGTGCAGCTGTCAGGTTTGACAGCTGCACTTAGAGGCTTAATTAGCCGGCGCGGCAACGGGAACCACGCCGGCTAATAGAGGCACTGCCCGGCTGCACGTGTCAGCCGGGATCAGCGCCGTTCAGAGCGGGGTCCCGGCGGGACCCCTCTCTGAACACCCCGAGCGGCACCATGACGTGTCAGATACGTCATGGGTCGCTAAGGGGTTAAAGGGAATTCCGGCTTAAAGAGAACCAGTCATAAACAATTTTTTTTTAAATTAATTCTTCCGTTTAATTTAAATCTTTTTTTTAATTGATATTTGTCAATATAATTCATTTTATGGACCGCAAACTTACGCCCGTAGTCTACTTACACTTCCCGAGCGCCCTATGTAGCGATCTGACAGCAGTCTTTTACTTGGAAATCTTCACCTAGCCCCGGACACCCCACAGAACCTTTTGGATCGGCAAAGAAAAGTGGAAAAATGAAGAAATCACCACTACGTACGGGACCACATGTTACGCTACGGGCGTAAGTTACGGCATTTCCAAACAATGGTCTGGTTAATTTTTTACGGCGCCGCCTACGATCCTGGCGTAAGTTTGTACGTGGTGTGAACTGTGCCACCGTACATCGTATACTTTCCATTGTACGCAAATTACGCACGTCTCCGGCCGCTTATTCACGGAACGCGCTACGAACTTCATGTACGCTGGAACTTCACAAATTCCTCCACAAATTCAGCTCTGCAGCAGCTCTAAATAATGCTTCATAAAAATTAATGAACGTTGGCTTTTTAATATGCCGGTCTTGAAGAAATGTACAGTACACTGGATTAACACCTTAACGATGTAGGGCGTATATTTCGCCCTATTGCCGGTAAGGGAGTTCAGAGCGGCGGTCCCGGGTGCCGCTTGTAGCCCGGGACCGCAGGTATTAGCGGGCACGGTCCGATCGCCGTGCCCGCTAATACAGTAATCAGATGCAGCTGTCAAACATGACAGCTGCATCCGATTACCAGATTCGGCTGTTCCCTGGTGTCTAGTGGCGGAGATCGCTCCCCCGGGACGTTATCCCGGAGGAGCGATCTCCGTTTCTGAAGCCGGCCGGGGACCGCTCCAAGATGGCCCCGTCCCCGGCTCGGCACTCGTTTACTCCCGGCTGCAGCAGCCGGAAGTAAACGAGTGCCTATCTCATGGATCTCTGCAGCATATCTATACTGCAGAGATCTCTATGAGAGATCAAAGCACTTATACTAGAAGTCCCCTAGGGGGGAATAACCCTAACCCCAGGGGGGAATAACCCTAACCCCAGGGGGGGAATAACCCTAACCCCAGGGGGGGAATAACCCTAACCCCAGGGGGGGAATAACCCTAACCCCAGGGGGGGAATAACCCTAACCCCAGGGGGGGAATAACCCTAACCCCAGGGGGGGAATAACCCTAACCCCAGGGGGGGAATAACCCTAACCCCAGGGGGGGAATAACCCTAACCCCAGGGGGGGAATAACCCTAACCCCAGGGGGGGAATAACCCTAACCCCAGGGGGGAATAACCCTAACCCCAGGGGGGCTTCTAGTATAAGTGTAAAAGTAAAAAAAAAAGTGTTGTTGTCAATAAAAAGCCCCCTCCCCTAATAAAAGTCTGAATCACCCCCCCCTTTTCCCAGGTTATAAATAAAAGTAAACAAATAAATAAATAAACATGTTTGCTATCGCCGCGTGCGTAATCGCCCGAACTATTAATTAATCACATTCCTGATCTCGCACGGTAAACTGTGTGAGCGCAAAAAAATCCCAAAGTGCAAAATTGCCCATTTTTGGTCGCATCAAATCCAGAAAAATTGTAATAAAAAGCGATCAAAAAGTCGCATATGCGCAATCAAGGTACCGATAGAAAGAACACATCATGGCGCAAAAAATGACACCTGACACAGCCCCATAGACCAAAGGATAAAAGCGCTATAAGCCTGGGAATGGAGCGATTTTAAGTGACGTATATTTGTTGACAATGGTTTGAATTTTTTACAGGCCATCAGATACAATATAAGTTATACATGTTATATATCGTTGTAATCGTAACGACTTGAGGAACATATATAACAAGTCAGTTTTACCCCAGGGCGAATGGCGTAAAAACACATTTCCCCCTAATAAACAAAATGCTTTTTTTTTTTTTCAATTTCACCACACATTTATTTTTTTTCTGGTTTCGCAGTGTACTTTATGCAAAAATTCAAAATAAGGGCTCATGTGGGTTTCTAGGTGGAAAAATTGAAGTGCTATGGCCTTTTAAGCACAAGGAGGAAAAAATGAGAACGCAAAAATCGAAATTGGCTCTGTCTTTAAGGGGTTAAGGGGAATCTGTCAGCTCTAGATCTCATGTCAAGGAGGAGCTGCATCCTCCCTCACCCCTCCATGCCTTCACCGATTGATAGTCAAAGTAGCTGAGGAGGGAGGCGTGAATCCTGTTACTCAGCGCCGCCTCTTTGACATTTGACCTCTGAACATGACCTAGAGCTGATAAATTTGTGAATGTTGGGAATGTGTCTTGAGAAAATTATGTTTTGTATAAATAATGTTTGTATGGTAAACATTTTTAAAGAATTTTTGACATTGCCATTTTTTCTAATTTTCCATTTTCTATCTATATTATATAATAATCCTGATATCTTGCAGTTCTCATTCTCACCACTGGGGCTAAAACTAAGCTGAGACTTCCTGTTGTGTCTGTGGGGATAAGAGGAGGCTGCTGTAAAGTGATCTGTACAGCATTGCAGCGTCATGTGACACTAGTAGATAGAGGAGACAATAGCAGCTCCCTGTGGTATGACCTCTTCACAGGTCACAGAGCGCGCTCATTATTGTTTCACATTCATCTCAAGGGGACAGAGTCTGTCTATTGTTGTCTATGTCCATGAGTCTTGCTGTAAAGCATGTTACTAAATGCTGTTAAGAACAGCTGAGGCAAGATGGCCGCCCCTATAACAATATACAAGTAGTGAAATTATAAGAAAATTACACTTAAAATAGAAACAGATTAGAATAAAAGAACAAGTTTTAATATCTGACTCTAAAAGAAAATTTAGGCGGCACATTCCCTTTAAGGTGCCCCATATCTATTGGAAGAATAAAGCCTCTTATTAAATTTGGTGCGTATGTCATTGTCTGTGTGCCACAGCTGATTTCTGGTCCAATTTATGTCAGTCCTACTTGTAAATTATGCAGAGACCAGGCCCTCTCTTTTATTTTGAACAAGTGGAATGAGCAGAATAAAACTCTTTTTGTGGAGTAAGGACCTTGAAGTTTTTTGTTTGACATTATGAATACTCCCAACCAAACAGAAGACCGGCCGTCATTGTTACAACATCATTTGATTTTCCTTTTTTTTTTCTCGACTCCACTTAATCTTCTGACAAGTAGAATTTGTCCTTTAACTGGTTAAGGACAATAGAAATAAATGACTGCTTTTCTATGAGTTGTTCAATGATCCATGGACTTCCACTAAGAGACGTCCTTCACATGAAAATTGTCATCATTTTGGATACTTTTTTTTGTTATGCTTTATAGAAGATGATGAGTGTCGGGGAAAAAGCTGAGAAACTTGCATCAGAGAGAGTCGGGCATAGGGGTAATGCTGGCAGTCACAGTATACACTGCCCACAAGCTTTCAGTATATTGGGTGAATACAAAGAAGCATGGAGCTCAAGGACAGTCACTTGCTGGCTGCGCTTCATATTACTAAGCAGCAAACTAAACATAGTCCGTCTCTGTGTAGCTATATGGTGTACAAAACAAGTGAAATAGTAATGTTGTTTCTACCAGTCCGTTGTAGCTTTAAAGGGGTACTCTAAGCAAAACAAAAACACATAAAGAATGTATACTTACTGGTCCTTATGCTCCATTCCTCGAGTCAACAAGCTCCTGGACCCCCACTAGATATAATTTTCTCCCAGCTTCCTGCTACGTCACTGCCCGGGGGAAGTACGCGCTCAGCCAATCAGTGACTACAGCGGTGTCCTGCCCTGGTCATCCACTGGCTTAGCGAGGCATGCATCAGCCATGTTGCATAATGAAGCCGGCATGGACGGTGCTGCAGGGGCACAGGGACTGGTAAGTATAAATTCTTTATTATGTTCCTCCCGCCCCCTGCCCGCACAGTTGTTGTTTTTTTGTTTTTTTTTAAATTAAGAAACATACATTTAAATTGGTTATCTGTGACTTATTACTCTGAGGCCACACTCGATTCTCTACAGAAATGATAGCTACAGTAAGATAGTAAATGTTATATTGGTTTCTTCTTTAGAGGAATTTTTAAATCTCTTCTCAGTAAGTCTAGTGGGTGGTCCTATAGATAAAGAGCTGCAAGAAATTAAAGGAGAAGTCAGATGTTGAACCTTTTTTTTTTTTTTTTTTTTTTTTTTTTTTTTTTAAAGAGTCAGGGAGGAGGTGGCTGAATGTAACACCATGCACCTACCTCCCCGGCTCCAGTGCTGGGGTCCGCTGTCCTCCACTCTAGTTTCCAGTCCTGCGCTGAGCGGGGACCCGGGTCATGACCTGTCAGCCCTGCTCAGCCAGTCAGCGGCCGAGGCAGGACCCTGCATAGCATTTTCAGTTTCACCGTGTAAATATATATATTTTTTTTTTTTTGTTTCACATTTTATGGTAAAACGATGGATTTCATTAAAAGTAGAGTTGGTTCTGCAGGAAACAGAAGCTGGAAAATATAATGGGAGAAAGAAAAAACAGAAACACCAAAGAATATGGGAATAAGTTGTACCTTCCATCTGTTTTATTATCCCCATAGACCTAGTTCTTTTAGTGCCATAGTGCCCAGCATTGCCCGGTTGGCAGGACATCCGATGTGGGGTGGAAGCCGGCCTCCATTACCCAGCATGTCCTTTGCCTATTTCGCCTCACTTTTCAGTTAATATCTTCATGTATTTTGTCTTCCGGGACGGATCTGACTTTATTACCGAGCATTTGTTCTCCACCCATGTACACCAGTCTTTTTATATACTTTTAAAATCCCATTGTTTCCATGTTGTGTGTTCTCGGCATAGAGAACAATGGGGGGCTGAGGGTCTTATCTGCAGCTGGTAACCCACATGCGGACACTGATCTTTTCAGCTGGCCGCGGGTTCATGGTGCGCGATGCCCCGGCTCATTGGAACACACAGGGTTTGTTTGTTTTTTTCGCACCATGAGGAAATGGCTCATTGAATTACTAAGCAGACAATTTAGTAGCAAAATAATAGAGGTAGATTCATTTTAGCCACACAAACACATCTGGTCGGCACTCGATCACAATACCAACTTATTGGGTGCCACTAGCTGAGCGCGGAGGACAGTCACAGATGCTGTTTGATGATTAAAGGTTGGACGCGTCCAGGTTTCTGCATGGTGATTTTGGTGTCGCCCTTAGCCAACGTTTTGATTAATAAGTAGTCTTCAGCGGAGCTGCCAGCTGACCACATTTTGTTTGCACAGCGATTGTTTCCACTGGTACATCTTCATTTACACTGACGGGAAAGATGACCATCCGTCTTCCAATCATTTGTTATAGAGTTTTTACTGCAAAATAAATGAATTGTGACTCGTTACCTTCCAAACAGTGGAGTAACTATATCAGGTATAAAGATACTTTGTTGTGGTTGAAAAAAATTACTTAAATATTCTGTGCAGATTTTTCTAGGTTATAGCAGCAGCTGATGGTCATAGCCTGAAAGAAGGGAAGCCATATTGTATAGTGATGGAACAATATATCATGTGACATTTACAAATCCACAAATTGTGACCAAATTTTAGAAATTGATAGGTAAATGCGTAATGCTTTGACCTGTTTCACATGGTATATGACTAGAGAGTAGCATGAATACAGAAGCTTAAACTTAAATTTTTATTTTTTTCAGAAAGTTATGTAGATTTGTAATTCAAATAAAATATCCAGTCTTCCAGTACTTATCAGCTGTTGTATGTCCTGTAGAAAGTGGTGTATTCTCTCCAGTCTGACTGTCAGGAGCCTGTCGTGCTCTGCTCCCAGCACTGCCGGAGTGTGCGGCCAGTCTACTAGAAGCACTGACGGCATCCTTAGCTTCTTTCCACGGCCGGGGCTTCACCGTCCCCTCAGCCAAACGGCACATGTGTTTAGCATTGTGGTCATGCAGACTGGTGGCCAGCACCGCCAGTCAGCTCTGTGAGAGGGTTGGGGGCTGGAGTCTCAGCCCCAGTCACACCTAGGACTCCAGCCTCCATAAAACTACTCCCATCATCATGCCTTTGCCTGCAATAGAACCTCTTTGAGTGTGACTAAGCTAGCGTTGTATCCTGATTGTTTATTCCCTGGTTCCCTGATTCTGGCTTGACTTTCCGACTTCTGATTTTGTACTGCGATGACCAATAGATTTTGACCTGGCTAGCTGACCCTGCTGCTATTGTGTTTGTTTTCTCTTGTCCTTGTCTTAGAACAGCGACCAGTCTTCAGGTTGGGGCCCACTAGACTGGTGCGTTCATCTGCTTCCCCATTTATGTCCCTTCAGGATACTGTAACAGAATATAGCGGTTGTTTTTACACTACCGTATCGGCCTTACTGTGAGAGCCCATAACAAATCATGATATATGGCTTTTATGCGGCTTTCCTGTAAGACTCTATACGAGTTACCGTAGGTAATCTTTGCCGTAATTCACTCTATTAACCATACACTACTCATCGCACCATCTCGCCACTATCCTCCTAGATCTGCTGACGCTGAGTGTTTTTACGGAGCGCCTCTGTAACTATTTTCATAGATAATTCATACGGCCATCACTCAGCCCCACCACCACTAAAGCAGATCTCATTTATCCTTCAATTATTAAAAAGTCAAGTAAACTTTTGTTTCACCATTTGTAGCATTTTTGTTTTTTTCTCTGCACATTACGGCAACGACTAAAAGCTTTAATTGTTTTGTATTTTCCCATCATAGCGCTGGAACGGATAACCTCATTACTAGTAGACAACACGGGGTTAATCCCAATTCACAAGGAATTCTGTCACTTTTTTTATGCAATTTTTTTTTTTTTTACCTGTTTTATTTTTAGGCATTTTACTTTAATTGGGAATAGAGTTTTTTTATTCCGTTTCTGGGGACAATAGGAAAAGCTATTGATTGTGAGATGAGAATGTGCAGCAGTCAGCCCAACAGAGGGAGAGCGTGAGGCGAGAGACTGGTTCTATATGGAGCAAATTACCTAATGCTGCTGCTTTGTGATAGCAACCAGAGGGCCGAGGTGATTGGTGCAAATTTCAACCCTTTAACTTTTGCGCTGGCTGTGATTGATGCGAGTGGGGATTAGTGCAGCACGACCAGAACCATTACACCACCTAATGCATTCTCATTTGCTTTAGCTTTCCCCTATACCTGCCTTCATGTCCCCGGCTCCTGTGCTCTCAGTCACTATCACAGGCGAGCGAGGATTCCCTCTGTCCTCGTCCTCCTCCTCCTCCTCCACCCGCAGCTCTTCTTATCCTCCCCTATCTGTTTACATTAATTGAATGCAGGAGGAAGCTGCCGGTATGGAGGCCTGTGCTGTCCGCTCGCAGTTTAGTGTAAAACTATAAGGTATAAGTCAGGTCATAGAGAAAAGCTTGCGGTATGTAGAAATGAATAGATTAACCCCTTCCCTCCTGAGACAATTATCAGTTTCTACGCTTTTATTTTGTCCTCCTTTTTTACCTACAGGCCTTATTTTTTGAGACACCAATTATACTTTGCAATGACAGACTTTATTTTTCCATTAAATATGCTACAAAACCGGGGGGGGGGGGGGGGGGGGGGGGGGGGTTGTTGGGGGGAGAATATTTGTGCAGTGAAATTGAAAAAAAAAAAAAAAAAAAAAAGTTTTTTTTTTGGCTATTTTTTGTGTTGATGACGCCGTTTGCACAATGTAGAACTGACATGTTATCTATGTTCCTCAAGTCGGTACGATTACAATGATATCTAACTTGTGTAACTCCTCTTTTATTTGACTGCTTTTAAAAAATTAAAACCTTTTAAAAAAAAAAAACCTAAAAGTTCTTTAACCCCTTAAAGGTCAAAGCCAATTTTCGTTTTTGCGCTTTTGCTTTTTCCATTTTATGTTTAAAAGTCCATAGCGCTTGCATTTTTTCACCTAGAGACTTATATGAGTGCTTATTTTTTGCGAAACCAATTGTACTTTGCAATGACAGGCATTATTTTGCATAAAATATGCTGCGAAACCGGAAAAAAATCATTTGCGCTGTGAAATTGAAGAAAAAAAACAAATTTGTTTTGATTTCGGGGAGTTTTGCATTTACGCCGTTCGCCCTATGGTAAAACTGACTTGTTATATATGTTCCTCAAATCGTTACGATTACAATGATATATAACATGTATAACTTATATATCTGATGGCTTTTAAAAAATTCAAACCATTGTTAACAAATATATGTTTCTTACATTCGCTCCATTCCCAGGCTTATAGCGCTTTTATCCTTTGGTCTATGGGGCTGTGTCAGGTGTCATTTTTTGCGCCATGATGTGTTCTTTCTATCGGTACCTTGATTGTGCATATGCGACTTTTTGATCACTTTTTATTACATTTTTCTGGATTTGATGCGACCAAAAATGCGTAATTTTGCACTTTGGGATTTTTTGGCGCTGACTCGCAATTTGTTTATTTGTTTATTTATTAATTTATATTAAGAAAATGGGAAAAGGGGAGTGATTTGGACTTTTATTAGGGGAGGGGATTTTTTATTAATAAAAACACTTTTTTACTTCTTTTTTTTTTTTTTACATTAACTAGAAGTCCCCCTGGCGGCCTTATATATACACAGCAAAGATCCATTTGATCGGTGATAGATTGCTTTGGCCTGCTGCAGGCCATAGCAATCTATTGCCGAGCCGGGATCAGCGTCATTGCGACACTGAGGGACCCCGCTCTGAACACCCCCCCCCCCCCCCCCCCGCGGCACCATGACGTACCAGGTACGTCATGGGTCGCTAAGGGGTTAAATTGCTCTATTCCCAGCCTTATGACGCTTTTATTTGTTGGGCTATGTAAGGGGTGATTTTTTTTCCGCCATGATCTGTCCTTTCTATCGGTACCTTGGTTGCAATAACAAATATATTTATTTGGTTTATTTATTTATTTATATTTATAAAATAGAAAAAGGGGGGATTTAAAGTTTTATTAGGGGAGGGGATTTTCTATTAATGAAAAAACTTGAAGGGATCGCCCCTCCGTGATCGCAACGGGGGGGGGGGGGTGTATTCTCTCCCGTGCTCTCTGCTGCCACCTCTGTCCATGTCAGGAACTGTCCAGAGCAGGAGAGGGTTTTTTAAATAGAAGTAAATTACAAATCTATATAACTTGATTTGAAAGAAAAAGATTTGTGCCAGAGTACCCCTTTAAGATCTTCATTTCAATGAAACCTATGATTATAACTAGAACAGTAGCCGCTCCCTGTTGAAGCCACCTCGGACTGTAAGTGCCATCTGCGGGACCCCCTGCAATAATACCCAGAGATTATACAGAATAAGAAGGGCTTATGTCTGCATGCAAACAATAGGCTGAATTCCTGCATGGTAAGGAAGGGAAACATTCCCAAACATCTCCTGTGGGATGAATAATGATGGGGATGAGAACATATCTGCAGAACACTGGTGTGAACACTTGCCTCACGTGGTTAAAGAGATCACAACTGCTATGAGAATCCTGTTTTCCAGGTTTACAACCAACAGCTTGAAATCCACTGGCGGCATTACGATAAGTCGTATCACTTTAAGCCGGTTTTATTATTACTTGCTTCTCTTTATCCCTGGATTTTATTTTATTTTTTGAGGATGTGTGTCTCTCTCTCTGTCTATCTATCTATCTATCGATCTATATATATATATATATATATATATATATATATATATATATATATTAGGAAATTGAGTTTGTTATTAGACGCCTTCACTTAGTGGCGGCTTCAATAAAACATAATTTAATCTAATCTGCTGGTACCAGAGACATCCACAGCCTGGTACTCTGCGTCCCCTTCTGGTAAGGGAGCATTTCTGCTACCGTGTTGCCACAAAAATAAGACAGTGACTTAAATTAATTTTTGCTCCCAAAAATGCACTAGGTCCTATTTATAAGGGATGTCTTATATCTATGAAGAAGATTTCACATGTCACATGCATGGCAGGGACAGAGCTTGCATTATGGTGTCTTCTGGCCACCAGGGGGAGCTCACCACAGCACACTGGTACAGCACAGCAGGGACAGCGTACAGTATGGTGGCTTCTGGCCACCAGGGGGAGCTCACCCCAGCACACTCATACAGTACAGCAGGGACAGAGCGTAAAGTATGGTGGATTCCGGCTCACCACAGCACACTCATACAGCACAGCAGGGACAGCGTATGGAAGGGTGGCTGGCAACAGGATAATGGGAGACTGGGTGAAGCTCCACATCTAGTGGTAGGGGCAATGGGAATTGCAGCAGACAACGAGCCTTTTAATGCCTTGCCTGCACATTTACACTTGACGGTCGCGTAAGGGAACATTGGAGTTGGCTGCAGGTGACGGTCTTCATGTCCTGCATGCAGCTGCTCTGCAACGGACAGTGATGGTAGAAGACAACGGCGGCGGCTTAAAAGAATTCTAGCTGCATGCCCTGGTGTTCTGCTTGGTGGGCATGCTTCTAAATAAACACTTTGCTAGGTCTTACTGTCAGGGGAGGCCTTATATTTAGCAATTCAGCAAAACCTCCACTAGGTCTTATTTAGAGTATGAATGTATTTCTATTTACAGGTGAATCCACTGTTGCTATTAACATCATTGCTTCTATGGATACAAGAGCTTCTTTCTTCATTTCTAGCCCCTGAGATTTGTAATTTGATTGCAGATAATAGACGCTCCGAGAGCTTTATAACAAAGTCACCTGCTGGCGCCGGTATTCGGTAACAAAGGCTGAATCGGCAGGGCCTGTTACTTAGTCGATCTGACACCTACAGAGTAAAAAGTAAATGAAAACAATATCAGCGAGATGCTGTAAGCAGATGAGAATGTGATCGCACGCTCCCAGCCCACCGGAGGGGTAGTATGAGATCATAAGAATGCCAAAGCTCTGAGCAATGAGGCTTATTCCTAGCAGCGGGACTGTAAAATACAAGACATGCGGTATGATCTCACCTCGCCGCTTCCCTCAGCCTCTAAACACAGTCACAAACACACACACTCCTCCTCTTCCCGAGACCTCAGGGGATAGCCGGACTGCGAAGCATCTAATCCACGTCTGAGTCGTTAATCAGTGTAGCACACTCTCCGCTCCTTTCATCTGTAGCACAGCAGTATACGCCGTACACTACCCAGTGCCATAGCACACCTCCCTGCACTGGAGAGATTGAGGGCTCTTTCGGTGCCAGTTTCCTAAGATCTTAATGAGCTGATGTCGGCGTGTATACCCGGCACACATGCTCCTCAGTAATTGGTGCCATCATTAGTTCCCGAGCCAGAGGCCAGCATTAGGACATAGCCCCAGAGCCCATAGAGTCACAGGACTCATGAATAAGTAAACCGCGCAATTCTATTGTACTTCTAGGTGCTTTAAAGTGTCACACAGCTGTAATATTCAGTCCAGAGATGTTCTTTGTATTATTATTGTTATTCTGTATTTGCATCAGGTTTAGCGTTTCGTCGAGTGTATTAGGTATAGTCCTGATTAAGAGCTATGTTATGTGTAATAGCACTGACAGCGAGCGGGGGACGAGCAATCGAGCGCTATACTGACAGGTCGGGGCTTGCTTGCTCCTTTAAATGGAACCTTTCACCCCCCGTGCCGGGGTGAAGGCCGCCCGACCCCCGCTAGAGCCCCGGATACTTACCCCATCTCGCCAAGGTGAACAATTTCTCTTTGGTCTACAATATAACGATAATTGTTGTACGCGGAGAGTACGGTGTATGCGGAGAGTACGGTGTATGCTGAGAGTATGGTGTATGCGGAGAGTACGGTGTACGCCGAGAGTGCGGTGTACGCGGGGAGTACGGTGTATGCGGGGAGTACGGTGTACATAGAGAGCTGTATTGAAGCCTTTGTAGGTGGGAATCTGGTTACTATTCCAGCTGTATTAATGGTATTGATCTGTATTTTGCACTTCTGTGCCGTGTTCTGTAATCTTTAGATTAATTGTCCTGGACCTCTGAGCATTGCAATTCCTTATTATATATTCTCAGAAGACTCACTCTACCCAACAAAGTCCTGAAAGCCGCTGTGCTGGAGTCGGCCCTCTCTCTATCATTAACTGTTTAACTGTGTTTTTACAGGGCAAATTTTACCTGCTGATCGAGGAGCTGAGCCAACTTGTCCGCTCCCTGGTGCCCATCCAGCTGTGGTACAAGTACATCATAGGGGACGACCCCTCCAGCACCTACTTCTTGGGGAGCATCCTCATCATCCTCTACAGCCTGTGTAAGGTGAGTAGGACCTAGGCCTATAGAAAAACGCTTTAATCATGGAGGGCCCACAAAGAAGAAATATATAATGATCTCGTACTTTCATATTATAAGTCGAGGAATCTGAGCTAAATTATCGTTGGAAATAAAAGTAATAGTAAAGGATACCAGCAGCGTACCTTGCCGTTTGTCCACCTTACAGATGTCACATCTTAATGGCCAGATGGCTGAGCTTAAAGTGAATCTGTACCGCCAGTATTGTTTTGTTGTCTTCATCCAGGCTTGTCTGGTCTGTTTGTCTCCTGGGGCCGGTATTCAGGCTAAAAACAACTTTCATTGGGTGGCTCAGTGTCAATGAGGTGGGGCCTAGACCATTCGTGCCCTAGGCCTGCAGCCACTCTCTCCCACCTTTTTCCGCATGCCTCTGAGCTGAATCTTTAGGAAGAAGGATGATCACCCCATTGGCGTCATGCCATTGTAATACCAACCCCAGGAGACAGACAGACCCTGGGACCAGACATGCCTCGATGGAGACAACAAAACTATATCGGTGGTTTAGGAGGGGGGGGCTGCCCGGTGATACAGATTCACGTTAAAAGATGTCACAAAGTTACCATACCTCAGATTTCAAGAGTATCTTTCTCTCTTCTAGTCATTTGACATTTGCGGTCGTATTGGAGGATTAAGGAAAGCCTTGAGGACTCTCTGCCACCCGCAGGTAATGTGCAGCTTAAACAACTGTTGTATCAGACCTAAAGGAGCATGAAATAGGTATTCTTGTATAAAAAGAATTATATGTTGCTGAGTCTGGGTAAAAAAACGGGGGATACTCACCTACCCTGATCTCATCTCATCATGAAAGTACAGAAGAGATGAGCAGTGGGGTATTTGTAGTCCTTGGACTGGGGATCAATGGAGGACTAGGGCAGGTAAGTATGACGTGTTTTTTTGTTTTTTTACTTTCCCCAGACTCCACATAATAAATAAGGAATTGTATACTTCCCATCATACTCGCCTCCTCTGAGTAATCTAACCTGCTAACCAGTTTGCAGCAAAGTCCGCTACAATTCCTGGTATTTTGTAGGGGTTTATATACTTGCAGTGAAATTTTCATCCCGCTGTAGGTAAACTGAATCCCCCGTAACGGGAATCACAACAGATTTCGGTACGGAACTCGCATCGTCAAATCCACTGCAATTCGGGTACATGGCTACTACTTTCCCACGTCTGATCAGTCAGAATTAGGAGCTGCAGCTCTAGTCCTACTACTTAACAAGTTATTGGGACTTCTGCCCATTGGTTCTTGGAATTGAAAGTCCTAGTGGTCAGAATTAAGTCTTAATGGGCTTTTACAGGGGCCGATTATGGGCCAGGAGTGTTGCTGGAAACAGTGATAATACGAGGAGCAGGAAAACGCCCGATGAAAACACATCCTTCAGGCGGCTTCACAATGTATTATTATTGGCCACACATCCTCCTGTGTAAAGAGTTATATGTGAGACCAAAGGGAAACTGACAGTGCATGTATATGTATATATATATATATATATATATATATATATATATATATATATATATATAAATATGATCAGCACTCGTTTGCATCCTTGCACAGCCCAACATCGGCCTGTGTGAAAAAGACTTTCAGTGGTCGGACATTTACTGGTTATGAAGTAATTCTGTATCCCAGTGATGAGATGATGGGAGGACATCACATATATCAGTTCTGTCTGGCCATTATATAGGACACTGCTGCAGGGAAATATATATTCATATACATATATATATAATATGTGTGTGTGTGTGTGTTGATGCAGATGCTTTCATAGGGCTGTGTAACTGATTATCCGATACTGACCTGACTCGTGTTGGCAATAAATGACACTATATAATAGGATCAGTGTATAGGATGCATAGTTACTGATCACTCTCTATTGAGTAGAACTTTCCTGTAATGTTCATCTCTTCATCTTCTCTCTCTACAGAAGTACGGTGTCCGTGCCAGCAGCCAGCAGTGCTCTGAAGCCGGCGATCTATGCGCCATTTGTCAGGCAGATTTCAAAGATCCCATTATCCTAATATGTCAGGTAACATTGTCACCATTACTTTCCATGAAGATTTACTCAGTAGATGACATCTGATTTCAGCGTTCCATCACTTAGGTGTATGTGTGTTATAATTTACTCATTGCAGCGTGATGTGAGCTCGGAGTCTGGCACAGACCCCTCTACCTATATATGGAGATATCAGTCAGGGGGGAGGGGTCAGACCAGGGGCGTAGCTAGGGGTTCAGTCTAGGGGGGGCGAGCAAGTCTGAGTGGGCCCCCAACCGACTAAGTTACCCATAGGGAACCTCAGCAGAAGACACTGCTTTCCAAATAATAAAGGAAATATTTAACTACATTACTCATAGAGAACAGGGACTGAGAGCAGTGTAAAAGGCTTTCTACTTTTCACATATACGGCCATGTAAAATTTAAAGGGGTTATGCAAGATAAAAGAACCATAGCTGCTTTGTTGGGTGACCTCCATCATACTGAGTATTAGATGCTGGGAAAGCAGGGTGACCTCCATCATACTGAGTATTAGATTCTGGGAAAGCTGGGTGACCCCATTATACTGAGTACAAGATGCTGGAAATGACCAACATCATAAGGGGTGTAGTAATGAGGTATAGTGGATAAGGGGTGTAGTAGTGAGGTATAGTGGATAAGGGGTGTAGTAGTGAGGTATAGTGGATGAGGGGTGTAGTAGTGAGGTATAGTGGATGAGGGGTGTAGTAGTGAGGTATAGTGGATAAGGGGTGTAGTAGTGAGGTATAGTGGATAAGGGGTGTAGTAGTGAGGTATAGTGGATAAGGGGTGTAGTAGTGAGGTATAGTGGATAAGGGGTGTAGTAGTGAGGTATAGTGGATGAGGGGTGTAGTAGTGAGGTATAGTGGATAAGGGGTGTAGTAGTGAGGTATAGTGGATAAGGGGTGTAGTAGTGAGGTATAGTGGATAAGGGGTGTAGTAGTGAGGTATAGTGGATAAGGGGTGTAGTAGTGAGGTATAGTGGATAAGGGGTGTAGTAGTGAGGTATAGTGGATAAGGGGTGTAGTAGTGAGGTATAGTGGATAAGGGTTGTAGTAGTAGTATAGGTAGATATGAGGGGTGTAGTAGTGGAGGTGTAGTGGATGAGGGGTTTAGTAGTGGAGGTATAGTGGATAAGGGGTGTAGTAGTGAGGTATAGTGGATAAGGGGTGTAGTAGTGAGGTATAGTGGATAAGGGGTGTAGTAATGAGGTATAGTGGATAAGGGGTGTAGTAGTGAGGTATAGTGGATAAGGGTTGTAGTAGTAGTATAGGTAGATATGAGGGGTGTAGTAGTGGAGGTATAGTGGATAAGGGGTGTAGTAGTGAGGTATAGTGGATGAGGGGTGTAGTAGTGAGGTATAGTGGGTGAGGGGTGTAGTAGTGAAGGTATAGTGGATAAGGGGTGTAGTAGTGGAGGTGTAGTGGATGAGGGTGTAGTAGTGGAGGTGTAGTGGATGAGGGGTGTAGTAGTGGAGGTATAGTGGATAAGGGGTGTAGTAGTGGAGTTGTAGTGGATGAGGGGTGTAGTAGTGGAGGTATAGTGGATGAGGGGTGTAGTAGTGAGGTATAGTGGATGAGGGGTGTAGTAGTGAAGGTATAGTGGATGAGGGGTGTAGTAGTGGAGGTGTAGTGGATGAGGGGTGTAGTAGTGGAGGTGTAGTGGATGAGGGGTGTAGTAGTGGAGGTATAGTGGATGAGGGGTGTAGTAGTGAGGTATAGTGGATGAGGGGTGTAGTAGTGAAGGTATAGTGGATAAGGGGTGTAGTAGTGGAGGTGTAGTGGATGAGGGGTGTAGTAGTGAGGTATAGTGGATGAGGGGTGTAGTAGTGAGGTATAGTGGATGAGGGGTGTAGTAGTGAAAGTATAGTGGATAAGGGGTGTAGTAGTGGAGGTATAGTGGATGAGGGGTGTAGTAGTGGAGGTGTAGTGGATGAGGGGTGTAGTAGTGAGGTATAGTGGATGAGGGGTGTAGTAGTGAGGTATAGTGGATAAGGGGTGTAGTAGTGAGGTATAGTGGATAAGGGGTGTAGTAGTGAGGTATAGTGGATAAGGGGTGTAGTAGTGAGGTATAGTGGATGAGGGGTGTAGTAGTGTAGGTAGATATGGGGGGTTTAGTAGTGGAGGGGACAGGGCACACACCTTCCAGTTAGCTCTAATGTGTGTCGGCTCTCTGCATAAGTGAAAGTGAAAGTAAGGGATTGTGCTGTGCAGCCGTCCCCTAGTGAGGCAAAGAGTCTGCTGCCTGAGGCACAAAGCTCATTCTATCTCATGGCAGAAGCAGCAGTTACCAGGTGAACACATGGCAGACCCTCTTCTTACCACCCGCCCGCCATTTTTTCCACTAATACAGCAGGTATACACACCCCAAGCTGCATCCCCCCAGTAGCCTGTAACTCC
Organism: Dendropsophus ebraccatus; assembly: GCF_027789765.1. Taxonomy (NCBI): domain Eukaryota; kingdom Metazoa; phylum Chordata; class Amphibia; order Anura; family Hylidae; genus Dendropsophus; species Dendropsophus ebraccatus. Next base: position 6,383,002 of record NC_091456.1, on the reverse strand, counting down.
AAATTAGGTCCCCGTCATTTGGCCAGACCAGCACATCACACCCCACACCTCCTCTCCCCCCAGAAAAAGAAAGGACGCCATAATTACCTGCAACACAGTACTGTCACAGTCAGCCTCAGGAGTCAGCTCACTCCCTGAGTCTCTTCTCTGTGTGTGTGACTCAAGTGCAGGGGGAAGGGAGCGGCCTCTTGTGGCTGGAGGCGGAATTGCTCTGCCTCCGGCCACAGGAGTGATTACATGGCCAGGCTCAGCATCCAGCAGCTGAGTGCCGTCCCAAGAGAACTTGCCGGATGCCGGGGGACCCAATTCAGCGAAAAATCTCTGGAGATCACAGTGGGCCCCTGCCAGAGTGGGCCCGGGGGCGGCCGCCCACCCTGCCCCCTATCAAATATCGCTACTGGGTCAGACTCCTCACAGCAGTCACATGACACTGCAATAAAGGATTTGTAAATTTTACAAAACTAAAACATATTCCCATATGAATGACACCAGTAAAGGGAGCCTGTTTGACATTACTTTAGACGACTGTTATCTACAGGGAAAGTTGTAGCTGATCATTGAGGTACACAGCCAAGGCATCCAGATGTAAGCCACGTAAGAAGCCGGAAGCCTTGGCTCCGTACATCATGTAGTGGCCACCTCGGGTTACTGCAGCACGACTCTCCGACTATTAGCTATTGATGATCTATCCTGTTATTAGACACTAAACCTTCCCTGGAAACCCCCTTTATTCTGTAGAGTATGACATCCTGGAGAACGATGCCATAAGACTGTGTTATACCGTGCCATGATCTGGGGCTGTGTTTCAGGTCCTGTTTGTGGGGTGCTCCTCTGTCATTTGGCATGATTGGTTTTCCATGTTATGCCGACCACTGCTCCCCACATCCACCTAAAAGATCCCGTCCAGCAGAACAACATTGTCCATGTGAAACGATCAGCCCAATATAGTGCACAGTATAAAGCTTCTGTGCAGCCCGTGGCACGTACCAGCAGCGGCTGCAGCAGAAGGTATATACCAGAGAAAATGAAGTTTTAATCTGCTGACGCGTGGCAGGCGGAGGTGGGCAGGTATAAAGCTTCTGCTGCAGCCGCTGCCGGTATGTGCCACAGAGCTTTATTCTGTGCTCTAGGGAACCAAATTTGCCCAATTGGGCTGATCGGTTCCTTTAAAGCGACTTTGTACCCACAATCTGAACCCCCCCTCTCCTTGTACCTTCGGATAGCTGCTTTTAATCAAAGCTCTGTCCTGGGGTCCGTTCGGCAGGTGATGCAGTTATAGTCCTAAAAAAAAAAAACTTTTACGCTTGCAGCCCTGTGTCACATAGGCGTGGCCTCGAGTGTCTGTGCCCTAGCCCTGTACTGCCTCTTCGTCCCTCCTCCCTACCCTCCTCATCATTACGAATGCCCCAGGCAGGGTTTCTCCTAATTTTCACTGTGCACAGGTGCCTTAACGACAAGCACCTGTGCAGTGTTCAGACAAGTGGTGAATAGGAGAAATCCTGCCTGGAGCGTTCCTAATGATGAAGAGGGCGGGGAGGAGGGACGGAGAGGCGGTGCAGGCCTAGGGCACAGACACTCTAGGCCACATCAATTTGACACAGGGCTGCAAGTTTAAAAGTTGTTTGTTAGGACGATAACTGCATCACCTGCCGAACGGACCCCAGGACAGATCTTGGATTAAAAGCAGCTATCCGACGGTACAAGAGGTTTGGGGGCATCAGATTGTGGGAACAGAGTCACTTTAAAGGGGTTCTTCTGGGGATAAAAAAAGTTTTCAGATCAAATGGTACCAGAAAGTTGTACAGATCTGTAAATTACTTCTATTTAAAAATCTCCAGTCTTCCAGTACTTATCAGCTGCTGTATGTCCTATAGGAAGTGATATATTCTCTCCAGTCTGACACAGTGCTCTCTGCTGCCACCTCTGTCCATGTCAGGAACTGCCCAGAGCAGCAGGAAATACCCATAAAAAAAAAACTCTCCTGCTCTGGACAGTTCCTGACATGGACAGAGGTGGCAGCAGAGAGCGCTGTGTCAGACTGGAGAGAATACATCACTTCCTGCAGGACATACAGCAGCTGATAAGTACTGGAAGACTGGAGCTTTTTAGGAGCAAATTACAAATCGATATAACTAGTATATACCAGTTGATTTTTTATTTTTTTTTTAGTCCTTTGGTCTGAGATGGTATATCAAGAGTTACAGGCAAATCCGTATCCACTCCTACAAGTCACTTAAACCATAACTCTCAGTAATGTTAAAGTATTTTCATTTTTACGAGGACATTAAGTGATTAGAATGTGCGATTGTGTTGTAAATCTGGACAGCTTCATGTACAGGAGATATTATTATATATATATATATATATATATATATATATATATATATATATATATATATTATATTCATGATTTTTCTTCTACTCTTTGATAACTTATTGTTACATGGAGGATTTGTGAATTTACTTTCACTGACGTTTGGGCGGTGTTTTTCTCTTCCTGTCTGGCAGCACGTGTTCTGTGAGGAGTGCCTGTGCCTTTGGTTTGACAGAGAGAGAACGTGTCCCCTTTGCCGCTCTGTAGCGGTGGAAACACTCCGCCTGTGGAAGGACGGCTCCACCTCTGCCCACTTCCAAGTATACTGACAGCGGGTGGACCAAGCTTATACCCACCGTATACCCACCAGTGTTGACCACGTCCAAGCATCGTGTGATCCTGAATCCTTCTATGTCTTTATTCTTACCTCTATTTCCATTCCGGTGAAGAAGATGGAGGCGTTCTGTGCAGATGCGGCTTCATCGTTGCTGGTGTAAAGTGGTTGATGAATAGGATGGGGTTAAAGGAGAAGTCCCACCACATTTAAGAAAGTGAGGGGGGGGGAATAAAGAACCTAAACTTACCCGTCCTCATGCCTCATAGCACCGCTGTTCGGGTCCTGCTCACGGCCGCTGGAAGTAATTTTCATCTGGAAACCGGGTAGGTCATGTACCTGGCTCTTACAGCTGCAATTGCCTGCTCAGCCAGTTATTGACTGGGGTGGTGTCCGGCCTCAGTCACTGATTGGCTGAGCAGGCAGCCACTCAGCCATATGTGATGTTGCAGCTAGCAGAGCTGCAGGTCACCGGCGGCCAAAAGCGGGAGCGGCGCTGCGAGGCAGGAGGACGGGTGAATTTAGGATGTTTATTATTTTCTATTTTCTTTTTTTTTCTATTTGTCGGGACTTCTCTTTTAAATCCCCAAATCCTATATTGTGGAAGTGTATATAAACATCCTAGACCAAGAAATACACGCGTCTGTGTTATATCCTGACAATCTCCTCACTCCGAAGTGACTAGAATTATAGTGGTTACTAGACTGATTATATTTAGTAGGAATATTATCTGTTCAATACAGGACTAAAATACTGTAACCACCAAATTAACGGAAACCAAGAACCGGGGAAAGAATTTACTGTCAAAACTTATTACAACAAATAATAAAGTCTGGAAAGCCCAAATGGCGAATGTACATATAAATAATCATACAGGGGACACATCACGTGGAACATCTGGAATTGTCGGGTACAGAGGGGTCAAGTAGGAGCCAAATCTCGATTTATACCACCCAGGAGACATCGGGGGAGTGCAAGCCAACAGGAGGTAGCCACACCCCCACATATAACAGAAGGTAGCCACACACCCCACATATAACAGGAGGTAGCCACACCCCCCACATATAACAGGAGGCAGCCACACCCCCACATATAACAGGAGGTAGCCACACACCCCACATACAACAGGAGGTAGCCACACCCCCAACATACAACAGGAGGTAGCCACACCCCCACATACAACAGGAGGTAGCCACACCCCCAACATACAACAGGAGGTAGCCACACCCCCAACATACAACAGGAGGTAGCCACACCCCCAACATACAACAGGAGGTAGCCACACACCACACATACAACAGGAGGTAGCCACCCTCCCCCCACCCCCACACACACACACATATAACAGGAGGTAGCCACACACCCCACATGCAACAGGAGGTTGCCACACACCACACGTACAACAGGAGGTAGCCACACCCCCAACATACAACAGGAGGTAGCCACACCCCCACATACAACAGGAGGCAGCCACACACCCCACATACAACAGGAGGTAGCCACACACCCCACATACAACAGGAGGTAACCACCCCCGCCCCCACATACAACAGGAGGTAGCCACACCCCCCACATATAACAGGAGGTAGCCACACCCCCAACATACAACAGAAGGTAACCACCCCCCCACATATAACAGGAGGTAGCCGCACCCCCACATACAACAGGAGGTAGCCACACACCCCAGAAAAAAAGCAAAAATTGGCAGCACCCCTCTGCCTTTGTTCACACTGTAGGTATATACAGTGAGCACTTGCACCTGTAGGTTGCTGTTGCACCTTCTGTTTTTTTTGTCTTTACTTAAAGTGACACTGTCCCCCCCTATTTGCATTCTGACTGCTCTCCACAGGTGTTTAGAGTAAATGTTACAGCTTTTATTACTTATTTTATATCACACCTCATGGTGCTTGTTCTGGTAAAAAGTTTTTTATATCACCTGTGGATTGGTATATGTGGGTGGGGCCTCGCAGCCTTTGTGCCACATCGCTCCGCCCCTAGCGCCACTTAGCCCCACCCCCATCAGTGACGTCATTGCCACATAGGCCCCGCCCCCTTACCGGCCATTGGTGTGGGACAATCTAGGGGGGTGGGGCCTATGTGGCAATGACGTCACAGACGGGGTTAAGTGGCACTAGGGGCAGAGCGATGTGGCACAAAGGCCGCGAGGCCCCGCCCACATATACCAATCCACAGGTGATAAAAACGACTTTTTACTTTTTACCAGAACAAGCACCATGAGGTGTGATATAAAATAAGTGATGAAAGCTGCAACATTTACCCTTTACACCTGTGGAGAGCAGTCAGACTGCAAATAGGGGGAGACAGTGTCACTTTAAGCCACATGCAGCATGCAACCTACAGTGTGAACAGAGGCATAGGGGTGCTGTCAATTTGTGCTTTTTAACATACTACATACTGCAGTATCGGCGGGCTAAACGTGAGAGACATTGGCCGTCGTTTGACACGTCCGTTCAGTATTCTCTTACCTTGAGGACCAGTATTTTTCTGTTTTGTCCATTTTCTTGACGCATTGGGTGTTGTGTTCTTACCAGTCAATCTCAGTAACAGAGAATTCTAGGTTTTAGTTGAGCTGCACCAACTTGTTACGTTCTAATTCCCAATTATATTTGCTGTTCTGTTTCCTGGATAGCCGATTCAGATCAGATACTATTCTTAGGGCGGCTTCACACTGCCTTAAAATATTAGAAAAACTCCAATAAAAACGCTAGCCGCCAGATGTTAGCTGGAGGTCAATGGAAGTGTATGATTCCCCTTACACACATGATAATTACACAGACAAAAAGTGTGTGTGAGGGTGTCCTCAGATTGGCCAAGTGGAGGTCTAAACCTATATGTAAGGGATAAGGGTAAATGAAGAGGTTGTTTAAAGGGGTATTCCACTCAAACTTATCATATATTGCTGCCCATCAATTCCTTTCATTATCTTCCTTATTCAGTCTCCTTCCCTCAGTTCTGCGCTACTGCTTTCTGCTGAAGACACAAAAATCTGTGTGTGAGCTTTTCTCTCTGTCTCTCCCTCCCGTTTGAGACGGCTGATGTAAACAAGTCCCTGGCAGGCTTTATCTGCAACATTGTAGCTTCTTTGTAATGCTGTGAAGGTTAATCACAGTGACCTCAGAATAACCCTCCGAGCATTACAAAGAGGGGGACATGGTAAGTGGAATATCCCTTTAAACCATGAGCCCCATTCTAACCAGGACAAGTGTGCCCCTTAAGGTCCACAACCACATGTTCTAACATGCAGCCCCTGTAAAAGGACATAGTATCAAAAGATTCCGGCAGAGTAAGAATAGAATATCAGATATTCCAGAGAATCCGTGGACGTCAATAGCGATTACATCTGTCATTAATTCATTGTACATTATCATTAGGCCTAAAAGTTTCATTCATTTCATTTTGTTAGAGATTGTATGGAAACTTCATCAGGGGGCGATGAATCCTTCATCAAGGGGCGATGAATCCGGAGTCACTTACTGCTGAAGCTCCGCACTGTCTGCTCATCGGGTATCATGGAGGAGAGCAATGGTTTATTAGAAGTTTCCCGTATGTTTTGTGAATGTTATGAAAAGCTTCGGGCTGCATCTCTATTCTCTCGGATTTTGGCGTTCTTCCAGCGTCGGATTGTTTGCTATAGGCGACACCAGCGCTTTTAACGCTATTTAGACATCAAGGATGTTTATGAAATTGGTTTGAAAAGCTTTTTCTGAAGCGAACGTAAATCTGATTTGTAGCCACGTCTAAAATGTGTTTAGTAACAAATTGCTGGAGGGAAAACTAAAGAAGACCCCTAAGGTTACTATTATACAGGGGGGGGTTATTTATTGGTACTGAGAGATTTCAGCACTTAAAGGAGAATCCAGGGACATTTTTTTTTCAAAAGAGCCGGGGAGGAGGTGGCTGAACATAACAACATGCACTTACCTCCCCGGCTCCAGCACTGGGGTCCGCTGACTGACACATCACGGCCCAAATCCCCACGAAGCAGCCGGGGGACCGTGAACCGGAGTGAAGGACGGAATTGTTGAATCCAATTTCAGATGGACTAAGAAGTTTCCTGCTTCATCCTATAATGTTGACTGTAAAGTTTGGTGCCGGAGAAAGGATGACTTTAGGTTCACACAATGTTTTTTTTAAGGCGAATTATCAAAATGCAGAGGTTTTTTTGTGTTTTCGTGTCAAAAACATTGGGGGACATTTATATTAGGTCCAGTCTCCAATTTTCCAATCTACACCTGAGCAGGACAGTTCCTGACATGGACAGAGATAGCAGCAGAGAGCACTGTGTCAACATGTGAACCCCCCCCCCTCCTGGAGACTAACAATTCTTTCCATACTTGTTATCACCTTATCAGTCTCCTTCCTCCAGTTCTCAGCTGCCACTTTCTGATGAAGACACAGAATACCACGTGGGAGCGTTTTTCTCTGTCTCCCTTCCCCCACCTCCCTTTTAAGATGGCTTATGTAAACAGTGTTCCCGATCTGCTGTTTCTGCAATCTGTAATGCCAGGAGGATTAAAGGGGAACTCGGGATAAGAAAAACTTGTTTTCTATTAAAAGTACATTAAAAGTTATATAGATGTGTCTATATAATGTATTACTGTATCTGTGCGGTTCTGTCATACTGGTAGCTGATAGGAAATACAGGAAGTAAAAAAATGCTCCTGCTCTTTCTGCTATCCCCCCTTAGGAGACAAATCTTCCATGCCTCTGTCTCACATTGTGTGTGTTTGCTGAGCACAGGCTGATGATGCAGACAGGGGGCAGGGCGTGATGTCACAGGAGGCGGGACTGGATCACCCAATCCCCTAAGTGATTCACCATCTCTGACCGAACAGAAGCAGCTGCTGCACAAATTTTACTGAGTGTAATGGGTGGGGGCTGTGATAGTCATATGAGGGAAAGCATTGCATTCTGGGAAATGCCAAACCAGAAAGAACAGAAACACAAAACAGAGCAAAACCCCCCCAAACAAAAGGATTTTTGGTAGTTTCAAAACTGGGATAGACAGGTAAGTAATGCGTTATGCTTCTGCAGAAGTTTCTTTTTTTTTACCTCTACCTGGAGTTCTCCTTTAATTACAGTGAAGTCAACAGCAACTTGACCTAAGAGTAACCCTCTCAGCATCACAGAGTGCAGAGACGGCCGGCCAGGGACACTGTTTACATAAGAAATCTCGGAAGGGGAGGTCTTTTTTTGCCACCTTCTAAACCGACAAAATCTTTTGTGAGTAAACTCCAAAATATGAGACTATATAATCAATATGTCACTATATAGAAAACTTTTTTGTTTGTTTCCTCTGTTTTTTTTTTCTTAGCCATCACGACTGAAAAACTTTTTGGCTTTTTTTTTCATGTAATTTTCCGGCAATTTGTATCGGGTGACTGACAGGCTAGCGTTTACCTTGTATGTCACATAGCGAGGGTCTGTTTCTCAATATACTATACAGAATTATGTTTTTTTTCTATTATGATACAGAAAGTTTCCCTAGCTGAGAGGAGAATAGACAGGTTGATCTTTTTAAGGACAAATTGATCAATTATCTTTTTTTAAAAAAAGGTATTTTATTGTATTTTAATTTTTTTTTACATTTATCATAAAACAGGCAGAGGAATTGTATCCAAAAGATCCTTTCCTATTATCATTGCACAGAGAAAACGAAACCAGCCAAATAGTCATATAAACCCATTGAGTAGTGCGCTTGTAGATATAATAAGAGGTTTGCTTCCCGTTACCGAGCCTCCATTATAACATCCTTTGTACGGCTGACAGCAGAATAATCGGAGGCCTTTGTTGCCTTCTTCAGCTTTCGCCCCCAATTGGATTCTTTTCCTCTCCGATTGTAATTTAATAAAATAGAAAGTTGTATCTGAAAGAAGTGAAGCTCCGAACGGAAATCATGTCACCAGAAAAATTACATTCAGGACCCTCGATATAATTCTCAGAATATAATTGCCGCTCAGGCGGTCTATCTTACATTCCTGTAGAGCGTTCTACCCTATTAGCCGCCAAGAACTCAAAGGTATTCATCACTTAAAGGGGAACTATCAGCAGGATAGACGAATCTAACCTGACGATAGCCCCCTAATGTGCACAGGGTGCCGAGGAGGAAGGAGTTTGTCTTACCTTCCTCCTCGATGCTGTTCCCGTGCAATTAGTAGTTGAATCCACGGCCCGGAGCACCATTAGGAGCTCTGCCCTGCCCCCAACATGCTGATCCCCCTACTCCATCGATTATCATTAGAAGAAGTGGGCCGGCTCTTCACAGTGGGGGCGGGGCAGTGCTCCTAACGGTGCTCCGAGCCTTGGATTCAACTACTGACAGCACAGGAATGGCGCCACTGAGGAAGGTAAGACAAATACCTTCCTCTTCGGCACCCGGTGCGCATTAGGGGGCTATCGGCAGCTTAGATTTGTCTAACCTGCTGATGGTTCCCCTTTAAGAGAGAATGGGAAAGCTTCTCTGCTGCCTTAAACCATTGGGTGCCGTAAACCCTTTAATCTTGGTCAAATGTTTCTGACAATACAATATAGCTGTGGTGAAGGGACTATAGATGTAATGTCCTGCCAAGTGTGCAACGTGCAGGCGTCCGTGCCGAAACCAAACAAAGAGGCTTCTGCACTCCCCCAAGTGTGCTAGGACCCTTCAAACACCTGAACAGTGTGGCTGCCAGGAGTCACAGCCATACCATTCTGATACTAATTCTGAACCCATTATTAGTCTCAGCCTGGAAAACCCCTTTAAAGAGTCCCTATCGATATTTTCGGCATCTGTAGACTGGACTGATATGTTTAACCTGACAAACATTCTACCTTTCTCCTCTGCTGTAAATGTCCATGTTCTCTCCCTATGTGACCTGAGCAAGAAAATGTCATGTAAGATCTGTATATTTTCCTCCTGCTGCTTCTTCCTCTCTCCCATTGTAATCAATGATTCCACCAAAAAGCTGATGTAAAAAGTTTTAAAAAATTTATGCAGGAAAAGGTGCAAACGTTTGCAAGAACTTTTCTCCAAAACTTACACGACAACCACTGAGAAATCCCAGGTTGGTAGCAATTGTAGCTGCATCCCCCTCCTCCCCCTCTTCTATGTCTTCTTTTTGTTGATGTAAACCAAGACCTTATTCCCACATTCGGTGCTCACTCTGCATATATGGACGGTGGATAGAGATGAGTGAACCGGGTTCGGGTTCAAATCCATCCGGACCCGTACGTTCGGTATTTGATTAGCGGCGGCTGCTGAACTTGGATAAAGCTCTAAGGTTGTCTGGAAAACATGGATACAGCCAATGACTATATCCATGATTTCCACATAGCCTTAGGGCTTTATCCAACTTCAGCAGCCACCGCTAATCAAATGCCGAACGTTCGGATCGACTCCAGCATGCTCCAGGTTCGCTCATCTCTAACGGTGGATAATAAAATGGATTATTGGGACTCCTGGCATCACATATCATTATGATGCCGGGCGGCTAAGTCAGTACAGTACCGCAAAGATTTAAACAGTTTCTGTTAATCCTTATCGGTGCACACCAACCGTATATACGGACTGTAAACGGAACGTGGGAACTGAGGAGGTTTCTGCACCGTCCACATGTGCCACCAGTTTACGCAAAGGTTCAATTGAAATTATTAGAGTATATTTATTCTTATAGATTATCAGCCAAATCATTGTCAGCACCAAACTAGTGTGCTTACATGAGACCCAGAGGAACCCAAACCGACATGGGGGGGGGGATCCTAATGAAGAGCGAGAGAAAGAAAATACTTATAAATATTTCATACATTTAACAATTGTTTCCATGTACGGACTCTTCCATCAGGGCCGGGCTGTACAGCAGGGTCCAAAATCATAGAAATATTAACGTCCTTTACGCAGGTATCATTTTGGATTCAATAATTTTCACAGTAGTTTACAGCACTCTTATTATTTATCACCATTAATAAATGAATGGAGGAGATTTAGGATAAATTGGGCAACGGAAACATAGAGGAGTTACCTGTAATAAACAATCAGTTTCCAGCTATTATTTTCCTAAAAGACTTGATCTGGAATCCGATAACCTCTTATGAGCAACTCCTATACTTCCTAATAATACAGCTCCCGTATTCTGCTATTATAGATATTAGTGACAACTTCATTGTTTTATAGAATATTTGTGCAGGTTATCCAGCGCTACAAAAACATGGCCACTTTTCCTCCTCTCTTGTCTCCAGTTCAGGTGCGGTTTGCAATTAAACTTCATTTACTTCAATGGAACTGAGTTTTAAACCCCACCCAAACTGGAGACAAGAGAGGGGGAAAAGTGGCCATGTTTTTGTAGCGCTGGATAACCCCTTTAATATTTCTATAGTAATAAAAACGTTTGTTCCTCTTTTTTTAAGTGTGGAATTGGAATTTGTATAGAATAGAGCTAAATATAAATAAATATATATATATATATATATATATATATATATATATATATATTAGTACTTGCTTATTGGAACTTTTGGAGTTTATAAGAAAGTAGCACAGTTGTCAATTTTGATTGGTTTAAATCATAAAAAAACATCAACGGAGCGTGACCGACTTAACATTTCATAAGAAAAATGTGCAAATCTTTAATAATTATATAATAAGTATATTGATAAAATATTTTAAGCTTCTACATAAAAGCACCTCCTTGTGCTGGTTTTGAATGTCTCACCTCCTGGAAGCTTCAATAAGTTACATTTGTATCAGTTTTGTTCAGGTTTTTTTTTTTTTTTTTACAAATTATCCAATAGCCCTTGAAAATGATTAGGAAAATGTAGCACCACAAGCACGGCATGAGCACCAGGCCAGATGGATATCTACTCCATCATGATCTACACAACACGACACTTAGTGTTACCAACTAATATACAAGATTGTGGCCAGTTGGCAAGAAAGTTGAATTTCATTATGATTGACGTTCCCCTCTAATCTTCATCTTCATCTCAGGCACCTCTAAATCCAAAGCACCAGCCTTGATGTGTACGGCTACACTAGGCTCTAGCACCAATTTCCTTCCTCCGTTCCCCCTGCAGTTTCTCCCAGGACCAGCCTAGACTCATAGAGACCCTCTAATCCTGCTTGGCTATTACCAACTCAGTATGATAAGGCAAAACGATACACAGCTCAAAGAAAATACACATTTGGTTCATATTATACATCTCTAACAGTCATGTTGTAATAGTATACTGTACGCTTAGCCTTGGTGGTATATAGACCAAGGTCGTCAAACCAGGCACTTACATAACATTGTTAGAATTTTCCTATCAATAATCAATAATAATAGTTATGTCACCAGTCACCAGCGGCACATTGTAACCATAAGCTCCTTGTTACCTGGCAGAGAACTGCATCGCTACACTGTGCCTTTAACTTTACTTAGTAACCAGCGTAGCCTTAAGAAGTCTATGAAATATTAAAAATAAATTGATTGGATTATTGAAAGTCAATGACTGTCGGGGAATATGGAGGAAATGCTCGGAGCATGTCAATTCTTCCACTTGTCAATCATTCTTTTATCTTCATTGATTCATTGGGATAAAATATTCTTTACCTTAACTCTTGTCTATCTCAAGCTTACATAAGATTGTATTAGTAAAGATAGAGAAGCGGGAGCCCTCTCGATTATGATGAATAAAAGGTGTCACTGCTGTAGACACTATACTTAGTAAATTTATGCTCAAGCTATAAAACAGCCGAGCAAGTACTCAAGGATAAAGGGAAAAAACAAATCACCAGTGACAATGAGCGCGTTCTTGTATCATGGTATACATTGGAAGATATAAGGAGGTGACATCATCCCAAGAAATTTAGCGTTATCGGATACAGCGTAAAAAGATCATAGTGTGAGTAAGCGCATTAACCTCTATACTAGAGAGAGCGCAGTACGCAGGATCCCGATCATCTGACTTCTTAGGTAAGTGCCTGTCTGACCATTTATTTACATATAAACCTCGGCAATAAAACTGAAAACATTACGCTCGATCATCCGCATGTAAACAATCTACAAGAGTAGAAAAGATGATTTGTTTCGCTCCCTGATCGTGTCTATTACTGTATAAATGACCCGCGCCATTTATAAAATCCCCTTTTACAATGAAGGCCGTAACAATAGAGACAAATGAACACAATTCAATAATTATTTTTTTTTTTCGAATAAAGATAATAAATCGTCCGACGAGTAAAATTTGCCTTCACACGAGCGATAAAACAGATCGATATAAATGTAAAAAATAAATAAATAATAGAATATGTCACTGCCGTTAGAGAAAAGCGATCGGAGGTCGAGAATTATGTACAATCAATAGACTCTAGTAGGTCCTTACAATAGGTTCTACACATTCTGTGTATAAGAGAAAAATAAATCCACACATCTGCAAACCGACTTCTCAGCCTGGAAGTAGTCGCAGCCCGGCAGTGAGCGGCGGTCGGGTTAGGACCAGGACACTGCGGGTTCAGCTTATTGCTCTGCAGGAGAGCGTCACCACACTGCACACATTATATTCAGGCCATTGCACATTCTCCCTGCTGGCTAGCGGCAGCCGCCTACTGAAATGCTGCCCCTTCCCATTATCAGAGGATAGTCAGTTCATTGCATGCACTGAGGCTCAACCATCATCAGCCAATTCTCAGGACTGCTCCTCCATCTGCTCTTCATCTTCATCATCATCCTCTTCATCATCATCAGGCACCAATGGCTTCAATTACTCCTCCTCTCGAGGACACCATACTTCCTAACCTGGAAGAGACAAATGGACTTGTATTTAGGTGACGTTACATGGTATCTGGGTGTATGTTGCTTTCCCTCTCAGAACAGTGAATAACGGTGTAATCATGTGTCCCCGGGGGGCCTGTTGCTGTTGTGTACAGGGCAGTATGTTTGGGAGGTGTCTGGCACGCTATAGCGTATATGAGCTCACATGAGAAGCCGCTGGAGGCTGCTGTAACTGGGGACTGTTCAGACTGGGGATTGGGCTTTGTTTATTTTCTAACCATCTGGGACGTTGCGGTGTTCGGGGATCAGGCTCCTGCGTGGATACGTTCTCTTTGTGTTAAGGTGGCGGCGTCCTGTTGTATAACCTGTGTGTAGGCATGTACTGGTTATACTGGGATATCAGGTGACGTTGCTGCATAGCGTCGGGAACCTTAGTGACGGCCACCCCATGTCTGAGACCTGATCAGTGGGAAATAAAGCAATATTCTATATTGGATTCCTCAGTTCATGCACGCGTCTATAATATATATCACCTTTAGTGATAACAATAACTCGTAACACTAACTGGAGGTAAATGTATGCCATGGAACTTAAAGGGATAGTTCACAAAAAAATATATATTTTAAATCAACTGGTGCTAGAAAGTGCCAGAGATTTGTAATTTACTTATATTAAAAAATCTCCAGTCTTTCAGTACTTATCAGCTGCTGTATGTCCTGCAGGAAGTGGTAGACTCTTTCCAGTCTGACACAGTGCTCTCTGCTTCCACCTCTGTCCATGTCAAGAACTGTCCAGAGCAGCAGCAAATCCCCATAGAAAACCTCTCCTGCTCTGGACAGTTCCTGACATGGACAGAGGTGGCAGCAGAGAGCACTGTGTCAGACTGGAGAGAATGCACCACTTCCTGCAGGACATACAGCAGCTGATAAGTATTGGAAGACTGGAGATTTTTTAATAGAAGTAAATTACACATCTCTGGCCCTTTCTAATACCAATTGATTTGAAAGAAAAAATTTTTGGTGAACTTCCCCCTTTAAGGACCCATGTCATACATTGACACCATAAACTCCAGGGGCTCAGGAGCTGATCTTGCTTCATAGAGATTGAGGTCCTCACCATTAATGACGGGTCACACCGATCACGCTTTCCCATCCTTAATTAACCCCTTAAATGCCACTAATCGCAGCATTTAACTGTCCATCGGGGTCCCCACAGTGTGACTAGGTGGGTCCCGATTGTTTTTCCTGACTGCAGGAGGTCTAATGCTTACCTCCTTGCAATCCAATCAGCAGTCTGGTCATGAAATGAAAATTGGTGTCTGGTCATTACGACAAAAATCTGCTATGTCCTTAAAGGGGAATTTCACTCAAACATAGCTCTTACTATATTTCTGCCCATGGTGAGACTAACAATTCCTTCCAAATGTGTTATTATCTATTTAGTCTCCTTTCCCAAGTTCTCAGCTGCTGCTTTCTACTGAAGACACAAAAATCTGTGTGTGATCATTTCTCTCTGTCTCCTCCCTCCTCCCTTCTGAGACGGCTGATTTAAACAAGTCCCTGGCAGCCTTTATCTGCACCATTGTAGCTTCTTTGTAATGCTGGGAGGAATAATCACAGCGAGTTCATAAGCAACAACCTCAAAATAATCCTCCCAGCATTACAAAGAGGCTATAATGTTGCAGATACAGCCTGCCAAGGACTTGTGTACATCAGCCGGCTCAGAAGGGAGGGGGGAGGGGGAGACGGAGAGAAAAGCTCACACACAGATTTCTTTGTCTTGAGCACAAAGCAGCAGCTGAGAACTGGGGGAAGAAGACTGAATAGATAATAACAAGTATGGAAGGAATTCTTAGTCTCACTTTGGGCAGCAACATATCAAAAGTTATGTTATGTGAGTGGAATACCCTTTTAAAGGGTTAAAGAGCAAATTTATCCTGTCAAGTTAATGGGCGACTAGTCCCAATATAAGGAGGCCATTCCCCCCTTTTGATTATGGTTGCGGTCAGGCCCCGTGATCCAGTGATCTGTAATCCAGGACACTCCGTCACCATGTTCCATCACCTCATCCATTATTCGCCGCACACATTTCCTCCTCACGTCCTCAGATTAGAACCCAGAATATTTTTTTATTTAATCATTTGTTTTGTTTCTTCTCTAGAACGGCCGAATGATCCGGGGAGATGAACTCATCAGGAAAATGAAAGGATGGTAAATATTTCATCACAATTTCTTCAGTGACTCTTTGCAGCGTCTTTGTGCCCCATCCAGCTGGTAATAAAGCGGGGAAGGACAAACGCTGCACGTGAAATACGGTCTTGGCCATTGTTTCAACCTGGTCTATAAACAATGCGAGACCCAAATCTACACTGATAGATGCAGCATGTAGGGGGTTATACTGTTACATACCTACACCCTGATAGATGCAGCATGTAGGGGGTTATACTGTTACATACATGCACCCTGATAGATGCAGCATGTAGGGGGTTATACTGTTACATACCTACACCCTGATAGATGCAGCATGTAGGGGGGTTATACTGTTACATACCTACACCCTGATAGATGCAGCATGTAGGGGGTTATACTGTTACATACCTACACCCTGATAGATGCAGCATGTAGGGGGTTATACTGTTACATACATGCACCCTGATAGATGCAGCATGTAGGGGGTTATACTGTTACATACCTACACCCTGATAGATGCAGCATGTAGGGGGTTATACTGTTACATACATGCACCCTGATAGATGCAGCATGTAGGGGGTTATACTGTTACATACATGCACCCTGATAGATGCAGCATGTAGGGGGTTATACCGTTACATACATGCACCCTGATAGATGCAGCATGTAGGAGGTTATACTGTTACATACCTACACCCTGATAGATACAGCATGTAGGGGGTTATACCGTTACATACATGCACCCTGATAGATGCAGCATGTAGGGGGTTATACCGTTACATACATGCACCCTGATAGATGCAGCATGTAGGGGGTTATACTGTTACATACATGCACCCTGATAGATGCAGCATGTAGGGGGTTATACTGTTACATACATGCACCCTGATAGATGCAGCATGTAGGGGGTTATACCGTTACATACATGCACCCTGATAGATGGGCAGCCGGATCGTTTTATTTCTCCCACATAAATTTGGTGGAATATCTGGTCATTGCCAGACATTACATCAGATTGTCCCATCCATCACTTTCCCTCAAACAATATCAGTATAATCCCTCCCACTGTTTAGAAAGATGGAGCCTTTGTGAATGAGATATATCTGCATTACAACATACACCACATAAAGATTGGCACAAACAACGTGAGACTGGAAATGTTCAGCACCAAGGAGGCTTTAGTGTCAGCAGGGTCTGCTAGTAGTGTTACTGTCCTGTTGGTCCTGTTACTGTCCTGTTGGTCGCCCTTTGTGGTTTAGTTATGTGGTTCTTACAGAAAACAACCAGTTATTTGCTTTGGACTATTTATTATACGGGGAATTATTCTAGCTCTATACTTATGACCACTAGTAGCGGAGTACCTCTTCTCTGTAGAGCTAATCTCCACGTTTTTGCCTAGATCTAATAGTAGTGTAGTCACTCTAGTGACTGTTATAGAGGTCTAGCACATTGCTGGTGTACACTAATGGTGTAGCTGTCTATGTCTTTGCTTGTGGCTATTAGTAGTGTAGCACTCTATTGCGTTGACTATATATGAGTATATTATTAATGTGTTTAGTTCTTTGCATGATATATTAGTAATGCATTGATCTAGTTCTTTAGTGGGGTCTGTTAGTAGTGTAGTTGTATATCTCCTTCCTAAAGTCTATTAGTAGTGTATTTCTCTAGCTCTTTCCTGGGGTCTGTTAGTAGTGTATTTCTCTAGCTCCTTCCTGGGGTCTGTTAGTAGTATATTTCTCTAGCTCCTTCTTGGGGTCTATCAGTAATGTAGTTGTGTAGCTTCTTCCTGGGGTCTGTTAGTAGTGTATTTCTCTAGCTCTTTTCTGGGGTCTGATAGTAGTGTATTTCTCTAGCTCCTTCCTGGGGTCTGTTAGTAGTATATTTCTCTAGCTCCTTCCTGGGGTCTGTTAGTAGTGTATTTCTCTAGCTCTTTCCCGGGGTCTGTTAGTAGTGTATTTCTCTCGCTCTTTCCTGGGGTCTATTAGTAGTGTATTTCTCTCGCTCCTTCCTGGGGTCTGTTAGTAGTGTATTTCTCTATCTCCTTCCTTGGGTCTGTTAGTAGTGTATTTCTCTATCTCCTTCCTGGGGTCTGTTAGTAGTGTAGTTGTGTAGCTCCTTCCTGGGGTCTGTTAGTAGTGTATATCTCTAGCTCCTTCCTGGGGTCTGTTAGTAGTGTATTTCTCTATCTCCTTCCTGGGGTCTGTTAGTAGTGTATTTCTCTATCTCCTTCCTGGGGTCTGTTAGTAGTGTAGTTGTGTAGCTCCTTCCTGGGGTCTGTTAGTAGTGTATTTCTCTAGCTCCTTCCTGGGGTCTGTTAGTAGTGTATTTCTCTAGCTCCTTCCTGGGGTCTGTTAGTAATATATTTCTCTAGCTCCTTCCTGGGGTCTATTAGTAGTGTATTTCTCTCGCTCTTTCCTGGGGTCTGTTAGTAGTGTATTTCTCTAGCTCCTTCCTGGGGTCTGTTAGTATTGTATTTCTTTAGCTCCTTCCTGGGGTCTGTTAGTAGTGTATTTCTCTCGCTCCTTCCTGGGGTCTGTTAGTAGTGTATTTCTCTCGCTCCTTCCTGGGGTCTATTAGTAGTGTATTTCTCTAGCTCCTTCCTGGGGTCTGTTAGTAGTGTATTTCTCTAGCTCCTTCCTGGGGTCTGTTAGTAGTTTAGTTATCTAGCTCCTTCCTGGGGTCTATTAGTAGTGTATTTCTCTAGCTCCTTCCTGGGGTCTGTTAGTAGTGTATTTCTCTAGCTCCTTCCTGGGGTCTGTTAGTAGTGTAGTTGTGTAGCTCCTTCCTGGGGTCTGTTAGTAGTGTAGTTGTGTAGCTCCTTCCTGGGGTCTGTTAGTAGTGTAGTTGTGTAGCTCCTTCCTGGGGTCTGTTAGTAGTGTATTTCTCTCGCTCCTTCCTGGGGTCTGTTAGTAGTGTAGTTGTGTAGCTCCTTCCTGGGGTCTGTTAGTAGTGTAGTTGTGTAGCTCCTTCCTGGGGTCTGTTAGTAGTGTATTTCTCTAGCTCCTTCCTGGGGTCTGTTAGTATTGTATTTCTTTAGCTCCTTCCTGGGGTCTGTTATTAGTGTATTTCTCTCGCTCCTTCCTGGGGTCTGTTAGTAGTGTATTTCTCTAGCACTTTCCTGGGGTCTGTTAGTAGTTTAGTTATCTAGCTCCTTCCTGGGGTCTGTTAGTAGTTTAGTTATCTAGCTCCTTCCTGGGGTCTGTTAGTAGTATATTTCTCTAGCTCCTTCCTGGGGTCTGTTAGTAGTGTATTTCTCTCGCTCCTTCCTGGGGTCTGTTAGTAGTGTATTTCTCTCGCTCCTTCCTGGGGTCTGTTAGTAGTGTATTTCTCTAGCTCCTTCCTGGGGTCTGTTAGTAGTGTATTTCTCTCGCTCCTTCCTGGGGTCTGTTAGTAGTGTATTTCTCTAGCTCCTTCCTGGGGTCTGTTAGTAGTGTATTTCTCTCGCTCCTTCCTGGGGTCTGTTAGTAGTATATTTCTCTAGCTCCTTCCTGGGGTCTGTTAGTAGTATATTTCTCTAGCTCTTTCCTGGGGTCTGTTAGTAGTGTATTTCTCTCGCTCCTTCCTGGGGTCTGTTAGTAGTATATTTCTCTAGCTCCTTCCTGGGGTCTGTTAGTAGTATATTTCTCTAGCTCCTTCCTGGGGTCTGTTAGTAGTATATTTCTCTAGCTCTTTCCTGGGGTCTATCAGAACAGCTTTCTAGCTCTTTGTTTGATATATAAGTAGTGTTGCTGTCTTATTCTCTCTTTGAGTATAGTATATTAGTAGAGTAACTTTTTAACTCTTTACTGGAGGTCTGGGCTGGGCTTTTGTTGGGCTGGGGTGTAGCATGTCTCTGTGTCCTGCTGTGATGCACTGTTTATGAATACTATTGAAACTTTTTTCTTTTTATTACATTTACCAACTATTGTTATATGAGCTGAAGAGCTTTATGGATGGATGTGACCACATGGACTAAGTCACAGGACGTCTCTTCAGTCTCTACTTGTTATATGGTCCCATTAGTAGTGTGTCTGGCTATTTGTATATGTTTATCAATAATGCCTGTTAGTTGTATATATGAGATAGATAGATAGATAGATAGATAGATAGGAGACAAATAGATAGATAGATAGAAGATAGATAGATAGGAGATAGATAGATAGATAGATAGGAGATAGATAGATAGATAGATAGATAGATAGATAGATAGATAGATAGATAGATAGATAGATAGATAAACTTATTCTGGTCAGAGGCTACTCTCTCTCTCTCTCTCTCTCTATAGATATATATATTACATAATCTCTGCAGCCTTTACTTGTGATTTCCCTGTTCTTATAGTCATGTGACCTCAATGTTTTTCTACATCTGTGTAATGACAGGTGGCGCTCTCTTCAGGGTCTGCAGCATGGAGCAGCACTATATATACATATATATCGGTACCTGCTGAGCTCATCTCTTCCTATGAAGGTGTTAAAGCCCTTGATGAATTCTAGTTGGATCATATAAATACACGGGCCTTAGAGACCGGCGCACTTATAACCTGCCCTGGTAATTCAGCCCACAAGGACCTGATGTACAGCGATAGTGATAGAGCAGAACTAGCGGGAACCAATCCGCCAGCCTAGAGGGATTCCACTTAGAGTTATTCCTAGAAGGGACCGGCCTCCCAGGACTCCGTGTGCTTAAAATATTTGCTGTGTGGTCTGTGGAGAAATATTTGTTTATAGGCTGAGGAGAGCGGGGGAATAAGAAGACACACAGTGTAAAGCAATGTCTAATTGTCCTGTTTATAAGAGACAATAAATTACATGTGGTATACTAAGTGTCCAAAGAACTAAGATGTATCCACCGATATGATGGCACATGCCGCCATGCGTCGTCTCACTCATCTGCAGGGCCGTATTTACCACTAGGCACCCGTGGTCCGGTGCCTAGGGCAGCACCTTGCAGGGGGGCAGCACCAGGGAGCAGGGGGACAGAAAAAACTAATTTTTTTGTTTTTATTTTTTTAGTTTCCCTCCTCCGTTCAGACTTGCCAGTAAATCTGGTGTCTTTTCCTGGGGGCTGGGGGGTATGGTGGTATTGGTCAGGTCTGGTATCGCCAATAGGTGCGTGAAGATGGGGAGTCTTCAGGTTTAGTGCCTAGGGCAGCAGCAGCTGTTAATACAGCCCTGCTCATCTGATGTCATTGCCCAGTATAATGCAATATATGACACATACTGGATCTGTGTTCTACCTGAGAAACCTAATGTAATGTAATGTAATGACTCTATGAGACTTAGCAGTTATATCTGCACCCGCTATAGCAACACAGTCTCACAGGGTGGATTACATTGGACTAACACAGACCCATGCGGAAGCCGACCTGTAGGAGTTCACATAGTATTACATACAGATATTACACTGTGTGCTATAATGTATAGATATATGTAACTATTACACTGTGCTATAATGTATAGATATATGTAACTATTACACTGTGCTATAATGTATAGATATATGTAACTATTACACTGTGCTATAATGTATAGATATATGTAACTATTACACCGTGTGCTATAATGTATAGATATATGTAACTATTACACTGTGCTATAATGTATAGGTATATGTAACTATTACACCGTGTGCTATAATGTATAGGTATATGTAACTATTACACTGTGCTATAATGTATAGGTATATGTAACTATTACACTGTAAGCTATAATGTATACATATATGTAACTATTACACCATGTGCTATAATGTATAGGTATATGTAACTATTACACTGTGTGCTATGATGTATAGATATATGTAACTATTACACTGGGCTATAATGTATAGATATATGTAACTATTACACCATGTGCTATAAATATTACATATGGAATTATACACATATTACACCATGTGTTTATATATATATATATATAATGTATAGGATTGTGCTGTGAGTTGCAGCTCCTGACACATTGTGTAAGTGAGGAATACATATAGAATAGCCAGACAGAGAGATACTATATACCTTTAGGTTGTTGTTGTTGTTACCACATTACATCTCTATTCTCTATACAGAAGTTTAAGCATCTTATAAAATACATTTATATCATTGTTTACATAACAGTTGGATTATATTTGTAAATTAATTTGTGAACTTGCCGGATGAAGGATCTTTCGAATCCCGAAAGTTCACAATTCTAAGAAGTTTTTTGTTGGCCAATAAAGGTATCACTCCTAAAATACTTTGATCACAAGTATCTACCACCATATAGATTAAAAAAGAAAAGTCAAACTTACTTCAAGTGGCCAGTAGTTTCCTATACAATCCTTGTGCTTAGCATTATATATATATACTATATACACTGGGATGCAACCAGGACTATTAGCTCTATATATCTATATACCATTGCTACTGGAGAACTAGTGAGCCCGGGATACTGTGATTAGGTATAATGGTAATGCAGCAATAATAATGCACTTAGTGGCAGTTTCCCAGCTAGCTGCACACTGGGTATACTGGGGTTCCCCTGCAGTCCAGTACCTGTTGCTGGTGCTGAATGGACAGCTCCATTGCTCCCCGGGTCCTACAGGTTTCTCTTGCCCTGCATTAGTAGTGCCAGTGCTGCCAGGTGAGTGGCCGTGTAGAGCAGGTAGAAGCAGGTGCACAGGCTCTTCCTCCCCAGGCTGCTCTTCCTCCGCACCGTCAGCTGCTGCAGCTCGTCCCCGACCATCCTGAGGCGGGCGGCGGTCAGTTGCACCCGGGAGCAGAGCTCCCCCGGCCGCTCCGAGCTGCACACACACACCTCGGGCAGGCTGGCATGGGCAGGCAGCGGGCACATGGCTCTACTCTTCTCCAGCTGAGATCAAAGCTCCAGACATGAGGGGGAAGGTGCGCTGTGCTGCTACTGTGCTAACAGCTCCATTATTAATTCACATGTCACATGGTGGAGTGCAGGGGGAGGTGAGAGGAGGAGGAGGAGAAGAGGAGGAGGAGAAGAGGAGTTTACATCATCTTCCCCCAATGGAACCTTCACATGAGAGCTGGGAGGTGAGATTAACCCGTGCCTGGCCGGCTGCTCTGCTCCACCAACAGGATGAGGAGAAAACTGCCTGGCAACAGGCTCCTGGGCTGCCATGCTGTATACATCACAGGAGTCACCTGAAAGTCTCTCTATGTGTATTTATATCCCGACATCTTGTACTAATCTGCCCAGCAATTGCTGCCTGCCCATGGATGGAGACAATGGAAGCAACCGGGGAGCGACGCCATGCTGGAGGGGAGAT
Organism: Dendropsophus ebraccatus; assembly: GCF_027789765.1. NCBI lineage: Eukaryota > Metazoa > Chordata > Amphibia > Anura > Hylidae > Dendropsophus > Dendropsophus ebraccatus. The sequence goes on along the minus strand of NC_091456.1, from coordinate 6,360,166 downwards.
GGACAGACCCTTGAAGGAGGAAAAGTTTTTGTTTTTTTAAAGAATTTAAAGATTGATTATATATATATATAGTATATATACTGGTCCCTCAACATTCGAATTGTAGTTTTGCAACAGCCAAAGGCCCGAAGGTTCCCTATCCCCTTTCCCTAATAATTCACATGGGCCGCAGATCCTGACTGTCTCAAGTTACGATGGTCCAGAAAGAAACATTGTATGTTGAAAATATTGAGAAAATATCTTGGGGCTATTGTAAGTTGAGGGACCACTGTCTGTGTATATATATATATATATATATATATATATATATATATATATATATATATACTATTGGTCCAATTCATTGAAATGAAGCAAAACCTCCCATGTCATACACATCTAGGCTTATCATTGGGCACTTCCATGGGAAATGAGGTGGTAAAATGACATGATGTTTCACCACCATTCAGCTATTATTAATTTCTTTGTATGAATTTATCCATTTATTCTTTCCACTATATCATATTATATTAGATTGTCGGCAGGTAGAGCCCACCCAGCTCTATCTAGTCGGCCCTAGTATTTTCCTTCTTATTATCTCAGGATAGATATATGTATATACCAGGCAGGTTACATTCTGTTATTGTAGATTTACCAACCACCTCTGCTGGAAGTTTGTTCCAAGCATCTACTACTCTTTCAGTAAAGTAATATTTTCTCAGGTTGCTGCTGTTTTGTACTATATAATGAAGTTATTCTGATGTAAAGCTGCTCAAAAAATATCATGGGGTCATATTATCAGCAATTCCTTAATATAGTATTATGGCCACTGTATACAACAATGGACTCCAATCTTTAGAAGGAGACAACACTTTGGACTTTGGAGCAATGTACAGGCTTCTGTAAAGAGGGGCTCCTATATAGCAGCTCAGCATGTTATACTTTCTACAAGCAGTCACTAGGTCTGGGAACCGCACATGCACCACTGCTGTATTTGCATCCTGAGGTTGTGATGCAGTTGGAGTCAGTGATGGAGCAGAAAGCAGCTGCTTCATTCACTGTTGTGAGCGGCAGACTGAAGCCTGTGGCCAACCAGAGGCTGGGATCAGCTGATATCCTGATGTTCCCAGCACAGGCGATTACATCACCGCATCACCATCACCATCATCACCATCATCACCCCACCTACAGCAGCCTACAGGAAGGGACCTAGCTACTCAGGGTGTTATTATTATTTTATTATTATTTATTACTGTATTAAGGGGAATTGGTGAACCCACTAATCCTACCTAATTCTGTGTACATCACAGGGGTCTAGCTAATGTATGGGGGCACAACCTATACAAAAACACTATTCCGATACATCAAACATGAAATATACTTTAATAATTAAACAAGATAAAAAAGATAAAAAATATTGGAATCAGCACTGATAAAATGGCGTCCAGGAAGAAAAACAGCTATCGGCTATGTTCACACTATGGTTTTTTTTGTCTGTTTTATTTCTGAAAATATCGTCATTTTGAGTACCGAATAGCATCCATCATTTTGTATCCTGGTCCAGTCTCCTGAAGGCTGCTATATAACAGCTATACTTACTGTATCCAGGTCCAGTCTCCTGAAGGCTGCTATATAACAGCTATACTTACTGTATCCAGGTCCAGTCTCCTGAAGGAAGCTATATAACAGCTATACTTACTGTATGCAGGTCCAGTCTCCTGAAGGCAGCTATATAACAGCTATACTTACTGTATCCAGGTCCAGTCTCCTGAAGGCAGCTATATAACAGCTATACTTACTGTATCCAGGTCCAGTCTCCTGAAGGCTGCTATATAACAGCTATACTTACTGTATCCAGGTCCAGTCTCCTGAAGGCAGCTATATAACAGCTATACTTACTGTATCCAGGTCCAGTGTCCTGAAGGCAGCTATATAACAGCTATGCTTACTGTATTCGGGTCCTGTCTCCTGAAGGCAGCTATATAACAGCTATACTTACTGTATCCAGGTCCAGTCTCCTGATGGCTGCTATATAACAGCTATACTTACTGTATACAGGTCCAGTCTCCTGAAGGCAGCTATATAATAGCTATACTTACTGTATCCAGGTCCAGTCTCCTGAAGGCTGCTATATAATAGCTATACTTACTGTATCCAGGTCCAGTCTCCTGAAGGCAGCTATATAACAGCTATACTTACTGTATCCAGGTCCAGTCTCCTGAAGGCAGCTATATACCAGCTATACTTACTGTATCCAGGTCCAGTCTCCTGAAGGCAGCTATATAACAGCTATACTTACTGTATCCAGGTCCATTCTCCTGAAGGCTGCTATATACCAGCTATACTTACTGTATCCAGGTCCAGTCTCCTGAAGGCAGCTATATAACAGCTATACTTGCTGTATCCAGGTCCAGTCTCCTGAAGGCAGATATATTACAGCTATACTTACTGTATCCAGGTCCAGTCTCCTGAAGGCAGATTTTCTGACTTGTCCTGGTTGTAAAAAACACAGACTAAACATAGGAATTCCGGCCAATACAGAGAATCACGGCTTAATGTGTCCATCAATCACATGACTGCCTTCTCTCTGTGAGCGCTCAGATGGCCTGGGAAACACAGGACTTCCAGTTTTCTGACTGTTTCCTGCTTTTTGAGAAAAAAAGAGTGAGAAAACAGGAAGTGCCGGGTTTTCCATGACAATAAAACAGTAATAATGATTGCAAACTTGTTTTATATCACATCTACTGTTGATATAGATTTTGAAAGTTATAATGACAGGGGCAGTGGGAATATCACTCTCAGCAGTTGCACAGGCACATTGAATGAAGCTGGCGGGTACTGTAGGTATTGTCTTTCTCTATCCACTCACACATACACAGCTGATAGAGAAGTTAGTAAAATTGAGCCTTATTCTTGGAGAGTTGAGCTGGTTTGCAGCTGGCTGAAGGATACAGATCAGAGTGTCGTCGTCCAGGTCCTACTCTTTTTAATGTTTGCATTTGACAATAGAAGAAGGCTTGGTCGATATGGTTTGCTTCCTTGACACTGAAGTATAATATAAGGTTGCTGTCTGTAATGTGGATATATTGCAAGGAACAATAGATAAACCATGTGGTATCTCCTGCCGTCAATCTTCTACTTTTTTTTATGGAAATAGCAAAATAAGAAAAAATTCTCTATCATTTTTTGAGAATATTCAAAAATCCTTAGATATCAAGCTTTCAATTGCAGGAGGTCATGCTGATGTGATTATACTTACATGAATACATACAAATGTAATTTCAGATGTGACCTAGCTGGATAGTCCACCGATTATACAGTACAAATACAATTCACACACAGTAAAATGTCCGTCCATGTTCTGTTCACTTCCGTGACAAATTTCACTCTTAATAAATGTATGTCATGGTTCTGCGTGACCTCCGCGCTGTAAGGTAGTCCATGATTTACAAGGTGATTCGCACACCCCAGCATGCCTACCCCGTAACAAATAGATCAGCCACTGCTGGATAGAATGTCAGGAATAAAGTGAAAAAATACAATGAATGGAACATAAAAAGTGAGCTGGGAAATATAATACTAAAATAAACCTGGGGGGGAATATCATAAAAAAATTGTGTTTTCCTCCAAATCTCTTCCTGCCTTTCTTGGTTATGTGTGCTTATAAAAACACTCGCCGGTTTCCCAATATGGAGGTCATTCAGAATCCAGGTCTATGGGAATGGTGAACTTACCACATTGGGTGCTACTGCTATTAGACAGAAATAACGGAGGATTTTTTTTAATTTTAAAACTTATATATATTCCATACCCATCAGATTTTCACTACATAAGGTTGCTTGTCGAGTAGAGAACAGGTCAGCGTTGTAGCCCCTCTCTCCCATTATTTGGAACGCACAGACCTGCTTCCACTGCCCGCATCTCTCGTCTCTGCGAGGACTTTATCAATCTTGTGTTTGAAGTATGTGACAACATCAGAGAAAGCTTCAGCCTACAGTCTCCGCAACTCATAGTATACTTGTCCCCAATTACTTGATTCTCCACATCACCAAAGAAAAGCTCTTTGAACTGTCCCCATTGCACCACCCAATGCCATCCCTTCTTATTCTTCTGTCAATAACCATTGGCCTCCTTCCTTCTTCATATAAACACAACCATCATCTAATTTCAAAAAGTCATTCTTCAACCAGTCCTTCTCGCCCAGCTAACGGCCCATCTCACTCCTCTCCTTTGCCTCAAAACTTCTGGAACACCTGTTTAGCATGAACTATCCTCCCACTATCCATTCAACTCTCATTTCCAAGTACAATCTGGCTTCCACATCCTCCATTTCACAGAATCTGCCCTAACCAAAGTGGCCAACAATCTGTTACCTGCCAAAGCCTCATGCCGATACTCTGTCCTCTTTCTCCTTGACCTATCCTCTCCTCTCCCAATTCCCTCCTCCTATAGACTCTTTCATCCCTTGCCATCACAAGCTTGCCCCTCTCCAACCACAGATTCAATGTCTACCACTCTCATGCCACCTCCTCACCTTGGTGTCTCTCAAGGCTCCATTCTAGGGCCTCTGCTCTATTTATATGGGGCAGATCATAGAATCCTATGGCTTCAGGCACCATTTCTATGCTGATGACACTTGGATCTATCTTTCTGGTCTGGATGTTACCTCTCTAGGATCCTAGAGGGTCCATCAGCTTTATGTTCTCCTCCCGCTTCTAAAACTCAACAATATAGAGAAACCTTTCCGTAAGCACTGGGAGTTGCCATTGGCATCACAAGGTCTGGGTCCTCAAAAAAGAAGATGGGGGGGGGGGGGGCAAATTAATAGGATATATTTTTGACAAATTTGTTGCTGCACTTGCTTGTATGATTTTGACTCCCGTGAACCTGCTAGAGATACAGAAGCTTCCAGTTACACGGTCGCCTCTGATATATAAAGTTTTGATAAAGAGTGATACAAGGTTAGCGGGAAATATAGTTATATAGTTTTGTGTAAGTGCAAAATTGTCAATAAAAAAGGTAGAATCTCATAAATAAATAACAACTGAATCAAAAACATAAACAAGGGGATAAAACAGACGTAACAGAACTGGAAGACAGAAGGTTATCATTTCTGTCTGGCACATTTCTTGTACTCTTCATATAAACAAAAAAGAGACACTGAGCTGCAATGGCGCACGAGCAATATGCCTGGCTGGCGTTTACATACACAGCTTCTCGCTTGGCCGTCAAGTTTCCTTTAGAATTTTCTGACAATTGTTATTTAAAACTGTTTATTGTTACAAATCCTATTGTATTAGTATTGTAGTATAGTATTGTAGTATACATAAAACCACTCCATATAAGACCACTCTAACCAGGGTCACCCGACTGTTACACATATAGGGACTTGGTGGCCATCCTAGTGCAAAACCATTATGGAGTCACTCTCCCCTTTTGTGACAGCCTCCATGCTCCGGGTTAAATTGTGAAAACAATTGGCATTGTGCCTGTAGGAAGTCATTCCCATTGAGCCAGGAGACCATTTGGGAGCTTGAACACTGATGTAAATGAGGTGCGAGTCACATTCTGTATCTCATTCCACTTCAAAGGTTGATGTCAAAGCCATTCAAGTTCCTCCAACAAATTCGTCAAACCAGGTTAGTTTTTTTAATTCTTTTAGACAGTTTCTATTTATCTTAATTAGATTAATTTATAGGATTAAAGGGGTATTCTGCTCAGAATTAACCTTTAATATGCTGCCACCCAGGCACATAACAGCCTATTCTTACCTTTCCCTGCTCCCCCTGTGTCCTCCTACGTCATCTTCGGATCCCAACTAAACGACAGTCCGCTCAGCCAATCACTGACTGAGATTGGACAGCGCCAAGGCCAATGATTGGGTGAGCAGGCTGTGACTGCCAGACAAGTCAGTTACAGAAGTGGAGGCGGGGTGGTTTAGTTGGGAACCGAAGATGACGCAGGAGGATACCGGGGGAGCAGGGAAAGGTAAGAATAGGCTGTGTGTTATGTTCTGCGACTGGGCAGCAACATATTAAAAGTTAAATCTGAGTGGAATACCCCTTTAACTGATGCAAATAGAATCAAATTACTTCCCTGATCATAAATAAGAAATATGAGCTACCATGGGAGCTTCAGCCTTGAAACCGTGCTGAAGATGGAATGTCGTTTCCTCCGCTCTATTATTGAAGTCAATGGGCGCAGAGATTAGGGCAGTGACATCAAGCTGTTTTGGATTTGGAAATCATTGCATTTTCCTCCATCCAAAACAGCGTTCTTTATAGCTAGGTTCACACGCAGTCATTATTGGTTGTTCGACTGTCATCTTTTTGGACGTTTGTCATTTTGAGGCCAAATAACATTCGATATTTTGAAATGCCGTCCGTGATTTCAAAATAATGGACATTATTTGGCCTCAAAATGACGGCCGTCCAAAAAGACGACTGTCGAACAGCCAAAAAATGATGGTGTGTGTGAACCTAACCCGTCTAAATATACCCTTAATGAGCCTATTCATCTGCCTGAAATATGAAGTAGATGATGATAAGTTTGGAGAAGCTCTCCTGGAAGCAGAAGTAACCAGCAGAATATTAGTCCAGGCTAGATAAGACCCCTATGTTGGTGTAGAAACCATCCTCTACGCTTTTACATGTTTCTACTGTATGTCAGCTGTATTTTTTGCAAATTAAGGCCAGGTTCAGACTATGTAACTGTGCGGCTGTATTTGCGGCTGTAATTGTGCGGCGGTATTTTTGGTGGTTCATGCGTACGCTGGAAAGTATAGGATATACCGCTGCACAGTGCACACTATGTATGAATCTACGGCCCGATCGTAAACGGACCCGTAAAAAATGAACAAGACCATTGTTTGCGGCTGGAAACGCGGCCGTGGATTGACAGGCGGTCCGTACAGAGTACTTCAAAAATAGCCGGCAATGATGCCGAATGCCGATGCCTCTAATAGTTAATATATTAAATTAATAAAACACATTTTCTTTGTAATAAAGTCCCTTTCGTTGTTCAATAATTTAATTCTAACGAATCCATCATTTTGCAATTAAATATACTGTTAAAATAAATAAATAGATATATAAATAAATGTATATTTATATATATATTTATTTTTTGACAGTATATTTAATTGCACAATGATGGGTTCGTTAGAATTAAATTATTGAACAACGAAACTGAATTTATTTAATCGAAAATGTGTTTTATTAATTAAATATTAATTAGTACAGGAAGCTCCATAAGCCGTTAATTCATATTCCCGGTAATAGAGCTTTCTGTACTAATCATCACTTTACTTTAATGAAAACATCAAATGTTTCTTCTAATTATGTTATGACAATAGCATTATTAGAAGAAACATTTAGAATTATATGTGCGCTCAGCTGATTGGCTGTTCGGCTGAGCGCACATATAATGAGCCGGTCCGCAGTACAGTGACTTCATTGTGCTGCGGACCAGCGAAGAGGACACATCGGGGTGAGTATAGAGCTCTCCCCACCCCCTCCCCAGCACTGCACCCCTCCCAGCAAGGAAGGGGGGTCACTTAACCCCTTCCTTGCTGGGATGGGTGCAGTCTGACATCAGTCTGGCCCCCAAGGGGTTAAGGGGGATGCAATACATCCTCCCTTAACCCCTTGGGGGCCAGACTGTAAGCAGCGATCTGTAAAGATGCTGCATACTGTAAGGAGCACAACACCGCTCACAATGATGGGTGTTGTGCTCCTGTTTGTGTGTTTTTTGTGTGTTTCTCCCTTTTTGTTTTTCAGATATAGGTATCCTGGGGATTACGTCGGATTCCGTGGACTACGTCGATGACCAGCGTTTTTTTTTTTTTTAATAAAATGGTCAATGAGGGGTGTGGGGTTGTTTTTATTTGAATAAAATTTTTTTTTTACTTGTGTCTTGTCTTTATTTCTTTACTTTATAGACTTAGTAGTGGAAGCCGTCTAATAGACGGAATCCATTACTAAGTTGGGGCCTAGTGTTAGCCGGTATAAAATGGCTAACACTAACCCCCTATTATTACCCCAGTACCCAATGCCACCAGGGGTACTGGGAAGAGCCGGGTGCCAGTGGTCCCGGAGCGTCAAAATTGGCGTTCCTGGACCGGGCGGCAGCAGGCTGGTAAGATTTAGGCTGGGGAGGGCCTAAACCAATGGCTCTTCCCACCCTGGTGTTACCAGGCTGCTGTCGTTTGGTTTTTAACCCGGCTGGTTATAAAAATAGGGGGAAACTATGCGTTTTTTTTTTTTTAAATAAATAAATAATTTAAAAAAAAACGCATAGGGTCCCCCCCTATTTTTATAACCAGCCGGGTTAAAAACCAAACGACAGCAGCCTGGTAACACCAGGGTGGGAAGAGCCATTGGTTTAGGCCCTCCCCAGCCTAAAAAAAAAAACCGCTGGTCATCGACGTAGTCCACGGAATCCGACGTAATCCCCAGGATACCGATATCTGAAAAACAACAAGGGAGAAACACACAAAAAACACACAAACAGGAGCACAACACCCATCATTGTGAGCGGTGTTGTGCTCCTTACAGTATGCAGCATCTTTACAGATCGCTACTTACAGTCTGGCCCCCAAGGGGTTAAGGGAGGATGTATTGCATTCCCCTTAACCCCTTGGGGGCCAGACTGATGTCAGACTGCACCCATCCCAGCAAGGAAGGGGTTAAGTGACCCCCCTTCCTTGCTGGGAGGGGTGCAGTGCTGGGGAGGGGGTGGGGAGAGCTCTATACTCACCCCGATGTGTCCTCTTCGCTGGTCCGCAGCACAATGAAGTCACTGTGCTGCGGACCGGCTAATTATACGTGCGCTCAGCCGATCAGCCAATCAGCTGAGCGCACATATAATTCTAAATGTTTCTTCTAATAATGCTATTGTGATAACATAATTAGAAGAAACATTTGATGTTTTCATTAAAGTAAAGTGATGATTAGTACAGAATGCTCTATTGCCGGCAATATGAATTAACGGCTTATGGAGCTTCCTGTACTAATTAATATTTAATTAATAAAACACATTTTCGTTGAAATAAAATCAGTTTCGTTGTTCAATAATTTAATTCTAACGAATCCATCATTTTGCAATTAAATATACTGTCAAAAAATAAATATATATATAAATATACATTTATTTATATATCTATTTATTTTAACAGTATATTTAATTGCAAAATGATGGATTAGTTTAAATTTAATTATTGAACAATGAAAGGGACTTTATTACAACGAAAATGTGTTTTATTATTTTAATAGATTAACCATGAGAGACATCGGCATTACTGCAGAGGATCGCAAACCCCGGTAATAGCGACTCCTGTAAACTGTTTCCCTGCTTTCCCAGATGCATCCAGAGGTGTTTGCATCACTTTCTTAAGATTTTATTTGTTATTTTTAGTTGAACCAGATTTCCAAGTAAATGACCGTATGTTTTGAGCCGCATGTCTATTTTTTCCCACGGCCGTAGTTTCATCCGCACATTTACAGCCGCATAAAAAATACAGCCGCAGTTACATAGTGTGAACCTAGCCTAACCCAGTTTTTATAATCCACCTGGTGAGGTGAATTTTTTTGCAATCGGTTGTGTTTGTGTGCACCCGTTTTTCTACTGACTTACATTATAAGGCCAGATTCACACTACGTAAAAAACACGGCCATATTTATAACACTGGTGTTATGAAATACAGCCGTGTTTTTTACGTAGTGTGAACATAGCCTAAAAAAAAAAAAGACGTCTTAAGGCGCATCTTTTTTTTTGCGTACACAAAAGCGTGGTCGATCAGGTTTTTTGTGTATGCTAAAAAAACGGATGCATTTTGATGCGATCTTTGATCCTTTTCTTTTTTTTATAATGGAAGTCAATAGAAAAAATGGATCAAAATTGATGCACATTTTTTCATCCTTTTTTTGCATAAAACAGATGAAAAAACTTTGGTCTCTATACTTTATCTTTCTTGTACACTGCTGCCTGTATCTTTTTTCCCCATTTTGTGCATCCTATTGGTCTTGGCAACAACTGCCTGGCATCCCTGTAAGTTTTTGTTTTCTCACATTTTTGGCACTGTACCGATATCACATTTTCAAAGGTGTTAAAACTTGGGAAGAACTTGAATTGTTAAAATATCATTATAGATCACTGTTTATAAATTGCTGTTCGCGGTGAATTTAATATAAAACACAGGGTGAGCTCCTTCGGCAGCTGATTTTATGTGACAGTGATCTGTTATTTATGCGCGGCAATAAAATTTCCGTGTTTGTTCCTCTTTTACACCAGGACCCCACTGTGAGATTTATTGACTTAGTGCGCTGGGCAGTGCAACATATAACATTGTGTTTATCATTTATTTAGCGGAATATTTCATTTTCTAGCCGTTCCCGACCAAATCACATTGCTATTCGGGTTATTTAAAGGAATACACCGTAAATGAGATTTGATCCTACAGACTTTAAATACAAAACTACTTATAAACAAATTATTTTCCGGTTCTCGATATTTCATTGTTGCTTCCAGCTGGTTTATTGTAAAGGGACTGAATTTATACAGAAAGACTCTTTATGCCTTGTATCTGGTTAATGTTCCTTATACAGCAGATTGGAAGTTGGCACAAGCAGGGCTCCTACCTGATGTGTATCTAGTAAACACTGTTCACCGTTACCCCTTCCTGTCAGCAATACGTAGATATATACGTTCCTGCTGTACATACCAAGTGCAGCTGGAAGGTATATGCACGTTCCAGACTGTGAAGGGGTTTGATCAGTGCAGGACCGCTGCAGTGAGAGCGGCCCGCACACATCAGTGTCCCGGGAGATGAGGGTAATGAGGGGCAGCTGCGATTCCTCAGCTGCGTCTCATTAACCCCTTAAACGCCATGATCTATAGCGATCGCGGCGTTTAAGATACTTAGTGACAGATCAAGCATCTGACAGAACAACCATGCTGCGCGGGTCACGATCGCATGTACCTACGGGTGGGGGTAAGCCTCTTTCTTTCTTTGCTCTCAGGCAGGCTCTATGCATAGATGGCGGATAACACTGATCCATGCTATGCTATGGCACAGCACAGATCAGTACATGCAATCTCAGGCTATGTTCACACTGCGTATGTTTCCGGCCATAGTGCGAACCGCGAATATACGCACGTAGTTTTGACTACGGGCGTATGTTCGCGGTTCATTCGCATCCGGCCGCATATCTATTTTTCCCCACGCCCGTAGTTGCAGCCGCACATGTACGGCGGCGTACGAAATGCGTCCGGACTCATACGCAGTGTGAACATAGCCTAATAATGTTTTACTTATGTTTTGCATGTTTTACTGTGAAAAAAATTGTAAAAAAAAGTGTAGTAAAAAAAAGTTTTTTTTAAAGTATTAAAAAAAACCCTTATACCACCCCAATAAAAGTTTAATATACCCCCTTGCCCATTATAAAAATATTCAAAAAAATTAAATACATAAACATATTATATATTGTAGAGTGCGGAATTGTCCGATCTATTAATATATAACATTTTTGTTCTCGCACGGTGAACTACGTAAACTAACCAGGATTGCAGATTTTTTTTTTTTAAATTACATATCAGAAAAAAATTTATAAAAAGCGATCAAAATTTTTCTGTTACACCAACATGATATTAATAAAAACTAGAGATGATGGCGCAAAAAATGACTCCCCAACCAGCCCTGTAGGTAGAAAAATAAAAGCGCTATGGCCCTTAGAAGGCGGAGAGAAACATTGCATTAATCTGACCCGGACTTTTGTGCATCAAAGGGCTCGGTCTTGAAGGGGTTAAGGTCCTATTAGACAACCCGATGGCGTCTTCCATAAAAGGACTGCGCCACAGGCGTCCCTGCACTGGCGCTGATCGATTAAGATAAAAATAAGCAGCAATGTGCCTGACGGTCCAATTTTTTTAAATAAAGTGACTCTTTTATCCATTGGAATACTTTTCTCTTCTTTCCCATTGTTGCAGGGATATTGTTTTGTTATTTGGGACGCTCTTTTGGTAATAGATTATTAGAGTATTGAAGGCACAAAACTCCTTCTAACAGTAAGGGATATTGCACTATAAGTGAAGTCGCTAACTGTAATGATTTGTGGGTTCGACGCCCTAGAAATGAGAAACGAAGAGAAGAAATGAAGTAAAGAGAAATTAAACGTATAAAGAATAACTAAAGACGTATCTGTAGGGAGTCATAACCCAAAAACTTCTTAACAATCGGCGAGGACAACACTGGCATCTGGAGTCATGGAGATCAAGTTTTAATTAAGTGATCAACAGTTTTCAGCGTGGGCGTCATCAATCCCGCATTACTGTTCATATACAGACAATGGGGTGGCGGCAGTAATAGCAGCACACGTCGTACAAAAGTGCTTAGTCCAGTTACTATCATGCGTCTTAATGGTTTATTAATAAGAAAGAAACTAGGAAACAAGGAAATTACCTTTATGATAAATTAAGCAGGAGAGATTGAATGTGAAGCCGGAGAACCAGAGCACCAGATTTATTATTCCTTCACTGGGGGTTCCTAATAATTTTGGATTTTTACTAGAGATGAGCGAACCTGGAGCAGCTGGAGTCCATCTGAACCCGAACTTTCGGCATGTGATTAGCGGCGGCTGCTGAACTTGGATAAAGCCCTAAGGCTATGTGGAAATCATGGATATAGTCATTGGCTGTATCCATGTTTTCCAGACAACCTTAGAGCTTTATCCAAGTTCAGCAGCCACGGCTAATGAAATGCCATAGTAAACAACGGCCATGGTGCTCGCTGCGTGTGGATGGCCGTTGTTGCACTGACAGCTGTTTTCACTGCAGCAATGGAAAACTATGCTGTGCAAACATAGCCTACGGGTGAGTTTACACAGACAGATTTATCTTAAAGATTGAAGCCAAAGCCAGGACCTGGTTTTTGTTTATAGTCTGTTCCTGTCTTTGGCTTCAAAAATCTGTCAGATTTTTGTCTGTAAACAAACTTTAGAATACTGATTCAGAGTCCAGCCAAGAGAGGGCAAGCCTGACTGCGACACCTCAACCAACAGAGGCCAAGTAAGACACTAAGTAAAATAGAAGTCTAAGAATAAAAAGAATGTGCCGCCCATTCTGTGGATACTTAAAGCGTAACTGTCATGTTTTTTTTTATTGCAGAAATCAGTAGTATAAGCGATTTTAAGAAACTCTGTAATAGGTTTTATCAGCCAAAAAAGCCTCCTTCTGTACTCAAGAAGCAATCTCCCAGCCTCCCCCCCCTGACTTCTTATCTGTGCATTATCAGGCAAACACGTCTTCAAACACGTCAACACAGAGGAGCCAGTGAAGACGGGCTCTGCTCTCTCCATTGTAAGCCTATGAAGGGGGGAGGGGCTGAGGGAGATGAGGGAGCAGGAAGAGGTGACATGAAGGTCAGCTGTTTGTAGACTCTCTGGGCAGCTAAACCCCTAAATTCAGGTGTCAGAAAGGTCAGTGCTTATCTATGAACTTACTGAGAGAAGATTGCAGGGTGTTGTGCTCTGCAGGACTGCTCCGTGCTCACTCACTCCTAACAGCCCCTCCCCTCTCCATAGCCACATAATGGAGACAGAAATCCTGCTGCTTCTGCAGTGAGGGGGGAGGCTGGGAGATTGCTTTTTCACTACAGAAGGAAACTCTTTTAGTACATAAAACCTATTACAGAGTTTCTTAAAATCGCTTGTACTGTTGATATTTAATGTTTTCAGAAAAATGACCCTGAAATGACAGTTACGCTTTAAGGGACTTACGCCCTATTCACACATCCTGTTCCTGTCCGCAATTGCGGATCCGCAGAAAAATAGGACCAATGTATATCAATGGACTCATACACACATCCGTGTTGTGTACTGGGCTACAATCCGTTCCACAAAAAAAAAAGGACAGGCCCTAGTACGGACAGTAACTGACACACCCAATACAACTCTATGGGGTCCGTATTTTTTTACTGATGCAATACGGATACGATAGGGATGCAATACAGATTAAAATTTGCGGATTGCTTACGGATTCAAAATAATATAGTGACGTGTGAATAGACCCTTACTCTTGGAGTAAGATCCCTATTACACAGAGCAATAATCGGCCAATGAAACGTTTATTTAGGCCAGGACCTTAAATCATTGCTTTGCTATGTGTTATAGCTACATGTAATAGCGATGCGCGGCCGACGGCTAACAATTCAACAGTTTACATCATCTGTCCACGTTTCTGGTGTTCTTCTGCGCTGTTTCTCCCCAGTCCCGCACGCTGCAGCTTCAGAGCGGTGGTCCCGGCCTCTGATTGGGTGAGCGGCCTGTCAGCTCAGATGAGCCGCTCTGAGGCTGCAGAGCACGGGACCAGCGAGGAACAGAGCGCAGGAAAAGACCGAGACAGTGGACAGGTGATGTAAACTGTTTGGGCAAGGACTGCATGGACATCACTAACAATAATGATTATTGGGCTGTGTAATAGGCCCATTAAATGAGTGCCGATCTAGCAGATCGGCGCTCGTTTACTGTATTGATCTGTCTGCCATGAGCCTGTGTAATAGGACCCTTAGAGTTCTTTGTGAAAAATGGACTGTGATTACGGTTCTCAGAAAACCTGACGCCTTCTGCAACATACGTATGAGGAAGACGTGCAGGACTAGATCTTTAGTTTTTTTTACATTTAATGGGCACTGACACCTTAAAAATGTTTTGACCTCCATCTCTAGAAAGAACTAGAAGAAGTTCCCGCTAGCTGTGTTCTCTCTCACCTCTGCCACATGACTGAGATTCCAGTGTAAGTCTATGGGACCCCTCAGCTGTGTGCTTCTCTCCTCGCTCATTTTAGTGATTGGTTGGATTCTGCACATTTAGAATTCAGATCAAAACCTTTGTCGCGATCTGACAGGTTCACTTTAAGAGGGGATATCTGGCTAGACCTGTGCTTTGAGACTCTTAAATGAGGCTCCATGGGCTTTTTTGCATATTTGTATTTCCCAGGGGGCAATGCACCTAGGATTTCACTGCATTGAGTGCTTTAACTAGCAGCTGGCAGTGTTATCTTTGGCTGGTCTCCCTGAGATCAGTGATCTGTTTCTTTTACAGCTCTACTAGACATTGCTCCCATCTATCAAGAATCCTGCTCCACACTGATAAGGGGCAACATCCCAAAACAGCTGCATGTGGATGGATATCTGGCCTTGGTCATTACATTGACTTATAGGACCACTTAATATGGTGGTTTTGGTGGTTTCCTTACAGGAGCCGCCCCTTGGCTGGGTCCTTCCCGGAGGGATATCTGGCTAGTCCTGTGTTTTGAGACTCTTAAATGAGGCTCCATTGGCTCTTCTTTGTATGCTGTATATAGGCAATGAACTGTCAGTCAGCTGCTGAGGGGAGGGGTGTGGCAAAAATCCTATCCTCCTGCATATTAGGAGAAAGTCTGAACAGAATAATATAAGTAATACACCGATCTATTTTTTTGTCACTATGTCACTATTTAAAGCGGCATAAACCTAGTGATAGATTCTGTCAGGAATGTGCAGTAGCCTGGTGTGAACTGGTCCTGGTTTTTGCTTTTGTGTGACACACATGCTTGCGTCTAAGCTTCCAGCAATGGAGGAGTTACACTGAACCCTGCTATACTTGATTGCTCCAGCTGAGCGAGTCTTTTGGTTGACTTTTTCCTCCGCCTGTCTGGAACCTTGAGGATCAGAGCGCCAGTCCAATGGGGATCCGGACCGGGTTCTTGATCCTCATAAAAGAAAGCTGAGCCAGTCTCTCATCGCTGGCTTTGAAGGTTCACACCCTGATCCCAGCTCCCCGTCTACTCCTGCGATCCCCGTTCCTAATTCCTCTGCTTGCTCGACCTGTTATCTGACCTCCCACCTGAACTTTGACTATCCGATCGTTCACTGATTTTGTACTGCGTTGTCCGTTTGGTTTAGACTTTGGCTTGTTGACTCTCCTTTTGTGTTTGTCTGTCTTGTTCTGTGTTATACTTACACCAGAGCAGGGACCGCCTTCGTGGTTGTCCGCAGCTGACTAGGGCCGTTTAAGGCAAGTAGGTAGGGACAGTGGGTGAATTCGGGCCTAGGGCTCACTGTCGTGTCTTATCCCTACCTCCCCATCCTGACAGATTCCCTTTAAGATGAAATTCACGCAGCTTGCATGTGAATATTTCATTATTTTAGATTTTACTGTGCGACCGGAATCTTGCCCTCACTTTCTCTGCATGTCCATATGTCATTTTGTTCCCAATAAGTTTACACAATTTACATCAGTAAAGATTTTCCAGTTGATCCGATGTGCAATTCAGGCGTTTCCAGACACCTATGTGGCATATGCATTGGTTTCCATCTACAGAGTTTTGATTTACATCTGAATCTTGCTGACTGTACAGTTCGCTATATGCGGCACTTGGGGTGGGCTTTGATCAATGTTCATATTATATTGCAGCACCTATTTCTAAGCTCTTCGTTCAGCATTACAGATCATGATGAAACCATTTTTGCAGCAGCTTCTCAGTTTCTGGCTTCTATCCTAATATTTAATGCCAACTTATTACGTGATCTCATATCCGAGAATATACATTATGGATTTCTCTTCTGTAGATTAACTGTAAAAATAATTTACTGTTCTAAAACCCTAAGCTTAGGAAGTTTCACATATTTTATTTAGTTTTCTTAATGCATCTTTCTTCTATATCAAATTGCACGTAAACAGAATATATTTCACTTACAGATACAATTACCGCATCTTGCTTTTTAGGATTATTTTCCCTAATGGTTAATTTATCTACTGTAACCACCCCCAGAACGCCGGTACCGCACTATAGAAGTCTTCACGCAGCATCCAGTTCAGGGGTCAGTGTTTCTCCCGGTACCAGAAAAAAACACTTTTATTGCTGCGGCGTGGCAGGGAATCTGGTGTGACCTAGAGCATCCGTGCCCTCGGCCTGCGGCACCTCTCTTTACTCTCAGCATGCCCCTGGGCTGGATGGGGGCGGAGAGAGAGGAGCTGCAAGCCTGAGGAAGACTCTGCTGATCACACCAGGACCACACTTGCAGAGCAATCTGGTGCCCTTTGGCTGCAGAAGTTCAGCTTCTGTATTCTGGAGCAGGATAAAGGGTGTAGACCTAGGGAACACTTAGATGCTGATCCCTGGTGTGTCCCAAAACCAAACCGGTTAAGCAGCACAGCGGGTCCACAATTGCTGTCTGTTACAATGGGGCATTTACATCAACAAATTGAATTTTCACCTGGGTGATTAAAAGCCTATCTACAACCCCAGTAATGTGCTTAGGAGATCAGATTATGAGCCCCAGTGGAAGCAAAGACCCCAAAGTGCTACAAAATATGTTGGCCCTATATAGACTGTGGCCCACTTTGAAATAAAATAGCACAGCACATTTGGTAATTCTTGGAAGAAACAACATACATCATATAATGTAGGATAGCATTAGAGGACGCTTACAGGAAGATGCAAACATCAGCAGAGGCGTAGCATGTAACCATGGGGGACAATTGCAAAACTCAAGAGAGCAGTGCACAGCAATATCATAGTAGTGAAATAGTGTTGAGCCGAATATGTCTGGTGTCCAGTTGGTTATGCCCATAATCATCAGTTCGTAGTACTGTGTTTCTCCAAAAATAACACAGGGTCTTATATTAATATTTGCTTGTTCCCTAAGATGCGCTGGGTCTTATTTTTAGGGGATCTTATTTTTCCTTGAAGAATTCACGTCACATGGTCAGAGTGTGTGGTATAGCAGCTTCTGGCTACCAGGGGGAGCTCACCACAGCACACTGGTACAGTACAGTAGAGACAGAGCGTATGGTATGGCGGCTTCCGGCTACCAGGGGGAGCTCACCACAGCACACTGGTACAGTACAGTAGAGACAGAGCGTATGGTATGGCGGCTTCCGGCTACCAGGGGGAGCTCACCACAGCACACTCCTACAGCACAGCAGGAACAGAGCGTACAGTATGACAGCTTCCGACCATTGGGGATGGCAGCAAACGAAAGGCCTCTTGATGCCTTGCCTGCACATTTACAAGTGACAGCCACGGAAGGGAACATCGGGGTTGGTGGCAGATGACAGTCTTCATGTCTTGCAAGCAGCTGCTCTGCAACAGACGGTGAAGGTAGGGGACAACAGCGCCGGGCTAAAAAAAAATCCCAACTGCATGCCCCAATGTTCTGCTCAGCAGGCATGCTTCCAAACCAAAACTTTGCTAGGTTTAACTTTCGGGGGAGGCCTTATATTTAGCAATTCAGCAAAACGTCTACTAGGTCTTATTTTTGGGGAAACGGTAGTAGCATAATTACAATGCATTTCATGGCGGAACTCTTTGTCAGGAATTTAAGATTTTGCGCTCATTGAATTGTTTTTATGAAAATAAATTCCAGGTGTTATTGGACGCTGTATTGCATATTGTCCATTATCAGATCAATGCCTTATTTTTCGCCACCTCTAGAGGGCCCGACTAAGCGGCATATAATCCTGAGGATGCTACATAGAAGCAATGTCTTTTTTTCCCCCTAAGTAAGCCATTATCGCTGCCATCATAAAAGGTGCATTGATTTCACATCACACAGTATTTAATGCGCTTACACCATCTTGGATATGCTGACTATGAATTAAATTGGCTAAATAACAAATGCAAATACAACATGGAGCAAGTTATGTTACATATAAAGCAAAAAGACCATTACATTCCGAAATCAATCTCTAGAATTACCTTTTCAGAAGTCTTTCATTTGCTTCCGCTGTCAATTATTCATTCGGTATTTGATTTATACACCTTAATAGGCTGGGTTCACACTATGTATATTTGAGGCTGTATTTGTGAGGCTGTATAGCAACCAAAACCAGGAGTGGATTGAAAACACAGAAAGGCTATGTCCACATAATGTTGTAATTGAGTGGATGGCCGCCATTTAATGGCAAATATTTGCTGTTATTTTAAAACAACGGCTGTGGTATTGAAATAATGGCCGTTATTTACTGTTATATGGCGGCCATCCACTCAATTTCAACATTGTGTGAACAGATCCTTTCTGTGTTTTCAATCCACTCCTGGTTTTGGTTGCTATGAGGACCTGACATGAGGACCAAATACTGCCTGAAATATACATAGTGTGAACCCAGCCTAAGACAACACAAGGAAACGTTTGTGTGACAAAGCCTTTTGTGGGATTTCCTTACTACAAAGACTTGTTTGTCCCTCATTATTTCCTACAGATGAAGCTATGAATCAGGGCAACCTGGCAAAGGTCAATTTTATACATTTGTGTATTTTGCATCAGTATTTGGAAGCCAAACAGTGGGTCCAAACGACAAAGAGGTGCAAATGTTTCCATTATACTTTTTTTCCCCCCTTGGTTTTGGCCCCACTTCTGGTTTTGGCCTTCAGATACTGACAAAGCAGCCCTGCCCATGCAAATGATCACCCACAGGACGGTGGCTGAAATCAACAGCTGCACCGCTCAGTTTGTTTGGAGAAACAATCAATCGCAGGCATTAAACCCTGAAAAGCGCACTTTGACATGCCAGCACCATGTGCGATTTATTGTAGATATCAAAACCATAAAAAAATGCAGGCATGTGATTTGGCTGTTTAAAAAACAAACAAAAAACAGGTTGCATGTTACTAAAGGCCCTTTTACACAAAGCGATTATCAGCCGTATTTGGCCAATTATCAGCCATTAAGGCCAATAATCGCTTTGTGTGATAAAAGGCAACGATCAGCCGACATGAACGGTATCAGCTGGTCGCTGTCTTTCATCCTGTTGAAAGACAAACAACGTGGAGAGCAACAATCTGCTGCCGTCTCTTCGTGTAATAGGAGTGGTGGCAGCAGACTGCCACTATCTCCTATAGGCTCCCTGGACAATCTAATGATCATCTAAGGCGCCTAGCTCCTGCACTAAAGGCCCTATTCCAGTGAGCAGGTGAGTCCAGGGGAGCTGCGGAGAGGTGCGGGGGGCTGCCTGGGTGATCACTGATCATCCGGGAAGCCCATAGCATACAGCAGCGGTCTGCTGCCGCCGCTCCTATTACACGGTGCGACGGCAGCAGATTGTAGCTGTATGAGTCGTTTGTCTTTCAACATGTTGAAAGACAAACGATGCAACGATCAGCCGACATAAACGATGTCGGCTGATCGTTGCCTTCTATTCCACAGGACAATTATCGGACGATAATTGTTCTGTGGAATAGGGCCTTTACCCGCTTGCTTGCTCATGGAGATTGCCCAGTGTAATAGGGACTTTATGTGGCAAAGTCATGTTGCTTGTAAGACTAGGGTCACATTGCATTTTTTTTAATCCATTATTTTTACATAGTGTGAGCATAGCCTTAATCAATTTCGGCTGCCTTTTCCATTGACTACAATAGAAAGCATTACTACAAGGAAATTGCCTTATTTTTAACCATATAAAAAAGCAAATACTGTGTGTGAAGGAGGCATGGAACACTAACCTGAGCCGCCTGCACACAAGTAGTAGCATATGTTTACACGTTCTGGGTTTTTAAGCAGTTGTTCAAGATTAGAGAACCATATCTGCTTTCCTCTAGAATACCTACAGGAGCTGCCCCTTGGCTAGTCTTGTGTTTTGAGACTCTTAAATGAGGCCCCACAAGCTCTTTTTTTTTTGCATATTCATGTTTCCCAGGGGGCAATGCACCTAGGATTTCACTGCATTCAGCACTTTAACCAGCAGCAGGCAGTGTTATCTTTGGCTGGTCTCCCTGAGATCAGTGATCTGTTTCTCTTATTCCTCTAGAATCAGTGACAGTTAAAGGGAACCTGTCATCCTGGGCAGAACCCACCCTACCCCTGGATAAAGAATCATATACTTACCCCCTCATGCCGGCCCTGCTTCCGCCGCAAAGTCGACACCCACTCAACATGCAAATGAACAGAGATGAGTCTGATGACGTCAGACTGATCTCTGCTCATTTGGATATTGTGCGTGAAGAGTGGGCAGCGATTTCTCCGCAGCAGGACAGGCATCGGGAGCAGGACCGACAGGTGAGGGTAAGTACATGATCCTTAATCCAGGGGTAGGGTAGGTTCTATTCAAAAATTTATTCAAAAATGTGAAACCCAACCTACGTTTTTCAAGACAAGCAGTCAGTCAGCTAAAACAATTGCTTCTTGCTACATTTGAGGCAACAATAGTTTTGGTCGAAATCATAAATTTTTATCAACTTTAACCTTTTGTGAACCAAGCCCAAAATGACCCAGTGGACCGGGAAAATTATCATTTTTGCGTGTTAGTTTTTCTCTCTTCCCCTCTACGAGCTCTAGCACTTTCAGTTTTCTATCTACAGGGCCATAAGAGGGCTAGCTGTTTTTTACAGGAATAGTTGTACTTTGTAATGGCGTCTTTCATTCTACCATAACATGTGTGATGGAATCCCAAAATATTATTTATAAAGATATAAATTGGTGAAATCATAAAAAAGAATGCAATATGGTCACTTTTGGGGGGTTCCTGTAATGCACTATATGGTAAAAGCGACATGATACCATTATTTTATAGGTCAGTCCGAACACAAACATTCTCTTGTGTTATATATATATATTTTTATGAAATCCTTTTTTTTTTTTCAATTAATTATTAATAAAATAGTTCTATTGTGACGCTTATAACAGTTATTATTTTTCACCTACAGGGCTTTATGGGCGTCATTTTTTGCGCCATGATCTCTAATTTTTATTAATATCATAAGGCCCTATTACACCGACAGATCTGATGACAGATTATCTGCCAAAGATTTGAAAAGAGGAGAAATCCAGTCCTTTCCTTTATGACCTGTTCTCTGTTTATAGACTTTTCCTGGCTTTGGCTCCAAATCTTTGGCAGATAATCTGTCGTCAGATCTGTTGGTGTAATAGGGCCTATATTTATGTAGCTCGGACGTTTTGATCACTTTTTATTAATTTTTTTTTATATATAATGTAACAAAAAAAAAAAAACTTGGTAATCCTGGCACTTTTTTCCCCTCTTTTCATTTACGCCGTTCGTAATGACAATTGTTAGATTTTAATAGATCGGACAATTACACACGCTAAGGTATATTATATGTTTATATGTTTTATTTATATAATGGGATAGGGGGTGATTGTAACTTTTATTGGGGGAGGGGCTTTGGGGTATTTATAAAAGTATTTTTACACATTTTAGGTCCCCCTGGAGGAAAAACTGAGAAAATAGTTCAGGAAAAAAAAATTAAGGAGGCAGAAAATCTTTTTGAGCGAAGCAAAACCTTCTCCAACCATAAGGGGTTAAACTATTTCTCCTAAGTTGTGAGACATTTTGATGTGGGGGACGTATACTGCGACTTTCTTCAGGTTACTTCCTCCTGAGTATAATCGTCAGCGTAGGAACCAATATTCTGCCTCCCATTTCCTGTCCGGAAGATTCTACCCGTTACACCACTTGCCTCTGCAGGTCCAGGGGGCTCAACGTTTCCCTAGCAACAGAACTTCCCCTGCTCTCCGCTCCCTGTCCGGGATGGCCGGAGCGGGCCGGCGGTGAGCCCGGGCTGAGGGGCACCATGTCTCTGGACACCTCCCTGGCGGAGTTCCGTGACCGCTGGCGGGCAGAGATACGTGGAGAGATCCCAGCCCCGGTGCCACCGAAACGCCGACGTTCTGCAGCGCCCAGTCCGGAGCCTGAGCCGCCCCGAGAGGAGGATGTGGCCTGGAGATATCTTCCTCGGTCACCGGATCCGCATACGGAGGGAGCAGAGAACCGGTACCTGGAGCTGGCGGAGAGCCTGCTGCAGCAGGAGAGGCCGGTGCCCGTGACCGATAAGCCCCGCTCCCCTGACAGGACGCCCAGCCTGCTGGAGCAGCTCATCAGCGACCTGGTAACTAGCTGCGCGCACTGACTGCCGGGAGGGGTGACGTCACTGGGCCACAACAACCAATCAGAGTATAGCTGTCCTGTTTAGAAAATGAAAGCAGCGCTCTGATTGGTTCTTCTGAAAATACTTATATAGTAATGATCCAGATCAGGCTGAGGAGCCCGCACCGGACATTACACTATAATGGGGAGAGATATAGGGTCCGGATCACATTACACTATAATGGGGAGAGATATAGGGTCCACACCGCACATTACACTATAATGGGGAGAGATATAGGGTCCACACCGCACATTACACTATAATGGGGAGAGTTATAGGGTCCACACCGCACATTACACTATAATGGGGAGAGATATAGGGTCCACACCGCACATTACACTATAATGGGGAGAGTTATAGGGTCCGGATCACATTACACTATAATGGGGAGAGATATAGGGTCCTGATCACATTACACTATAATGGGGAGAGATATAGGGTCCACACCGCACATTACACTATAATTGAGAGAGTTATAGGGTCCACACCGCACATTACACTATAATGGGAGAGATATAGGGTCCACACCGCACATTACACTATAATGGGAGAGATATAGGGTCCACACCGCACATTACACTATAATGGGGAGAGTTGTAGGGTCCGGATCACATTACACTATAATGGGGAGAGTTATAGGGTCCGGATCACATTACACTATAATGGGGAGAGATATAGGGTCCACACCGCACATTACACTATAATGGGGAGAGTTATAGGGTCCGGATCACATTACACTATAATGGGGAGAGATATAGGGTCCACACCGCACATTACACTATAATGGGAGAGATATAGGGTCCACACCGCACATTACACTATAATGGGAGAGATATAGGGTCCACACCGCACATTACACTATAATGGGGAGAGTTGTAGGGTCCGGATCACATTACACTATAATGGGGAGAGTTATAGGGTCCGGATCACATTACACTATAATGGGGAGAGATATAGGGTCCGGATCACATTACACTATAATGGGGAGAGATATAGGGTCCACACCGCACATTACACTATAATGGGGAGAGATATAGGGTCCACACCGCACATTACACTATAATGGGGAGAGTTATAGGGTCCTGATCACATTACACTATAATGGGGAGAGATATAGGGTCCACACCGCACATTACACTATAATGGGGAGAGTTATAGGGTCCGGATCACATTACACTATAATGGGGAGAGATATAGGGTCCTGATCACATTACACTATAATGGGGAGAGATATAGGGTTCACACCGCACATTACACTATAATGGGGAGAGTTATAGGGTCCGGATCACATTACACTATTATGGGGAGAGATATAGGGTCCGGATCACATTACACTATAATGGGGAGAGTTATAGGGTCCGGATCACATTACACTATAATGGGGAGGGTTATAGGGTCCGGATCACATTACACTATAATGGGGAGAGTTATAGGGTCCGGATCACATTACACTATAATGGGGAGAGTTATAGGGTCCGGATCACATTACACTATAATGGGGAGAGTTATAGGGTCCACACCGCACATTACACTATAATGGGGAGAGATATAGGGTCCGGATCACATTACACTATAATGGGGAGAGATATAGGGTCCACACAGCACAATACACTATAATGGGGAGAGATATAGGGTCCACACCCCACAATACACTATAATGGGGAGAGTTATAGGGTCTGGATCACATTACACTATAATGGGGAGAGATATAGGGTCCACACCGCACATTACACTATAATGGAGAGAGTTATAGGGTCCACACCGCACATTACACTATAATGGGGAGAGTTATAGGGTCCACACCGCACATTACACTATAATGGGGAGAGATATAGGGTCCTGATCACATTACACTATAATGGGGAGAGATATATGGGTTCACTCCGCACATTATACTATAATAGAGAGAGTTATAGGGTCCTGATTACACTATAATGGGGAGAGTTATAGGGTCCGGATCACATTACACCATAATTGGGAGAGTTATAGGGTCCACACAGCACAATACACTATAATGGGGAGAGATATAGGGTCCGGATCACATTACACCATAATGGGGAGAGTTATAGGGTCCACACAGCACAATACACTATAATGGGGAGAGATATAGGGTCCGGATCACATTACACTATAATGGGGAGAAATATAGGGTCCGGATCACATTACACTATAATGGGGAGAGTTATAGGGTCCGGATCACATTACACTATAATGGGGAGAAATATAAGGTCCGGATCACATTACACTATTATGGGGAGGGTTATAGGGTCCACACCGCACATTACACTATTATGGGGAGGGTTATAGGGTCCGGATCACATTACACTATTATGGGGAGGGTTATGGGGTCCACACCGCACATTACACTATTATGGGGAGGGTTATAGGGTCCGGATCACATTACACTATTATGGGGAGGGTTATAGGGTCCGGATCACATTACACTATTATGGGGAGAGATATAGGGTCCACACCGCACATTACACTATAATGGGGAGAGTTATAGGGTCCACACCGCACATTACACTATAATGGGGAGAGTTGTAGGGTCCGGATCACATTACACTATAATGGGGAGAGTTATAGGGTCCGGATCACATTACACTATAATGGGGAGGGTTATAGGGTCCACACCGCACATTACACTATAATGGGGAGAGATATAGGGTCCGGATCACATTACACTATAATGGGGAGAGATATAGGGTCCACACCGCACATTACACTATAATGGGGAGAGATATAGGGTCCGGATCACATTACACTATAATGGGGAGAGATATAGGGTCCGGATCACATTACACTATAATGGGGAGAAATATAAGGTCCGGATCACATTACACTATTATGGGGAGGGTTATAGGGTCCGGATCACATTACACTATAATGGGGAGAGTTATAGGGTCCACACCGCACATTACACTATTATGGGGAGGGTTATAGGGTCCGGATCACATTACACTATTATGGGGAGGGTTATAGGGTCCGGATCACATTACACTATTATGGGGAGAGATATAGGGTCCACACCGCACATTACACTATAATGGGGAGAGTTATAGGGTCCACACCGCACATTACACTATAATGGGGAGGGTTATAGGGTCCACACCGCACATTACACTATAATGGGGAGAGTTGTAGGGTCCGGATCACATTACACTATAATGGGGAGAGTTATAGGGTCCACACCGCACATTACACTATAATGGGGAGAGTTGTAGGGTCCGGATCACATTACACTATAATGGGGAGAGATATAGGGTCCGGATCACATTACACTATAATGGGGAGAGATATAGGGTCCACACCGCACATTACACTATAATGGGGAGAGTTATAGGGTCCACACCGCACATTACACTATAATGGGGAGAGTTATAGGGTCCTGATTACACTGTAATGGGGAGAGTTATAGGGTCCACACCGCACAATACACTATAATGGGGAGAGTTATAGGGTCCACACCGCACATTACACTATAAAGGGGAGAGTTGTAGGGTCCACACCGCACAATACAATATAATGGGGAGAGTTATAGGGTCCTGATTACATTACACTATAATGGGGAGAGTTATAGGGTCCACACCGCACATTACACCATAATGGGGAGAGTTATAGGGTCCTGACTACATTTCACTAGTAAATAATGTAATACAGTATTAAACCAATGTAATAAAGTCAACGATCATCGACCACCGGCCGTGCATTACTGCATGTACTTGTGCACCATGGACGTCTGATGACGTTTTTACTAGCCTATTCTCCCCTGGAGGGTCAGTAAGTGATGAGACCAGTTTTAGAAGTGTTCAATGGATCGGAGAGCACTACTCATACATACTGGGGGTATGCCGTGTGGGGTGTACCCATGTGAACAACATACTTAGGGGGGTGGGATGCCTAAACGTCCTGGATTACATGCTATAGGGGTTGGGATGAATACACACAGTAGAAAACATACTGGGGTAATGTCAGTGTAAAAAACATGGATGGATTAAAACATGAATTAAAAAAACGGATGCAATCGGTTTTTCACAGGTCACAGAGCTAGCTTGTAGACTTATATCAGGGTCCTGAAAGGGTTGTCCGGTAGTCAGCCTTTTTAAATACAGTGGTACCTCGGTTTAAGAGTAACTTGGATTAAGAGCATTTTGCAAGAAAAGATCACAGTTTTTCAAAATTGTAACTTGGTGTAAGAGCATTGCTTTGGTTTAAGAGCTGGGTGGAAGTGGGGGAGGGATATGGTCTGCACAAGGTGGTCTACAGCACTGTACTCTCACCCAGGAAGTCTCCCTCACCTTGAAAATCATAGCGGATCTGTCAGCCCTTGTGTCTCCCATCCTCTCCTCTCCATTCCTGCTATAATGCTTGCACTCACACTCAGCTATACGCACTGCTGCTATAATGTGCCTGCACTCACACTCAGCTATATAAACTGCTGTATATAAAGTTTCTGTCTCTGTCCTCCTGCGCAGCTCTGTGATTCTCACTTCCTGGTCTATGCTGAGCGCAAACCCCTTCCCCATTGCTGTCATGTGACCACACAGACCTCTGACAGCAGCCCTGCTTCTCTATTCTAGCCTGTTGTACAACACTACGGCATTATGGGGATCTGAAGTTCCATCCTGTATCTACAAGCAGCTGCTGTGTTATCAGGGTTATACAGTTACTATACATTATACACCACATGCTGATTGCTATACTGTACAGTAACTTATACATCACATATCCAGCTGCTGTGTTATCAGGGTTATACAGTTACTATACATTATATACCACATGCTGCTATACTGTACAGTAACTTATATATCACATATCCAGCTGCAGTGTTATCAGGATTATGCAGTTACTATACATTATACACCACATGCTGCTATACTGTACAGTAACTTATATATCACATATCCAGCTGCTGTGTTATCAGGGTTATACAGTTACTATACATTATACACCACATGCTGATTGCTATACTGTACAGTAACTTATATATCACATATCCAGCTGCTGCTGTGTTATCAGTGTTATACAGTTACTATACATTATACACCACATGCTGCTATACTGTACAGTAACTTATATATCACAGATTCAGCTGCTGCAGTGTTATCAGGGTTATACAGTTACTATACATTATATACCACATGCTGATTGCTATACTGTACAGTAACTTATATATCACATATCCAGCTGCTGTGTTATCAGGGTTATACAGTTACTATACATTATACACCACATGCTGATTGCTATACTGTACAGTAACTTATATATCACATATCCAGCTGCTGATGTGTTATTAGGTTTATACAGTTACTATACATTATACACCACATGCTGATTGCTATACTGTACAGTAACTTATATATCACATATCCAGCTGCTGTGTTATCAGGGTTATGCAGTTACTATACATTATACACCACATGCTGCTATACTGTACAGTAACTTATATATCACATATCCAGCTGCTGCTGTGTTATCAGGGTTATACAGTTACTATACATTATACACCACATGCTGCTATACTGTACAGTAACTTATATATCACATATCCAGCTGCTGTGTTATCAGTTATACAGTTACTATACATTATATACCACATGCTGCTATACTGTACAGTAACTTATATATCACATATCCAGCTGCTGTGTTATCAGGGTTATACAGTTATTATACATTATATACCACATGCTGCTATACTGTACAGTAACTTATATATCACATATCCAGCTGCTGTGTTATCAGGGTTATACAGTTACTATACATTATACACCACATGCTGCTATACTGTACAGTAACTTATATATCACATATCCAGCTGCTGTGTTATCAGGGTTATACAGTTACTATACATTATACACCACATGCTGCTATACTGTACAGTAACTTATATATCACATATCCAGCTGCTGTGTTATCAGGATTATGCAGTTACTATACATTATACTCCACATGCTGATTGCTATACTGTACAGTAAGATGGGTTCATACTACGGAATTCTCGCAGACAACGTCCGCGGAACTCCGGCGTGTGTCTGCGCGCACGAGCGCGCGCCTTTCCGCTGGCTCCATAGACACCATACGCCAGCCCATAGAATGGTGTTTATGGAGCCGGCAGAAAGGCGGACACACGACGGAATTCCGCAGACATTGTCCGCGAAAATTCTGTTGTATGAACCCACCCTAACTTACAGTATAATATCACATATTCTGCTGTTTCTTATTGTTTCATCTGTTCTACATGTTATTTAGAATAAAAAACGGTTATTTTGGGGTGTGGAACCAATTGTCTGCATATCAGTGATTTCTTATGGGAAAATTTGCTTTGGTTTAAGAGTGGATTTGGATTACAAGTGCTGTCCCGGGAGGAATTATGCTCGTAATCCAAGGCACCACTATATATTGCTGCTGGTGCTTAAAAATAATAAACATATTATACTTACCTATCTATGCTCCCCCGGTGTCGCCAGTGTCCCCTGCTAACTGTGGAGCCTCTACCTCTGATACAAACTTGTCTGGGGAGTGACAGCCACTCAGCCAATCACTGACTGGGATGGGTCAGCTCTGTGGCCACTGATTGGCTGAGTGGGCTATCATTCCCAAGATGAGTCCATCTCAAAAGTAGAGGCTCTGCAGTCAGTGAATGACACCAAAGGAGGACACCGGGGGAGAGCAGACAGGTAAGGATCACGTGTATTCTTTAATATGCACAAGCAGCAATATATTAGGAAAGGCTGACCACTGGGCAACCTCTTTAAAGGGGAACTATGAGCAGGTTTGACAAATGTAACAGCCCCCTATTGTGCATGCGGTGCTGAGGATGAGGGTATGTCTTATGCCATGTCTTATGCTGTTAGCAGTGTAATCCTTGGTCCGGAG
Organism: Dendropsophus ebraccatus; assembly: GCF_027789765.1. NCBI lineage: Eukaryota > Metazoa > Chordata > Amphibia > Anura > Hylidae > Dendropsophus > Dendropsophus ebraccatus. The sequence continues at coordinate 6,330,394 of NC_091456.1, read as the reverse complement.
CACCGCTAGGAGCACTGCCCCGCCCCCAGAGCACTGAGCTGGCCCACTCCTTCTAATGATAATCAATGGAGTGGGCCGGCTCGGTGCTCTGGGGGCGGGCAGTGCTCCTAGCAGTGTAATCCTTGGTCCGGAGCACCGCTAACAGCACAGGAACGGTGTCGAGTAAGAAGGTAAGAGACATAGCGACCACCTCAGCGCCTCTGTGCGCAATAGGGACATATCAGCAGGTTAGATTTGTCTAACCTGCTGATCGTTCCCCTTTAAAACCCCTGGCTGTGTGACTGAGGCCTAAGTATAGGTGGTGTTTCCACATTCAGAACTCCACAGTGTCATGTAAGTCATTTCAGTAGCCCAAACTCTTATAATATCATTACGCTGGCAGCACCGTGTGCAGGTTTCCATGTTTTATGGGACAAAAGGTTCTCAAATGTGACTTTCTAAAGAGCCACATCATTAACTAGAATCTAAAATTAATATTTTAATGTTTGTCTGTGCGCCGGTAATTGTCCTGGCAACGCTGGCGAGTCCTTCAGCCAAACTGGGAAGCTAGCGGCGGAGACGCTTTCTAATCGCCAAGACAACAGGCTCTGATGACATAAATTAAGCCGGTAATTTGAGCCCGCTCCCATTTGCTTTCTTAAATGGATAACAAACGTCTGCGCTTAGCTTGGCCTGCCCGCGAGCTGCCATGCTGAGCCTGAATAGCAGGACCCAAAAACAAACCCGCTAAACCCCTCCTCGCTTCATACTAATTTATGGGACCTGCTGTTGGTCATCTCTTTGTGTCAGACCGCATACAACTCATAAGAAGCCGTGCGTGGCGGCATTATACCAAACTGGTAGCATAGCAAACCCTGGCATCGAAGCCCGTGCCAACCTGGGCCGTGATTGTCAGCGATTTGGAACCTTCACTAAACGGATCGGAGCCATAAAAAGGAAGAATGGGGAAAATCTGAGAAGCTTTTAACGCTTTGATTTGTAATAATAATAATAATAATATTTATATGGTGACCTAGGTCTATCCTTACCATGGCTTTTTTTTCTGATTCTATTAAAAAAATATTTCCAGATTTTGGGTTGTAAAATAAAGCTGTTTTCACACTTTGTTATAAATCCTGTGTTTTAAAGGGGTATTCAACTCAAAAATAACTTTTGATATGTTGCTGCTCCTTCCCCCAATCCAGAGCGACTTCTTACTGCTAAAACACAATAATCTGAGTGTGAGTTTTTCTCCCTTTCTCCTCCTCCTCCTCCCCCCTCCCCTCTAAGACGGCTGATGTAAACAAGTCCCTGACAGGCTTTATCTGTAACATTGTAGCTTCTTTGTAATGCTGGGTGGGTTTTTCTGAGGTTAAGTTGCTAATAAACTCACTTTGATTATTCCTCTCAGCGTTACAAAGAAGCTACAATGTTACAGATAGAGCCTGCCAGGGACTTGTTTACATCAGCTGTCTCAGAAGGGAGGAGGAGACCGAGAGGAAGGCTCACACACAGATTTTTGTGTCTTCAGCAGAAAGCAGCAGCTGAGAACTGGGGGAAGGAGTTGTTAGTCTCACCATGGGCAGCAACATATCAAAAGTTATGTTTGTGTGGAATACCCCTGGTCATACATGTAAAAGAGCTTCCAGGCTAACACTGCATTGCTTTTTCTTTAAATGGAGTGTCCAGTGAAAATCTTTTTCTTTCAAATCAACTGGTGTCAGAAAGTTATATAGATTTGTAATTTACTTCTATCAAAAAAATCTCAAGTCTTCCCATACTTATCAGCTGATGTATGTCCTGCAGGAAATGTTTTATTTTCAGTCTGACACAGTGCTCTCTGCTGACATCTCTGGCCGAGACAGGAACTCTGACTGGGCTTTCTATAAATCCCCATAGAAAACCTCTCCTGCTCTGCACAGAAACTGTCAGTTAGGAAGGACGTCCCAAGCGGCTTTCATGGCTATGTAGCTGTGTGAGGCTATCCATAACTTTATTGATTTACCTAAAACTGCTTTTTATTGCCACTCTGAAGTGTCATAGAGGCGTGGCCAGGGCATCTTTTTTTCAAAACACCTGGAAAAAGAACTGAGTTATTGGGGTGGGGTAAGAAGCTCTCTCGCTAGTGTGACAACTTCTAAAAGTGTGATAGATGAGGTGGCTGACAGCTCTCCAGAGCAGTAGAAAAGGTAATGTGTATCCCTTACTACATCACTAGTACAGGCCACAGTGCCGTATAATAACGCCGGCTACTGTCACACCTAATATCAGCATTTCTTATACCTATGCAGTGCACATATAGCGGTGACAAGCAGTGTGCATCACTTATATATGTAGGCAGTAGCTGTAACTATTGCAGAAACCGTGTACGACTATATCATATATGAGTGGTAGGGAACTGTTGCAAAACTCTAACTCCCATCATGCCGGTAGAGCTAAAGATTTGGCTGTCCACGCATGATGGGAGTTGGAGTTTTGCAACAGCTGGAGAGCCAAGGTTCCCCACCCCTGGTATATGGGATGCAGCTGCAAACTAAAAAAAAAAAAAATGATGTTATGTGACTTCTGAAAGGATCATTGTATTCGTACAAACCCTTCAGTCAGAGAAGAGCGTCCTGCAGAATCCTGGACTAGAGATATCGGCTGAGGATGTCATCTGGTATAAGATCAGACAAGGAGAAGTGCGATGAGGCAGATGACAGACAATGCCCTCAGATGCTGCCCCTTTCTCTTCTCTCATATGAAAACTTTTTAGAGTTATTTATTTCTTTTCCCTGTGTTTTCCAGGTTCAGATAATACAGCCCCAGATGGTTATTACTAAAGCATTGTACTGTATTGCCTGTGTTGCTTTATATATACACTATTAAGGAGGCAAACACAACACTATGATGCATCCAAAGACTTGAAGATACGTAGGAAAAAGTCAATAAATCTTTGAGCGTATTTGACCTTGTCTTCTAGGACTTATTTACCCGTGGATAAAGTCCGGCATCTACCTCCGTGATTGCATACATTTTGCATCCTTTTTTCACAGATCTGTTTAATACTGATTACATCACATCCGTGTTTTGCACAGATGTCAGATCTGTGCAATCCATAAAAACACAGATCTCATAGACTTCTATGGGGGAATCTGTGCCATGATCTCATCTGAGTTATGACATGGCCTATTAATTCACGGAATGGATTGCGGATCCGTGAAGAAAAAAAAAAACGTACGTGTGAATAGCCCAATAGAAAGCGGTGGACTACAAAATTGTCAGTGATCATGGACAAATTCACGGAAGCCCTTAGGGCCCTATTACACGGGACGATTGTCATGGAGATTATCGTTATGTTGTTTGAATTTAAACAATAGTCGTTTTGTATACATGCAGGTATACATCAGTCATCCTTCATTTGTTGCTGACTCAAAAATCATTAGCAATCGTTGACTGTAATTCCACAATCGATCACTTATCGTTCAGTTTTATGCTGCGTTTACACAGAACAATTATCGTGTGAATTCGCACAATAACAATCGAATTCGAACAATAATCGTATATGTGTAAACGCAGCAGACGATCAAACGACGAGCGAGAAATGGTTCATTTTGATCTTTCAACAAGTTCTCAAATCGTCGTTAATCGTTCGCAAAAAATTTGCAGATCTTTCCGTGTGAACAGTCGTTCGCCAGTTTAACCAATGTGTGAGATAGGCTTAAGCGAGCGCAAAATGAATTTCTGTACCATCTAAACGCTGATCGTTATGAAAAAATAGTACTCCGACATCGTTAATCGTACGATCGGGCGAATTATCGTTCCCTGTAAACGTAGCATAATTCCAAATTGTTTCTGCATTTGCCAGGATCAGATGGAGGAAACAATTGTAGTAACGACTATCCTTCCGTGTTATATGGTGAACAATTTCAGGTTAACGATAAACAATCTCGTTTGCGATCATTTATCCTCAATCTTTAAAAATCGCTTTGTCTAATAGGACCCTCAGGGCCCTATTGCATGGAGCGATTATTGTGCGAGTTACCGTTATATTGTTCAAATTTAAACGATAATAGTTTTATGTAAATGCAGCAACGATCAAACAACCAACGAGAAATCGTTCATCGTTCATTTGGTGCTGACACCAAAATAATCGGCAATTATTCGCTGTAATTCCGCATTCGTTCACTCATCGCTCAGTGTAATTCCACATCGGAATTGAGTAACTGATGGTAGTAACGAGTATCGTTCTGTGTAATATAGGGAATGATTTCAGGTTAATGATAAACGATCGCGTTCGATCATTAATCGGTAAACACCACTTTGTCTAATAGGATCCTTAGTGTAAAACCTGAAGCCCCACTGAGTGCCATTTCTCTTATTCTATATGAGGTTAACCATCGATGTGTCGCATTGCTCATCACAAGACACATAAATCTAATGGACATTTCAGTACAGCTTAGTGGTCATGCGCACAGCCATTATACACTGCTGTCATGTATGCAGCCATGGTACGGTGGCCATAGAGGTCCATGAAGCCTGAGCTGAACTCTGTATACCTCTGATCTCCTTTTTCTTCTATTGGTTTCCATATATGACCTGCTGCACAGGGCTCCCTATATAAAGAAGTAAGATTCACCACTGGTATCCGGCCATACCCAGGTCGATTTTCTGCATTTGTCATCAGAAAAAATCCAGAAGGAGACATGCAGTAAGCTATTTCACTAGATGTCTTGGGAAGCTGATGTAGACGTCACAATGAGATTTACAGACAATTCATTCATTTTTTTTTACCTAGAATTCTTCTTTTCTTTCAGAATGAAATCAATGAGATTCCGTTCTTTGATGTCCAGTTGCCGTATGAAATTGCTCTACAAATCTTTAAGTACTTAGACCGGACAGAGCTAGGGAGATGTGCGCAGGTATGTATCTTACATTATATGGGTATCATAGTCACTCGTGCATGTTACATATAGTAATAACCATGTAGAGGGGTCTAGAGCCATCACTGATACATTGTACATATAGTAATAACCATGTAGAGGGGTCTAGAGCAGTCACTGATACATTGTAATATAATAACCATGTAGAAGGGTCTAGGGTCGTCACTAATACATTGTACATATAATAACCATGTAGAGGGGTCTAGAGCCGTCACTGATACATTGTACTCATAATAACCATGTAGAGGGGTCTAGAGCCGTCACTGATACATTGTACATATAGTAATAACCATGTAGAGGGGTCTAGAGCTGTCACTGATACATTGTAATATAATAGCCATGTAGAAGGGCCTAGAGCCGTCACTGATACATTGTACATATAATAACCATGCAGAGGGATCTAGAGCCGTCAGTGATACCGTGTACATATAATAACCATGTAGAGGGGTCTAGAGCCCTCACTGATACATTGTACATATAATAACCATGTAAAGGGGTCTAGAGCTGTCCTGATACATGATATACATGTAGAGGGGTCTAGAGCTGTCCTGATACATGATATACATGTAGAGGGGTCTAGAGCTGTCCTGATACATGATATACATGTAGAGGGATCCAGAGCTGTCCTGATGCATGATATACTTGTGGCATATGTCTATAGAGCCGTCACTGATACATTATGTTCATGTAGGAAGTCTAGAGCCATAACTGATACATGATATACATGTAGAGGGGTCTAGAGCTGTCCTGATACATGATATACATGTGGATTATGTCTATGGAGCAGACACAGTATCTAGAACCAGGCTGATGATTCCAGAGTCGTCCTGATACGTGATATACATGTGGCGGGTTCTGGAGCTGTCCTCATACATGATATACATGTGGATTATGTCTATGGAGCCGTCACAGTATCTAGTACCAGGGTGATGATTCCGGAGCTGTCCTGATACATGATATACAAGTGGATTATGTCTATAGAGCCGTCCTGATACGTGATACACATGTTGATTATGTCTATAGAGCCATCCTGATACGTGATATACATGTGGATTATGTCTATAGAGCCGTCCTGATACGTGATATACATGTGGATTATGTCTATAGAGCCGTCCTGATACGTGATACACATGTTGATTATCTCTATAGAGCCGTCCTGATACGTGATACACTTGTTGATTATGTCTATAGAGCCGTCCTGATATGTGATACACATGTTGATTATGTCTATGGAGCCGTCACAGTATCTAGTACCAGGGTGATGATTCCGGAGCTGTCCTGATACATGATATACGTGTGGATTATGTCTATAGAGCCGTCCTGATACGTGATATACATGTGGATTATGTCTATAGAGCCGTCCTGATACATGATATATATGTGGATTATGTCTATGGAGCCGTCACAGTATCTAGTACCAGGGTGATGATTCCGGAGCTGTCCCTGGAGTTGTATCATGTTATTATCCTCTTGGCTGTTTATTCTGTGTTCCTTGTATTACAATCTCTCTACAAGGTTATTATAATATTAAATACCATAAAGCCTTTTTCAGCTTGTGAGCCTTCATGTGCCGGGCGTGCCGTACGCCTCCTGTACGCTTCTGCCGCCTGCGCGCCGTTTCCTCGGTGTGATAGAATTCTCTTTCTCTCGGTCTGGTTATAGACACATTAATCTCTGGTGCGGCTTTTCATACAACAAATAATAAAGCAGCGACACGGAGGAGCGGCACAAAAACATTGTTTCCTCTCTGTTTGTCTTTTTTTTTTTAAATATATTTATCAGGAGCTGAAAGCGCTTGTGTGCGGCTGAATACCCCGCTGCTTCCTGAGTGTTTACTACAAGAGATTTCAGATGAAGGGGCCTTGGGAGCTCCGAACAACCCGGCCAGTTCTAAGGAGTTGGCATCTGAACGTGTACCAGTGGCCTTGGAGGGGACCTGCCTGCTTAGTTAGCTATCTCGCCAAATTTCTCTCTCGAAAGAAAAAAACAGTAAAGCAGAAAGATGGCAGGGATCTTTCTCAGGCTTAAAGGGGTAGTTCACATTTTATTTTTCTTTGTAATTTACTTCTATTAAAAAATCTCCGGTCTTCAAGTACTTCTCAGCTGCTTTATGTCCTGCAGGAAGTCGTGTATTCTTTCCAGTCTGACACAGTGCTCTCTGCTGCCACCTCTGTCCATGTCAGGAACTGTCCAGAGCAGGAGAGGTTTTCTATTTAAAAGATTTTTATTTTTTGGTAATCTACCCCTTTAGGCTATGTTCACACTACGTATATGTCCGGCCGCATATTTTTCGCGGCCGGATATATACATGTAAAACTCCGGCCGGGATTTATGCAAGTTGCGGCCGGCTACGTATGGTCCGCGAACTTACGCCCGTAAGCTACGTACGCTTCCCGAGAGGCGTACGTAGCGATATGACAGCGGTATTTTACTTGGATATCTTCGGCTAGCCCCGGACACCCCACAGAACCTTTTGGATCGGCAAATCAAAGTGTAAAAAAGAAGAAATCACCACTCCGTACGGGACCGCATGTTACGCTACGGGCATAAGTTACAGCATTTCCGTCCCGAAACAATGGTCTTGTTAATTTTTTACGGCGCCGCATATGATCCGGGCGTAAGTTCTTACGTAGTGTGAACTGTGCAGCCGTAGATCCTATACTTTCCATTGTACGCAAACTACGTAAATCTCCGTCCGCTTATTCACCGAGCGCGCTACGGCTGGAAACTTACGTAGTGTGAACATAGCCTTAATCAGACTTCTCACACCCTACAGACTTGAATCCTTTCCATTTTCAGAGCCTTTCTTCTCTTCCTCCCGGGTGGTTATCTGCGGCCACATTTTTGCTAAGCAGTCTAGCATTTATTATCGTCTTTCCTGTATATGCTAAGGGTTAACGTGCAGAGACAGGTATGACAGTCTCCTGGAGGCAGAATGCCCCTACTGAGCTGGGAGCCTCCTGATTTGCTGTAATGTAATGTTCCTCCGCCATCTGTCTATACACAATGACTGCAAATGTTTACCGCAATAATTGTTTTTTCTTCTGATGCATTTACTATAACTTCTTAGCAGGTCGGCTCTCCTGAAGGAGTTTATTACGGAGAGGAAACTTTTATAACAATAATTATCAGCGTTACGGTTTTCGTCGTTCAGCTATTATTTGCTCTGTTATTATTAAGGCTATGATTCCTGGCAATGCAGTGAAATTATAGGATTTCTGTAACTCGGCCAGGTGATAAGACGCCCCAGGACGGCCAGATGTTTGCCCCAACGTGACTGTAGGAGAGACCTCTCTACTATGCCGCTAGCTCCACGAGAATAATAAAAAAAGGCTTATTCTTCATGTGTTTTCTCCTCTTATCAGTAGCCGCTTTCTTTATTCAGCTACAGAAATAGGCAGCTATGGTAAAGCCTAAAATTTATAAAAATTCTAGGACTGAAAAAGTAAAAAAAAAAGAATTATTACCCTCCTGCTTCTCGTTGTCCCATCCTTGCTGCTCCTCCTGGAAGTGTCCACTAGGCCGGTCATTACCTGAGGCCGCTCACAGCCGCAGATAGAGGACACTTCCTTCTATAGAGATATACTTTTTTAAATATACTTTTTAAAAAAAATTCTTTTACAGGGAGCCAATTGGTACATTTTTGCTGATTGGGCTCCCGAAGCGGCTGCGAGGTCTCCAATGGTGTCTTGCGCACAGGATTAAAAAGAATTTTACCAGACATGAAGACTACAAAGCCCAAAATACCTAACACTATAGGAGACCCGGCTGTGAGGTGCGTGCAGCCGTTCTGGGAGCCCAGTCAGCACAAATGTGTTTCTTGGTTCCCTTTAAAGTCTTCTAGGTTCAAATCAGCATCATACATATGGCCACTAGGTTTCTCCCTTTCTGCCAAACCTGAAGTCCATGCTCCCTCCGTGCTGTTATTTGGCCTTTTCGTTGTTCGAAAAAAGAGACCAAACAGAGGTTACAGAGGTTTTAACACTGTGTGACAGGAGATCCGACCATACAATGCGATTACTCCCCCGGCTTTTCTGCTACTGAATCTGGATGTGCAGCAGCTGTACACATGAAGACTTGTCTCGCTCCTTCGGCACTCAGGAATGGCTGGTAATCAATACTAAGCCATGTCTGTAGCGCACAAAGGACTGGGGCTTGTGTTTGGTCTTTTTTTCTGAACAGAGAAAAGACCAAATATCAGCACAGAGGGAGCATGGAGCCCAGTGTGACAGGAAGAGAGACACCTACTGGCTATATCTATAATGTTGACTTAAACAGAAAACATAAAAATAAAAACCAGTATGTTATAAAACTGCTTGCAATTAAAACCAAGCTATCTGGCAACTTCTCAGACAGGTTTTAGTGCAAACAGGACAGCAAATGCATTCAAAGCCATTAAAGGGATTTCTGGTTTATTTAAAAAAAAAAAAATGGCCAAAACATTTTCACCTCTGAAGACGTTAACCTGTTTGGGATAATGTCTGATACTTAGACTGTAGAGCGACACATCCCTGCATTACACTGATATCCCTTAAAGCAGAAGTTAAGCTAAAATTTTTATTAAAGTATTGTACTGCCCCCCAAAAGTTATACAAATCACTAATATGCACTTATTACGGGAAATGCTTATAAAGTGCTTTTTTCCCTGCACTTACTACTGCATCAAGGCTTCACTTCCTGGATAACATGGTGATGTCACTTCCTGGATAACATGGGGATGTCACTTCCTGGATAACATGGTGATTTCACTTCCTGGATAACATGGTGATTTCACTTCCTGGATAACATGGTGATGTCACTTCCTGGATAACATGGGGATGTCACTTCCTGGATAACATGGGGATGTCACTTTCTGGATAACATGGGGATGTCCCACCCCGACTCCCAGAGCTGTGCGGGCTATGGCTGCTGGAGAGGATGATGGCAGGGGGATGCTCAGTGTCCCTCCAGTGCCCTGTGTCCCTCAGTGTCCCCCTGCCATCATCCTCTCCAGCAGCCACAGCCTGTACAGCTCTGGGAGTCGCATCATGACATCACCATGTTATCCAGGAAGTTACATCACCATGTTATCCAGGAAGTGACATCACCATGCTATCCAGGAAGTGACATCACCATGCTATTCAGGAAGTGACATCACCATGCTATTCAGGAAGTGACATCACCTGCTATCCAGGAAGTGACATCACCATGTTTATCCAGGAAGTGACATCACCATGTTTATCCAGGAAGTGACATCACCATGTTATCCAGGAAGTGATATCATGTTATCCAGGAAGTGAAGCCTTGATGCAGTAGTAAGTTCAGGGAAAAAAGCACTTTATAAGCATTTCTCGTAATAAGTGCATATTGGTGATTTGTATAACTTTTGGTGGGCAATACAATACTTTAATCAAAAAAACACTTTAAAGAAGGAAAAATGGAAAGCTGGGGGGGGTTGCAGGAAAATAATAAAGTAGACTTACTGGTCCCCATGCCTTCGTAGCACCGCTCCCGGGTCTTGCAGACAGACTCCAGATGTTATTTTCAGCTGGAATACGGGAAAGTCTCTTCCACCTGCAACATCATGGCCCGGCTGTGCGATTGCACTCTCAGCCAGTCATTGACTGTTGTGGTGTCCTTCCCCAGTCACTGATTGGCTGAGCGGCCAACCGCTGGATGAGCTGCAGGTCACTGGTAGCTGTCAGCTGGACCCGGGAGCAGATGGACAAGTTTATTTAGTTTATTATTTTCCTACACCCCTTTGCCTTTCAGATATTTGTTTTGTTTTCATTTTTAATAGTACTTCTCCTTTAAAAAAAATTTTCTGAATTAGCAGTTATCAGAAAGTCAAATAGATTTGTAATTTACTTCTAACTAAAAATCTATATTTCTACAATAAACTTAGAAGAAATGAAGGAGGGGAACTAAATAACAGTGAATGTGTTCTGAACAAAGAGAAATTGATTTAAAGGGGTTGTTCTCCATTCTTCCATTACTTGTCAGCTGCTGTATGTCCTGCAGGAAGTGGTGTATTATCTCCAGTGTGACACAGTGCTCTCTGCTGCCACCTCTGTCCATGTCAGGATCTGTCCAGAGCAGCAGCAAATCCCCATAGAAAACCTCTCCTGCTCTCCAGACTATAAAAAAATACAACCCCTTTAAATGAATTTCTCTTTGTTCAGAAGACATTCACTGTCATTTAGTTCCCCCTCCTTCATTTCTTTTAAGTTTATTGTAGAAATATACAAGGGAAAGTGCTGGAGGGAAGCGGCTGCTGGAGGTCAGACAAGCTGAGGAGTTACACCAGTATGGCGTGCTGATGGCGGCCGCCGAGTACGGGAGAGACCATATCACCTACTTCTTATTAGAAATGCGGCCACTTACAGCTGATAAGAAGTCGCTGCAGTTTGTGTACCGAGACGTTGCGTGTAACAGCGGGGATATTGCTATTAATACGCTCCGGCATCCAGACTGGCTTCTATTTCTTTTATACAGATACATCTTTCATATTAAGAATCCAGCAAGGCTGATTGACATCATTGCTGGTCCACGTGAAGCCTTACATGAACCTCCGGGGGTCTCAGGAAGCCGATAAACCTGACAGCATGCCAGTGGCTTCTTATACTCCACACATGAAATCTCAGCGGTGCCATAAACTAAAATGCTGAAGAGGGTTTTATTAGAGACTCCATACAGCTGAGCCGGGCTCCGCAAGGCCCTTACCGGGGAGAACCCTGCCAAGTCTTGTGCATTAAGTTATAACTTCAGGGTTTTGCTGGTTAACTCTTCTAGCCAGGCTTCTCGGAAGGATTATGTAATGGTTACTATGTCCATTCCTGCTGGGACTTCATTGCCTTGATTGAAAATCCATAGTATGGAAACAGTTCAAAACGTTTTTTTATTGCTTTCTGTGTGGTAGAAATGACCATAATCTGCTTGGTCCCGACTTGCTTCACTTGTTTCTTTTCTAGTGATGCATTGGCGCCGGGACGATATACAAGCTTTAACCCCTTAACGACATACGGCGTATATTTATGCCCTGATGCCGTTAGGGACGTTCAGAGCGGGGCCGCGCTCTGAATCGCAGCGGTCCCGGGTGCCGCTTGTAGCCCAGGACCGCAGGTATTAGCGGGCACGGTCCGATCGCCGTGCCTGCTAATACAGTAGTCGGATGCAGCTGTCAAAGTTGACAGCTGCATCCGATTACCGGACGCAGCGTCATCCCTGGTGTCCCTGATGTTATCCCAGAGGAGCGATCTCCGTTTCTGAAGCCGGCCGGGGACCGCTCCAAGATGGCGCCGTCTCCGACTCGGCACTCGTTTACTTCTGGCTGCAGCAGCCGGAAGTAAACGAGTGCCTATCTCATGGATCTCTGCAGCATATCTATACTGCAGAGATCTCTATGAGAGATCAAAGCACTTATACTAGAAGTCCCCCAGGGGGGAATAACCCTAACCCCAGGGGGGAATAACCCTAACCCCAGGGGGGAATAACCCTAACCCTAGGGGGGAATAACCCTAACCCCAGAGGGGCTTCTAGTATAAGTGTAAAAGTAAAAAAAAAGTGTTGTTAATAGTAAAAAGCCCCCTCCCCTAATAAGTCTGAATCACCCCCCTTTTCCCAGGTTATAAATAAAAGTAAATAAATAAATAAATAAACATGTTTGCTGTCACCGCGTGCGTAATCGCCCGAACTATTAATTAATCACATTCCTGATCTCGCACGGTAAACGGCGTCAGCGCAAAAAATCCCAAAGTGCAAAATTGCGCATTTTTGGTCGCATCAAATTTAGAAAAATTGTAATAAAAAGCGATCAAAAAGTCGTATATGCGCAATCAAGGTACCGATAGAAAGAACACATCATGGCGCAAAAAATGACACCTGACACAGCCCCATAGACCAAAGGATAAAAGCGCTATAAGCCTGGGAATGGAGCGATTTTAAGTGACGTATATTTGTTGACAATGGTTTGAATTTTTTACAGGCCATCAGATACAATATAAGTTATACATGTTATATATCATAGTAATCGTAACGACTTGAGGAACATGCATAACAAGTCAGTTTTACCACAGGGCGAATGGCGTAAAAACCCATTTCCCCCAAATAAACAAAATGCGTTTTTTTTTTTTCAATTTCACCACACTTAGAATTTTTTTCTGGTTTCGCAGTGTACTTTATGCAAAAATTCAGCCTGTCATTGCAAAGTACAATTAGTGACACAAAAAATAAGGGCTCATGCGGGTTTCTAGCTGGAAAAATGCAAGTGCTATGGCCTTTTAGGCACAAGGAGGAAAAAACGAAAACGCAAAAATCGATATTGGCTCTGTCCTTAAGGGGTTAAAGTGTCACTGTCATTTAAATTTTTTTTGCAGAAATCAATAGTACAGGCGATTTTAAGAAACTTTGTAATTTGGTTTATTAGCCGAAAAAAGAATTTTTATCATGAAAAAGCAGTTTAGAGCTCTCCCTCCCTGTCTTCATGGTTCTCTTATGGAGAGGGGAGGGGTTGAGGGAGATGAGGCACCAAAACATGACAACAAAGAGTTAATTTACAGCTACATCACTGGGCTATCTCCTCTGAAGTCAACACTGACCTCTCTGACCTCTAAATTCTGGCTTTCACACAGGTCCCACTGTGTAATCCTTTGTTCTCTGCTGGCACCAATCTCCCTCCTCCCCTCTCCATAGGTTACACAGGGCCTGACTGATGTAAAAGAGTCAAGATTTCCTGATAATGAGCAGTGGATGAGAGAGAGGAGAGAGGGGGGACCTAGGAAAAGTCTTTTTGAATGAAGATAATGGCAGATTTGCCTAATAACCCAATTACAAAGTTACTTAAAATCGCCTGGACTATTGATTTCTGCAAAAAACAAACAAACAAAAAAAGCGACAATGGCACAGTTTTTTGGCTAGGGATTCACATAAGAAGGATATTTGTATACCACATGTTAATTTAAGGTCCACAAGACTTCTATCGTAGTTGTGTTAAAGGAAACCTGGCACCCGGGGCAAAACCCACCCGAACCCCTAATAGAGCTCACAATACTTACCCCCTCCTCCCGCTCCTGATGCCGCTCCTGCTGCGGAGAAATCAACGCTCGCTCATCTCTGCGCTCAATATGCAAATGAGAAGAGATGAGTCCAACCTCCATAGGAAATCACTGGAGCACTGACTTCCTGTGGACATCGGACTCTTCTCTTCTCATTTGCATATTGAGCGCGGAGGGAGCGGCAGGAGGGCGTGCCAGAGTGACAGGTTCCCGTCTGTTGTAGGCTTCCCTGGCCGCCACAACCAGAGTGAAAGGAGCCTGATGATCCTTGTTCTTTAGGTAGAGGTGTCATACATTTGTGGAATATGCTGTGACCATGATAAATGTGACCATGATAAATGAAGCTGACTGCTACGGGAGAGTATTCATGCTCTGCGACCTGTGCAGAGGCCAGAGTGGGGGAGTTGGTGCCCATCACCCATAGTCAGTGGTAGTGATAAGCGAATAGTGAAATATTCAATATTCGTACGAATATCTCCCGAATATTCGATCGAATATTCGATCCCTTTAAAGTCAATGGGAACAAGTATTTGATTATTGAAAAACATCTATTCGACCACTTGGAGGTAAAAAACGGAAGCTGGGGGATTTCAACGCTTATTGAATATTTATTGAATATTCGGCGAACTATTCGATAATATTCAATACATCGAATACCTTACTGTTCGATCGAATATCTATTCGATCGAACAGTATTCGCTCATCACTAGTCAGGGGTGAATCCTTGTGTTGTCTGCCACCATCTTTATTATAGAGGTGTTACTTTTTATTAGTTTCAATTTTAAGGCTGGGTTCACACACAGTATATTTCAGGCAGTATTTGGTCCTCATGTCAGGTCCTCACGGCAACCAAAACCAGGAGTGGATTGAAAACACAGGCTCTGTTCACACAATGTTGAAATTGAGTGGATGGCCGCCATATAACTGTAAATAACGGCCATTATTTCAATACAACGGCCGTTGTTTTAAAATAACAGCAAATATTTGCCATTAAATGACGGCCATCCACTCAATTTCACCATTGTGTGAACAGAGCCTTTCTGTGTTTTCAATCCACTCCTGGTTTTGGTTGCTATGAGGACCACAATACTAACTGAAATATACGTAGTGTGAACCCAGCCTAAAACTGTACTGAGGATAAAGGAGTTGTCCAGGGAGTAGAAGACAGCTGAAGCCTTCCACTCCCCATCATTCACTTTTAGAAGTAAGCCTTCTGAGACATGGAGGGGCGAGCACAGCTTCTAGTGGATCACTTTCCAGCAGTGATCGCCACAAACAGATTCACAACGAAAAGGGACACAAGTATTTAGATAGCTCACAATCTACCACCGTTCATAACAACCGAAGTTCAGAGATCAGACCCCCCTCCCTGTAGAAGGACCTCTGCACAGGTCAAACAGCATGCCCAGAAAACTATCCCATTCACGCGGATAGGATCTTGCCCCCATAAGGCTATGTTCACACTACGTAAAACAACGGCCGTTGTTTTCACCGGCCGGAATTTTGCGGTCAAAACAAAGGCCGTAGAATTACGAGCATACGGGCTGGTCGTGAAACAACGGCCGTTGTTTAATATTGCCTTCTAGCATGTTTGTAATCAGGCTGAAACATGTAATTTAATTGAAATACTGCGACTAGCTTAAAGGGGTAGTGCGGCGGTAAAAAATTATTCACAGAATAACACACATTACAAAGTTATCCAACTTTGTAATGTATGTTATGTCTGTGAATGGCCCCCTTCCCCGTGTCCCACCACCCCCACCCGTGTACCCGGAAGTGTAGTGCTTTATACATACCTGATCCGTGCCGACACGCGTCTGCCATCTTGTGCCAAACGTCATCTTCGGCCGGCCGGCCTGAACACCTTCGATCTTCGAGTGCCGGCCGCGTCATCAGCTGCTCAGCCGCGATTGGCTGAGCATAACTGTGCTCGGCCAATCGCGGCTCAGCGGCTGATGACGTTGTTTTACGTAGTGTGAACATAGCCTAATAATGTATAAGAAAGGAAATTCATTTCAATCTTAAAATAGTATCTGTCTCTAATCAGTAAGGGTCCTATTAGACAGGCCAATGGCGGCTCGATCAATAATGTTAACAAGCGTCAATCTGCTAGATTAGCGCTCATTTACTGAGCCTTTTACCTGGCTCCATGATTGTTTAGCAAGGGCTATGTGTGAGTGTGTGTGTGTGTGTGTGTGTGTGTATATATATATATATATATATATCATTAGTGATGTCCGTGCAGCCCTTGTTAAACATTACCTCTCCACACTCTGTCTTCTCCTGTCCTCTGCTTGTTTCACAGCGCCGAGGCTGCAGCTTCAGAACGGCCTGTCTGAGTTGACCACCGTGGCCAGTGATTGGCTGAGCGGCCTGTTAGCTTAGAGACGGCTTCGAAGCTTCAGTAGTGGCTCTTATGTATAACAGTTTATTCATTTATTAGCCATCGGCCGCAACTGAGGATTTTATGCTGCGTTTACACAGAACGATTATCATTTGAATTTTTTCGATAACGATCGCATTTGAGCGATAATCGGCTCGTGTAAATACAGCAAACGATCAAGCCACGAGCGAGAAATCGTTCATTTTGGTCTTTGAACATGTTCTCAAATCGTCGTTGGTCGTTCGCTAAAAATTCGCAGATCTTTTCGTGTAAACAGTCTTTCAACTATTCACCCTATGTGTGAGATGGGCTTAAACGATCGCAATAACGAATTTTCCAAATGATGTATAGTTCCGTCTAAACGCTGATCATTATAAAAAAAGAAACACATCGTTACTTCGAAACCGTTAATCGTTCGGTTGGGCGAATTATCGCTCCGTGTAAACGCAGCATTAGGTCCAGAACTAAAGACATGATCAGCTGATGATCGTTGTCTCTATTACACTGAGCGATAATCAGCCAAAACGGCCTGATTCTGCCGATTATTTCTCCATGTAATGGGGCCCAAACCCCTTTAATGTAGATAACCATAATATCACTAGAACTGGAAGGGGTAACAATGTTATCTCAGACGCCCTAACGTGACCGTACATTTACTAGGTGGAAGAACTCTTCTCGCTCCTTCGCCAATTTTTTTTTTTTTTCCTTTTAGGTAGGAAAGGCTTTGTATTGTAAATCTGTAGTGTTTGACATCTGACATCTATTAAATCCAGCTTGTGCTCTCCAGACTCAGCCATTTAATCTCTCCATGTCTCGTGGATTAGTAAGAAGGTTGAACACTCTTTGGAACGAGATCAGTTGTGAGACTTGCATTATTCATCATTGCTTTGTGATCAAGCTAAGCCAAGTGTTGTATCCCTGGCCTCATCCCTTTGATTCTCTTTAGGTAAGCAAGGCTTGGAGGGTTCTTGCTGAAGATGAGATGTTGTGGTACCGTATGTGCCAACGGGAAGGCTACCTGACCGGCAGACAAGTTACAGCCTGCTCATCCTGGAAGGAAGCTCTGAAGGAGAGACGAACTCGGGAGAGCATGCTGAGGACCAACTGGAAGGTACCCCGCCCCATTGTGTGTGCCCAGTCCTGTCACACCATTACATACGCGATCCGCTAAACCTGCTGATAGCACCGGATGAAATGGGGCTTTATTGGTATCAGAAAGGTCACTGTCGTTGATTTTTATTTTTATTTTTTTGCAGAAATCAATAGTCCAGGCGATTTTAAAGGGGTAGTGCGGCGCTAAACATTTATTCACAAAATAACACACATTACAAAGTAATGTATGTGAATGGCCCCCTTCCCCGTGTTCCCCCCCACCCACGCTAGACCCGGAAGTGTAGTGCATTATACTCACCGCATTCGTGTCAGCTGCTCAGCTGTGATTGGCTGAGCAGCTGATGACACGCCAGAGGGGGGCTGGCATGAGGGAGGCTGGAGCCTCCCGAAGATGACGTCAAGATGGCGGCCGGGGGTCAACACAAATGCGGTAAGTATAATGCACCACACTTCCGGGTCTAGCGTGGGTGGGTGGGGGGACACGGGGAAGGGGGCCATTCACATACATAACACACATTACAAAGTTGTATAACTTTTGTAATGTGTGTTATTTTGTGAATAAATGTTTAGCGCTGCACTACCCCTTTAATAAACTTTATAATTGGGTTTATTAGGCAGGGTGCCTTCACACACACTGGATCCACAGCAGATTTGATGCTGTGTTCAGTTAGTTAGATGAAATCCGCTGCGGATCCGCAGCAGAAAATCCGCTGCGATGCGGTGTGTGTGAAGCTACACTTAAAAGACTTTCCCCAGCCCCCCCCCCTTCTCTCTCATTCACTGCTCATTCAGTAAATCTCGACTCTTTTACATCAGTCGCGCCCTGTCTGACTCTGTTCTATGAAAAGGGGAGGGGGGAGGAGGGAGATTAGTCACCAGCAGAGAACAAAGGATTACACAGCTAGAGCTTTGAGAAAGCCGGTATTTAGAGGTTAGTGCTGACTTCAGAGGAGATAGCCCAGTGATGTAGCTGTAAATTAACTCTTTGTTGTCCTCTTTTGGTGCCTCATCTTTCTCCACCCCTCCCCTCTCCATAGAGAACAATGAAGACAGGGGAATGGTTCAAACGGCTAATAAACCAAATTACAAATTTTCTTAAAATCGCATGTACTTTTGATTTCTGCAACAAAAAAACGACAAAATATTTTCTTTTAAATCAACTGGTGTCAGAAAGTAATTCCTGAACTCAAGGAGAACAAGGAAAACACTCCAATGAAGTCCTCAATCAAGAGTCTCCACTGATGCCCCCCAAAAATTTAAATATGAAAAACAAGAGTCCGTGGAGTCTCGGTTGCGAATCTCAAAACACGGGATAGCCAGATATCTCTAGCCTGTTGCCACGGGGTGCCTCCATGATGGGGAGAGCACCACACCACCCTGATAGATAGCCCCTTAAGTCCCACTCGGTTGCGAGTATTGGAACATACATAGGAAAATACCATGGTGGCCCCTTTTTGTCAATGTCTAACTCAAGGTACTAGTATTGCGATCATGACAAGGGCTTTCCAGGGTCGGCATCCATCCACAGACAATAGGGGCTATCTATCAGGGTGGTGTGGTGCTCTCCCTATCATGGAGGCACCCCGTGGCAACAGGCTAGTGATATCTGGCTATCCCATGTTTTGAGATTCGCAACCGAGGCTCCACGGACTCTTGTTTTGCATGGTGTCAGAAAGTGTCAGAGGTTTGTGATTTACTTCTATTAAAAAATCTCCAGTCTTCCAGTACTTATCAGCTGCTGTATGTCCTGCAGGGAGTGGTGTTTTCTTTCCAGTGTTACACAGTGCTCTCTGCTGCCACCTCTGTCCATGTCAGGAACTGTCCAGAGCAGTATAGGTTTTCTATGCGGATTTGCTGCTGCTCTCGACAGTTCCTGACATGGACAGAGGTGGCAGCAGATAGCACTGTGTCAGACTAGAGAGAATACACCACTTCCTGCAGGACATACAGCAGCTGATAAGTACCAGAAGACTGGATATTTTTTTTTTTATTGAAGTAAATTACAAATCTTGGACACTTTCTGGCATCAGTTGGTTTGAAAGAAAAAGAATTTTGGTGAACAACCCCTTTTAACATGAAGCCAGACACATTGCTGAGATTAGGCACCTCAGACGTGTAGCCGTAGTCATTCCCCCACTATATCCCCGTCCAGATCACTTTGCGTTGAAACTTTTATAATAAGCAAACAAGTGCACTTTCTGCAGCATATTCCCCCCCGCAGGGACCTTGTGAGATTGGCAGAACCTAACACATGTTCTGCATAATGTGATTGTGTTCCCAATGAAGCATTAAGCAGATCCCACATGGAGCGCTGCCAATTTCCAGCCACTCCTCAGGGACATGTGATGTATTAGCAAGACTTTATTAATATTTCATTAAAATTTTATGAAGGTTTCTTTTTTTCTCCCGACTTTTCGGAGGATCGCTCTGAGGAATCGGAGTTTTTCGGCTTTGATGTTAGTAATTCTTTTGTGGACGATCAGACCTGGAGATCCCGCACTACTGTTGTGTTCACATATGTTGTAACAGCAGGTTGGATAGCGAGCGTGCTTACATTGTGTGAGTTCTGCCTCCAGTTGCTGAGGGGCTTTAAAGAGATTATGGAAAGTTGAATTTTAAAATCAATTATTTCAATTAAACGGCGCGGTCCGGCTCTGCTAACCGCCTTCAGAGTCGCCTCTCAAACATCTGGTAATATGAAGAGATGGCAGCACACACCGAATATCTGTGAATTACTGATAGCATTCCATGTATCTGTCCGTTTCATTCATTGTCTATTTATACTTGCCTTTTAGCAGAAAGTTAAAATCAATATACGGTTAGGTGGATTTAAAGGGGAACTCCGACAAAATCTTGGTGGTGTCAGAAAGTTATATAGATTTGTAATTTACTTCTGTTTAAAAATCTTAAGTTTTCCAGTACTTATCAGCTGCTGTTTGTCCTGCAGGAAGTGGTGTATTCTCTCCAGTCTGACACAGTGCTCTCTGCTGCCACCTCTGTCCATGTCAGGAACTGTCCAGAGCAGCAGCAAATCCCCATAGAAAACCTCTCCTGCTCTGGACAGTTCCTGACATGGACAGAGGTGGCAGCAGAGAGCACTGTGTCAGACTGGAGAGAATACACCACTTCCTGCAGGGCATACAGCAGCTGATAAGTACTGGAGATTTTTAAGTAAAAGACATTTACAGATCAATAAACCTTTTTAAAACCGGTTGATTAAAAAAAAAAGAAACTAACTCACTACTATGGTATTAAATGGGTTGTCCCATCGTTAGATATTATACTCATTGCACAGCTCATAAAAAAATCCACAATGTTTTCCATTAACACTTTGTTTAACTACTTTCAGACTATGGGTCATATGTTCCACATATGAATCTTTAGGGACGTATCTGAACGTCCATACATTGCCTGCAACTGCACTTAAAGGGGTTTTCCGGGCAGTGTTGATATTCAATATGCTCCTGGGGCCACATAGCAAATAGGAAAGCAATAAAGTTACCGGTCCTGCTCCCCCCCCCCCTCCACCACCACTGCTGGTCCCTGACTATCTGGTCTCCCCTGTGGTCCTCTTCTTCAATACATCTACAACAGGAGATGCCCACTCAGCATAGACCGCATACAGAATCTGTTTTTGGTCATTATATAACTTTCTGATGTCTCCTTTACACTGTGTGTGCACGCACAAATACACACACACACACACACACAAAGAATCCTGTCCAGAGCAGCAGCATATCACCATAGAAAACCGCTCCTGCTCTGGACAGTTCCTGACATGGACAGAGGTGGCAGCAGAGAGCGCTGTGTCAGACTGGAGAGAATACACCACTTCCTGTAGGACATACAGCAGCTGATAAGTACTGCAAGACTTGAATTTTTAAAAAATAAGTAAATGACAAATTTATATAATCTTCTGACTGTAGTTTGAAAAAACATTTTTTTTTTCTTTACTGGAGTACCCCTTCAAATTTCTACATGTGATCTGTATTGATTGCAGCATGCAGAGAGTGACCCGCTAGACCTGTCAGGGGTCCAGTCTGCAACCCCGCAACACAATAAGTGGGTGTGAATCAGCTGCCAGGTAAGTCAGTGTGAATCGGCTGCCATAGGACCTTACTAGATCTCCTTAGCAGCCATAGTGTCCCTGCAGATTAAGGGTCCATTTACACAGAAAGATTATCTGACAGATTATCTGCCAAAGATTTGAAGCCAAAGCCAGGAATGGATTTGAAAAGAGGAGAAATCTCAGGCTTTCCTTTATGACCTGATCTCTGTTTATAGTCTTTTCCTGGCTTTGGCTTCAAATCTTTGGCAGATAATCTGTCAGATAATCTTTCTGTGTAAATGGACCCTAAGTCTGCCTGAGACGATCAATGCTATGGGGTAATAAAGCATTAATCAGTATAAGCAATCTAATGATTACTTATCATAGTCTCCTATGTGGATATAAATTGATATTCCACTCAAACATAACTTCTGATATGTTGCTGCCCATGGTGAGACTAACAATTCCTTCCATACTTGTTATTATCTATTCAGTCTCCTTCCCTCGGTTCTCAGCTGCTGCTTTCTGCTCAAGACACAAAAATCTGTGTGTGAGCTTTTCTCTCTCTCCCCCTCCTCTCCCCTCCCTTCAGAGACAGCTAATGTAAACAAGTCCCTTACAGGCTGTATCTGCAACATTGTAGCTTCTTTGTAATACTGCCAAGGGTAATCACAGTTCATCAGTAACTTGACCTCTGAATAACCCTTCCAGTTTCTTTTCCAGTTTTGTTCTATAAAAATAATATAAGGCTACTCTTCTATGTACTATGTTATAAACATACTATTCCATGTCGCCTGCGTGCGACTCTTTCCGGTATCAATATTACTAAAGGATGTAACTATGTATGTTCTTTATTTTGAAAAGCCACTAATAAAATATCTTAAAAAACATGCTACAAGGTTACAGATAAAGCCAGCCAGGGACTTGTTTACATCATCTGTCTCAGAAGGGAGGGGGAAGGAGGGGAGACAGAGAGAAAGGCTCACACACAGGTTTTTGTGTCTTCAGCAGAAAGCAGCAGCTGAGAATTGGGAAAAGGAGGGGGAGACAGAGAGGTTTACACACAGATTTTTGTGTCTTCAGCAGAAATCAAAAGTTATGTTTGAGCAGAATACCACTTTAAAAAGTTAAAAAAATAAATAAAATAAAAAAGTTTTTCAAAGTATATAAAAAAGAACCCTCCTCCCTAAAAAAAAAAAAACTTAGTCACGCCCTTTTCCTATTTGAAATAAGAAATGTAAACTAAAAAATCGGAAAGCATGTTTGGTGTCACCGTCTGTGGAATTGTCTGAACTATTAAATGAAATCGTTACTGATCCAGCCCAGTGATCGACAGAAATGACGAATAATACCGTATGTACGTATAGCAGATGAAATAGAATAAAAAGCAAACAAAATGTCCCATCTACCCCGGTCTGGTACCGATAAACACTACAGATCACAGGCGGAAATAAAATTAAAAAGTTATATAGAGGTCAGAATTTTTTTATGTTGTAATTTTAAAAAAAATTGATCAAAAATGGATCAAAAGTTCTATAAGTGAGTATGACTGTAATCGTACTGACCTGCAGGATACAGAGAACAGCTCAGTTTTATTGCAAAGCGAACGAGGCTCAAACACTATGTTATGGCTCTAATAGTGTGTTTACATAGACAGATTATCTGACATATTATTGAAGCCAAAGCCAGGAATGGATCTGAGAAAAGGAGATTTATAAATCTTTCCTTTATGACCTGTTCTCTGTTTATAGTCTGTTCCTGGCTTTGGCTTCAATAACCTGTCAGATAAATCTGTCTGTGTTAACACACCATTGAAATGTGAGGAGTTACAAATTTTCCAAAAATCTCTAGCAGGGGAAGCAAATCTGTTCCCTCATAACACACCCCACACCGCTGGTACCTTTGTGTAGTGCATTGCTATTTTCACTAATCTCACTGGTGCTGTTGTTTCACTTTAGTTCTTGTGGCAGCAAGGTCTTAGAGGGGGAGCCTGCCAGTGCACTGATATTGAGCATTGATATTGATTGGCAGCCGCAGCGCCGAGCAGTTAATGTATGCTCGGGGCTGGGGGCGGCCGGCGACGGGGGGGTTAAAGGGGCCGGGTCCTATGCAGGCAGCGGATCCACTGCTTGTATGGGACCCATTCAGCTTCACACTACAGGAACCGCAGCGGATTTCACTGGAAACTCGCAGCGTAAAATCCGCTGCAGATCCGGTATACTTATATCATAACATAATCTTTCATATAAATTCAATCTCAGTTCTTAGTTTTAGGTAATAAACATTGTTAGTCCGTCCTTTGCCAACTCTAGGGACTCCCACTAAAGAGTTAAATAAAGAAAAAACGTGCAGTACAGGTACAGCCACCCGTATGTCCTGTATCACCCAATGTACAGCCACCCGTATGTCCTGTATGACCCAATGTACAGCCACCCGTATGTCCTGTATCACCCAATGTACAGCCACCCGTATGTCCTGTATAACCCAATGTACAGCCACCTGTATGTCCTGTATAACCCAATGTACAGCCACCCGTATGTCCTGTATGACCCAATGTACCGCCACCTGTATGTCCTGTATGACCCAATGTACAGCCACCTGTATGTCCTGTATGACCCAATGTACAGCCACCGTATGTCCTGTATGACCCAATGTACAGCCACCTGTATGTCCTGTATGACCCAATGTACAGCCACCTGTATGTCCTGTATGACCCAATGTACAGCCACCGTATGTCCTGTATGACCCAATGTACAGCCACCTGTATGTCCTGTATGACCCAATGTACAGCCACCTATATGTCCTGTATGACCCAATGTACAGCCACCTATATGTCCTGTATGACCCAATGTACAGCCACCCGTATGTCCTGTATGACCCAATGTACAGCCACCCGTATGTCCTGTATGACCCAATGTACAGCCACCGTATGTCCTGTATGACCCAATGTACAGCCACTCGTATGTCCTGTATGACCCAATGTCCCTGCAAAAACAAGGAAGGTCGACGTTTGATCAGTGTGTATCTGACTTCTGGGACCCCCACTAGTAGTAGTGCAGCTGCCCCTCCTTTGTGTCGGTGGCCTAGTCTATTCCAGAGAACTCTTTTATTTATAAGTGTTACTCTATTTTGAAAAACTGGTGATATATATACATATATACACTGTAGACATCTTCCCAAATATACTCTTGTACTGGTGTAAATGGTCGTGTTTGATCTATTACAGAACCGTAGTGGAGCGGTCAGCCAGCTGCAGTATGAGCTCGGGAAGGTTCTCTGTGATGTCCATGCATATGATGGGGTCGTCCTTGCTGGGTAAGATCAATCAGTTTCCTAATTTATAAGCAATCGCAGTATCAATCATTACATAATTAGTTATTTTGTGTCCTGTATATACTGTATACATAGCTTTGCTTATACTGTACCTAGAAGTTGAGACAGATGCAATTCATGCGGTTAAATATTATACATATTATGGCGTCTCCTGAGATCCCTTGTATCACACATAGACACTGTGGGAGCTGTAAATTATATATATATATATATATATATATATATATATATATATATATATATATATATATTATACAGGGTCCTATTAGACAAAGAGATTTTTACCTATAAAGATCGGAAACAAGATTGTTTATGGTTAACCTGAACTTGTTCCCCATATTACACAGAACCACAGTCACCACTATGAGTTAGTTATAATGACAGGTTTCCTTTAACAAAGTTCCTACACCCTGTTGTCAGTCTTTGAGGGGGTCACACAAGCCTCTTTAATCCACGCCAGAAAATAATTAGTTTCTAAATAAAAAATTGATTTTGAAATTTTAATGAATATTTGATAATTTGCTGGTAAATTTCCAGATGCTGTAATGTTCTAAAAAAGTCAAAGGTCACAATGGTTCCGTGAGATCACTCAGTTACTGTTTTGTACTTTTGAAAAACCTCAATAACAATTGATCAAGAAAAAAAAAAAAAAAAAGTAAAAGGCCACTTGCTAAATAATGCCGAAATGAAGTATATATTGCAAGGGTGCGTTCACACGTACAGGATCCGCAGCAGATTTGACTAAAAAACTAAACACAGCCTCAAATCTGCTGCGGATCCTGTATGTGTGAGCGCACCCTAAGGCCATGTTCACACAACGTATGTTTTGTATAAATCATGGCCGTTGTTGCAAATTGCAACAACGGCCGTGGTATATACAAATCATATGTTGTATGTGGATGAATGGAATCCCAGCCGGAGCGTATACACATAGTACATGTGAACATGGCCTAAATGGGATTTGTGCAGTCCTTATATGAAGCATAATGAACATCTTATTCTTACCATATTCTCACCTTACCAGTGACCTCCTACAGTGTTTCCAGGTCCCCCTGCTGACGGCAGCCACTTCTAAAATAATGAACCCGCTCAGCCACTGAGACAGGACAGACCCGCGGCCAGTGATTGGCTGAGACAGGCTGTCATGGCGGACACAAGATTAGCTCCTAAGTGGCGGCGGCAGCGGGGGACCTGGAAACGCTGTGTGAGAACCACGGTTGTTTCATATATCTTTCTAATCTATCTATGCCATAGATAGATAGACAGATAGGAGATAGATAGATATTTTGTTTAGGGTGGCTTCACACACAACAGATCTACTGTGAATACCTTGTCATTTATTTTGAACGAGAAGACATACCCGCAGCGGGAGTATGTAAATGGCACCTGTTGCCCCCGCTGGCCGGAGCATACTGTACCTGCTCCACGCTCCGGCTTCGGGGGCACACGGCGCCTGGACGTCCTGCTCAGCCAATCAGTGGGTGCGGCGGGACAGCGCCTTGATTGGTTGAAAGGGACGTCAGGAAGGCGGGAGCAACAGAAACAAGCCACAGCGCGGATGGGTAAAGTATACACCGGTCAGCTGTAGGTTAAGGGGGGGCGAGGTTTACATACAGTGGAATGAAAAATCCGCTGCAAGTATGTAATCCTATAGAAAATGACAGGACACAGGAACGCAGAGAACTCGCTGCAGAACTCACAGGGTGAAATCTGCTGTGATCTTGTATGTGTGAAACTCGTAACTGCAGCAGCTAGAAATACAGGAGGAGGCGCAAAATACTCAGCATAGTCACTGACTGTAGTCACTCACAGTAGACCAGCGGTTCCCAACCTGTGGGTCGCGACCCCAGCAACACACAGGGGTCACCTAAAACCATCGGAAAATACATATTTCTAATGGCTTTAGCCGCTGAGAAGTCACACTACCGTCTGCAGCAGCGCTATTCAGCTGGAACGCACGCCGTTATGGATGCACGTTCCAAACGAAATGCCTGCATGCATGCGCAGACGTGATTGCATTATCAGTACGGCGCCTATGGGCGGGGGGGAATAGCACAGTCCACAGTCCATAGCAACACATTACGTGTGGAGGTGGAGAGCTAAGAGAGCCTGCGAGACAGCCCGCTGGTGTAAAAAAGGTTAATAATGGAAAAACAGTACACACATTATACACACAATACTATGTAAATGTAAGGACCAAAGCACCAATGAGAATACATAACGCAGATCAGGTATTTACATTCCAAATCATAACTAAAGCAAAATTACAGAAGTAGCCACCAAAATAATTTTTTAGTTTGGGGTCACCGCAACATGAGGAACTGTATTGCGGGGTCACAGCATTAGAAAGGTTGAGAATCACTCCTCTAGATACATGGCAGTGTTGGAAAATGCCGGTCACACTTTAGAGACGCAACAATGAACAGTGTTACAGGCGCCTTGTTTTACTGCTGCCATTAAATGTCTTTATTCCTAGACACCATAAAACCTGGTAATGGAGAACAACAGCTACATGAGGAAGCAATGAGCGTAGCCTATACATAAGGGGAACGGCTGGGTCTCTGCCTCTATTGGTCCTGGTGGTCGGGTCAGAGATCTGGTTTAAACCGTAGGGGGAAAAAAATATGATTTCTCCCCCTAGACATAACACATATATATATAAACCACAACTACAAACAAAACAATATTCCAACTTATACATTGGGTCACTATAGACAAAATGCTTCCGGCTGTGATTGTTGCTCTTCTGAAGCCACGTTTTGTAATATTAACTTGAATAATAAAAATTGGTTAAAGGGGTTATTTAGGAAAAACATGGCCGCTTTCTTGCAGAGACAGCAGCACTTTTTTAGGTGTGGGGGGTTTTGCAGCTCAGTTCCAGCATAAAGAGAAAACGTGCACACAGTTTTTTGTTGTTTTTTTTGTTTTTTTTTTGGAAGGAAGGAGCGTGGTGATCCCATTCGTCCTCTGTCGCCAATACTTGGATACAATCTGCTTCTAAATAAAGCCCTTGAGGAAACACCTAAATATTATTAATAACTATTGGCCTCTATGTTTCATGCACCAAAATCTTAGAATAAATCAGTGTCTTGGGATGAATCTTGAAGAGTTTGTCCAGGAAAAATTAGCTTTTCCCCTATCCACAATAATTTGAAACAAAACATTTTTTGGTAAACAACCCCTCTAAACCATGTATGGATTTTTTTTTTTTTTTAAAGGGAACCTGTCACCCGGCATTCCGGCGCAGAGCCCGCCCGACCCCCTGCTGGAGCCCCGGATACCTCCCCTTTTCTGCATGTCCCGCTCCTGGACCCGGTCCCCGGACGGAGATATCGGCTCCGGAAGGTGACCGCACGCTGTATGCTAATTACATGAGATGAGTGCGATGTCCATAGGGAATGACTGGAGCCCTTATTCTCTATGGGTGTCGGACTCATCTCTGGAGCGCACGCGCACGGCTGCCGTCAGCACGTCCTGGGACCGGCTCCAGGAGCAGGACTTGCAGCAAAGGGTAAGCATCCAGGGCTCCACCGGGGGGGTCGGGCAGGCTCTGCGTCAGAATGTCAGGTGACAGGTTCCCTTTAAGTTGCTTTTTACCTTTAAAAAAAATAATAAAACACCTTTTGAAAACAATTAATACTCAAAAGTACAGATGGCGGCACAAGAGAGAAATGTAGATTCTCTGGTTTTCTCTCCAATAATATGTATTAGGATTAGGATGAAGACTGCTCAGAAGTGCTGATTTATTTATTGATTTTATACGGTGGTGCAGATCCTTCAGCCTCGGCTCCTCCCGGGACCGCCGTCCGCCCATCGCACGGATAGAACAGTACTGTGTGTGTACGGAGAAGCTGAGAGAAGGAGAATCTTGTGTTGATGATTAAAGTTTCATCAGGCGGTTACGATGCTTGTTTTCTGGGTCAGACCTCCAATCCCTTTTCATTTGAGACACAGCCGGCTGCGGTTACCTCACTCCCAATCAATGTTGTATACAGCGGCCGTTCTACAGTTACATCTCCCGCAGGAGCTCCTTAAAGCCGCAGGGCTTTGTGTCTTTCATTCGGAGAACATGATATCTTTTTGTATGAGTTCACTTTGGGACAGGACTTGGGTTTTGCTCCCTGGGTGTCTCATTTGCTTTGTTATTACTTCATATATTTTTTGTGTTGTCCGTGAACTGATTGGATTTTAATAGTCCTCACATCTTGTGAGATGTAACTCGGACGCCGCACACGGCTCCATGCCCCGCTCAGACTTCATTACATGGGAAATCAAATCAACATCATCTTCTGATGTGTCATAGATATATTTCACAAGATCCAATTAGTGAGGTCCGTAATCATGGACCATTATTGATCTACGGAATGGAAGGGCTGTTTAGAGTCCTTTAAAGGGGAACGGTGAATCTAATCTGCTGCTATGTCCCTATTGCACAGAAGACGCCAAGGAGGAAGGTATGTCTCTTATAGTATGTGGCTTACATTCTAGGACCTTCGTCCTCGGTGCCGTTCCGGTGCAGTTGGTAGTTTCTTCAGTTCTGCAGTTCGATAAGTCCATTAGGAGCTCTGCCCCCCCCCCCATATCGCCCATCCACCCGCCCCTGAACGGCCCACTCCATTGATTATAATTAGAAAGGGGTGGGCAGGCCGGGTGTGTGTGTGTGTGTGTGTGTGTGTGTGTGTGGAATTAGCGCTATGGGGGCAGGTAGTGCTCCCAATAATCTTATCGAACCGTGGAAGAAACTACTAACTGCACTGGAGTGGCGCCAAGGATGAAGGTAAGAGACATATTATAGGAGACATAGCTTCCTCCTCAGCGTCTTCTGTGCAATAGAGACATATCGGTAGGTTAGATTAGTAGGTTAGATTAGTGCTTCACCCCTGGTCGGTACCCGGTAATAGAACAGCAGCGTGCTTGGGAACTGGGCCGTGGTTCAAAAAAAGGACTGCGGCACCGGATTACAAGTACCGGCACAGTTCTATCCATGTTAACACTTAACCGAATGTTCTGATGGTACATTCACTTTAAGGGGACATGCATGTTTTCCTGACATGTCTTTTTTAGTAAATTGCCCATGAAATAACACTGGAGCACATGTTCTCTTTGTTAGACCATTCCTTTCTTATTCCTCCTTGAAATGCACAAATAAATTGACAACTGGGCATTATTAATCCGCTTGTTAACCCTTTCCTGCATTATCACATGCGTTCTATTGCTCTGGTCTATGGTCCATTCATACAGCTGATCAGTCTGGGGTATCGGGAGTCAGACCCTTGCTACACTAATATCGATGGTTTATCTGCTGGACTGCAGTTTATTTTTATTTTGTGGTGCGGACATGGACTTCTTGTTTTTATACAGGGGTACTCCGGGGAACATTTTTCTTTAAAAATCAACTAGCATCGGAGAGTAGATTTTTAATTTACTTTTATTTAAAAATCTCCAGACTTCCTGTACTCATCAGCTGTTGCATGTCCTGCAGGAAGTGCTGTATTCTCTCCAGTCTGACACAGTGCTCTCTGCTGCCGCCTCTGTCCATGTCAGGAATTGTCCAGAGCAGGATAGATTTTCTATGGGGATTTGCTGCTACTCTGGACAGTTCCTGACATGGACAGAGGTGGCAGCAGAGAGCACTGTGTCAGATTGGAGAGAATACACCACTTCCTGCAGGACATACAGCAGTTGATAAGTACTGGAAGACTGGAGATTTTTAAATAGAAGTTAATTACACATCTAAATAACTTTCTGACACCGGTTGATTCTTAAGAAAAAAATATTTGGAGTACCCCTTCAATTACTAAACACAGGATAGTGGACAGGCCCTCTTTAAGACCTTCTGGCTCTGCTCAGGGTTTTCTTTTATCAGAATCTGATGAGACTTTATTCACCATCACTGACTTGAATGAACGTTGCTCAGAATGCTGTGTCAGATTCTGAGTAACCTGTATAATAGAGGTCGTCCAAGGTCACCAACCTCACCAATGTCATCTCTATCAGACGATAATTTTGACCGGATTTCTCCTTTTACAATGTGGTTTGTATCTGTTGCTAACACTGCGGCAATTCATAGCCTGGTGCCACAGCGAAGTCTACAGAATATTCCAGATTGGCACATGAGGTCAGAACCTTCTGGAATGATGTGTACAGTATATTATGCTATATAATAGTATAGAGAGTAATCCAGCGCTATCCCACCCATCTACTTCTTGTGTGACGGCTTTCCCGCACTAGCCGCATCTCTCTTTCCATATGCTCCTCGTCTTCTTTTCTCGTCCAAAGACATGACATCACCATGAGAAGATCATGTTACTAAACAAAGCATGGCTTCTAGTTACAGTAAGTGTTCAGTGAATGCCGACAACTTCACCCCGAAGCATCGCAGAGGCCGAGAGATGGTAAGATATCTTTACACCAGCCGGCCGCCTCATCGCACCTGACCCCGTTGCTATCTCTTTCAAATGAGCTTTTTATTGTCTTGGGGGTTTAGTAATGTGAGACGGCGGTTTCCTCAACAAAGAGCGACGGCCGTTGTTTACCATTAGTAGCCCTATGTAAATGTTACTTTGGTGCATACTGGCACCTTCTGCTCATGTAGATAAAATGATCTTGCTTGGTCGGTTTCTTCTCTGACTGCTATGACCTGGATTTAAAGGGACAGAGTCACCAGAAAATGACATTGTATAAATAATGTTTTTACGTTAAACATATTTTTAAAGAATTTTTGGTGGCATTGTTTCTAATTTTCCATTTTTTTATCTATAGTATAAAATAATCCTGAGATCTTGCAGTTCTCATTCTCACCGCTGGGTATAAAACTAAGCTGAGACTTCCTGTTGTGTCTGTGGTGATAAGAGGAGGCTGCTGTAAAGTGATCTGTACAGCATTGCAGCGTCATGTGACACCGTCACCGTCATGTGTCATTCCACACCTGTGGAACGACCTCTTGACAGGTCACAGAGCGCTCAGTAATGTCTCACGTTCACATATATCTAATGTGTGTGTAATACACACATACAGTACTTTAGCTTTATATCTTTATATTTTTATGGAAAGCCGATACTCCCCCTAAAAACCTCTGCGTTCTTGTGGTTTCTGAATTGGCGCTCTACTCTCTGGAGATGCTACTTGTCTGTAAGTGTTCATATTTATTCGGGAACTTGTATTTAATAAAACCAATAAACCACTATGTTCATTCCTGGTACCTTTAAGGTGTTGTCAGCAATAAATACTAGAAATGGCTAGAAACGTGGAGGCCAAAATTGAGTGCCCAACGGCTGACAATTAGCCGGCCTGTCAGCACCGTTTCTCCATCATTTGATTGTCTTTGGCACGAGACCCCGATGAAGACATCTGGGGCCCTGAAGGGAGATTGCGGCTATTTTTCTCCCACCGCTGGACCTCTTTGTACTGGATGATATCTGTCTGTATGGTAGCCAGGCTGGCTTAGAAGCTGGCATTCGATTTCTCCCGTTCTGGACACTTCCTCTTTGCTTTTTCAATGCCACTTCATTAGGTACACAGTCCAGCTCCCAACCACAGTCTTTCCTCAAATACATGCCAAATAGAATGGAAACTTTTTCTCTCATTCTCCCCTTTTGCCACTACTTTGTTGGTCAAGCTTTCTCTGGCTTTGGAAGCTTGGGACATGAGGGGGATCCTGCCAGTGTGACCTACCAGTTCCAGCAAATGCATTAGACAGATTATGCTCCCATACTCCTCAGCTGTCACCCGGCTACTCAGCTGCTATATGTACAAACCACCACCAAAGCCTCTCCTAATGAGCCATGCTACAGAATATTAGCAGCTCTGCCATCTCACATCTCACACGCGCCTCTTTCATTCCATTTTTTTTATAAGTAATTGTTTTGTTAGCATAGAGTGAAATGTGGAAGGTCGGACGGGGCCAGGTGTGCCCTTAGGCTCCGGAAACTTGGCCCCCGTGGCCGGTGCATCGGTATAATGCAGAATGATCCCATCCTGTGTTATATCGCTCAGAAATAACCAATATGTATTGATTAATTGAAACCTCTGTAGCTTTTGTTTGAGCTTGATGTTACGCACAGTTTATAGGGACACTTCTACACAAATAAAATCTTACTTTTTGACAGTTCCCAAAAAGAGATGAGCGGACTTCAAGTTCAAGTCCGGGTTCAGCAACTTCTTCGAACTTGAACACTTGGCGTTTACCTCCCCGCGCCTGGAAAAGTTGGGTGCTTCCCTATGACTGCTAGAAAAACATAGTTATAGCCTATGGTCAATGGCTGCTTTTAGGCTACTGTATGTTCACACAATATATGTTTTCGGACAAGAACAGTCGTTGTTTTCAATTAAAAGAATGGCGTTTTTTTTCCTACTTGGAATATGTTGCATTGAAGTCAGTGCAAACAACGGCCGTTCTTCACGCAATGTATCCAACGCCAGCCGTCCTTTGATAAGGCCGTAGTCCGTACGTTGTGTGAACACTGCCTCAATTTCCTGTGTAGAAGACGCCTGTGCTGTACTGAGGTTATTTCATCCATAATACATCTATATGGATGATCCGTATTATAGTAGTATTGCCATACAGTGGTATGAAGCCGGTCTTATTGGGGGTGAAGACTGTGCGCTCTTTTGACTCTTGCAGATGTAGTTTACTCTCCTAGTGAAATAACATGAGTCATTTACTATAACCATAGAGATCTATGCAGTGGGACAAAGTATGAGGTGGGACGTTACCTGGACCAGGTTTGCAGACACTGCAGCCAGGATTGTGTCCCCCTCCTCTAAACACAACTTCTCTACGTCTTTCAGGTTTCGGGGAGGTCGCTGGAGGCAACATTAAAGGAGAAGTTCGGCCAAAAAATTTTCTTAGTATGTTATTACTTATGTAAAGATAGACAAATTCCTAATGTACATTAATTATGGGAAATGCACATATAGGGCTATTTCCCTTAATTTAGTAGAACACGGAGACTTCAAATTCTATCAAAAACAATGACATCACGAACCAGGGTGCAATTGCTATGGAGTGGCCAGCAGTGGGCGCTGTATAAGTAGAAGCCTATGGACTTTATTGAAGTCTATGGGAGATATAATGTGCACTGTAATGTAACCTACACTTTATTGGTACACTATGTGTATGGGATAATTTGGAAAGGAAGGCAAATGGAAGGCACCGAGCAGGGAAGGAGAGAGGTAGGTGCATCTAACTACCTCCTTCCCCCCTCCCTGCTTGCTGCACTGGGACAGATACACTACTACTCCTCCCATTATCTGCTCATAGTATGAGCAGATGATGGGAAAAGTAGTACCAGGGACATCCCCAGAACCAAGAAGTTGTATTTTGGTCTCATCCGACCACATGACCTTCTCCCATGTCTCCTCTTGATCATCTAGATGGACATTGGTGACTTCTCATGGGTCTGACCATGTGCTGGTGTGAGCAGGGGGACCTGGTGTGCCCTGCAGAATTAGAGTCCTTAAGTTTAGTGTGTTACAAATGGTAATCTATAAGACTGTGGTCTTGGCTCTCTTCAGGTCACAGACCAGTTCCTCCCATGTAGTTCTGAGCTGATTCCTAATGCACCCTTACACCATGCATCAGAACAGAAATCTACACTTTCTCTGAAGGTCTCTCCACAGGTCAGGTCAGATTTACTATGAGGAGGGCACCATTTCATAAATTTGGAGGGGTGAATGGAGGTGGGGCCTAATTAAACAAGTACTCCGCTCTTAATAAATGTCTTCCAAGAAACCGTTCTACTATTGGATAATATATCCTCCTTTTGTTAACGGCATTCTAACAACATAACTTATACAGTATGTATGCGGTAACGTTCTCCGACTTCGGACTACAACTTTCCCACTTCTCAACTTCTACGGAACAGACTAAGGGACTCTTTTTGGGACATTTAATGTCTGACTTTTACACTACAGAAATGTAATATTTTTCTTTTATCCTCTGTTGTTAAGTAATTAACATCCTCTCATGATGTAATGCATGAGATACTGTACAATATATTTATTTTTGCCACAATGCCGAAAACCAATAAAATATTGAATTAAAAAAAAAAAGTCTTCCATATCTCTATGAATCTACATTATATACCAGTCAGACCACTGCTTTTAGAGTAGAGTGATGGTAAGTAACTTATCAATGGGAGCATCTCAGGAGAAGGAGGGAAGTTTGGTAAATTAATGTATTTGCAAACAGTGGTACCTTGGTGTAAGAGTAACTTGGTTTGAGAGTGTTTTGCAAGAAGAGATCACAGTTTTTCAAAATTGTAACTTGGTTTAAGAGCATTGCTTTGGTGTAAGAGCTCCCTGTACTGGGTGGGAGGGGGAGGGGCATGGTCTGCATAGCGGGGTCTACAGCCCTGTACTCTGACCCCGGAAGTCTCCCTCACCTTCCAAATCATAGCAGATCCACTTTAGGCTGGGGCTTATATCAGGGGACAGGAGGAAATCTCTCCATAGCTGTAACCCCTCTCTCCCTGGAGGGGAGCATGTATGTGCCCACATATGTCCTGCACATTCCTTCATGCTTCTTGCAGTCTCTGTCAGCCCTTGTGTTTCCCACCCTCTCCATTCCTGCTATAATGTGCCTGCACTTACACTCAGCTATACACACTACTGCTATAATGTGCCTGCACTCACACTCAGCTACACACACTGCTGCTATAATGTGCCTGCACTCACACTCAGCTATACACACTTCTGTATAGAGAGGTTTCTGTCACTCTCCTCCTGCCCAGCTCTGTGATTCTCACTTCCTGATTGGTGCATGCTGAACACACCCCCTTCCCCATTGTGGTCATGTGACCACACAGGCCTCTGACAGCAGCCCAGCTATTGCATTATGGGGATCTGCAGCTCCATCCTGTATCTACAAACTGCTGCGGTGTTGTCAGGGTTATGCAGTTACTATACATTATATACCACATGCTGATTGCTATACTGTACAGTAACTTATATATCACATATCCAGCTGCTGTGTTATCAGGGTTATACAGTTACTATACATTATACACCACATGCTGCTATACTGTACAGTAACTTATATATCACATATCCAGCTGCTGTGTTATCAGGGTTATACAGTTACTATACATTATATACCACATGCTGCTATACTGTACAGTAACTTATATATCACATATCCAGCTGCTGCTGCGTTATCAGGGTTATACAGTTACTATACATTATACACCACATGCTGCTATACTGTACAGTAACTTATATATCACATATCCAGCTGCTGTGTTATCA
Source organism: Dendropsophus ebraccatus (assembly GCF_027789765.1). Taxonomy (NCBI): domain Eukaryota; kingdom Metazoa; phylum Chordata; class Amphibia; order Anura; family Hylidae; genus Dendropsophus; species Dendropsophus ebraccatus. The sequence goes on along the minus strand of NC_091456.1, from coordinate 6,294,337 downwards.
GGGTTATACAGTTACTATACATTATATACCACATGCTGATTGCTATACTGTACAGTAACTTATATATCACATATCCAGATGCTGCTGTGTTATCAGGGTTATACAGTTACTATACATTATATACCACATGCTGCTATACTGTACAGTAACTTATATATCACATATCCAGCTGCTGTGTTATCAGGGTTATACAGTTACTATACATTATATACCACATGCTGATTGCTATACTGTACAGTAACTTATATATCACATATCCAGCTGCTGTGTTATCAGGGTTATACAGTTACTATACATTATATACCACATGCTGCTATACTGTACAGTAACTTATATATCACATATCCAGCTGCTGTGTTATCAGGGTTATACAGTTATTATACATTATATACCACATGCTGATTGCTATACTGTACAGTAACTTATAATATCACAGATTCAGCTTTCTAAATATTTGTTTTACCTGTTATTCAGATTTTTTTAAAAAAAAAATCATTATTTTTGGGGTGTAGAACCAATTGTCTGCATTTCAGTGATTTCTTATGGGAAAATGTGCTTTGGTTTAAGAGTGATTTGGATTACAAGCGCCGTCCTGAAACTAATTATACTCGTAATCAAAGGCACCACTGTAATAAACTTGACAATCCTAGAAGATATATATTTGAGATGGGAATACATTTAGATTAGAGAGGCTAAATATAAGTCAGATGTTTCATACAGCTTAGATTACTGTGCTAAATCCAGGGCACTTTACACTGTCTCAGTATTAGTTACTATTAGTAAATCTGCTGCCATTATGGTCACTCATTATTTTTTATTGTTTTCTTATATTTCCTCCTCCTATAGTTACTCTGACTATTGTATACTTGTCTTTCTCACTTTCTTATGTTTTCTAGATACACCTCTGGAGATGTTCGGCTGTGGGATACTCGGACCTCCCGTCTTCCTGAATCTTTTCTTGAAACCTCCCATGCAGCTGATGATTCTGGACAAAGTCACCAAGTATCATCCGTGCAGATAAACAAGTCTTTGGCTGTGGCAGTGTATGACAATGGTAATATACTATATATGGTTAAAGTCTTTGACCTACGAAGTATAACAGATTTGTAGATGAAATTTCCGGCTGAGCAATAAGTTATATTCCACTTCCTATTTCTTGTTAGTATTGATAATAAAATGTGAAAAACAGATTTTTAAATTAAAAAAACTCTATTGTTTAATTGGTTTAAAAAGAAAAAAAAACTTTAATAAAGACAAAAAGTTTAACTTAAAGTGTTACTGTCATTAAATGCAGAAATCAATAGTATAGGCAATTTTAAGACTCCCCCCCCCCCCCCACCAACACATACAAACACTTCTTATCTGTGCTTTCTTAGGCAAAGTCGTCTCTATTACAGAGAAGCAAAGTGAAGACGGGTTCTGCTAAGTCCATTATAACCTACGGAGGGGGGAGGGGCTGAGGTGGTGAGTGAGCAGGGAAGCAGCTGTACGGTTTGGAGATTGTCTGGGCACATAACGCTGGATTCACAGGTCAGAAAGGTCAGTGCTCATCTGGGAGCTTGGTAAAAGAAGATTTCAGGATGATGTGCTGTGCAGGGCTGCCTTTTCTCCTCTCTGTGCTCACTCATCCCCCTCAGCCCCTCCCCTCTCCATACAGCACAATGGACACAGAAATCCTGCTTCTTCTGAAGGGGGGAGGTAGGAAAACAGCTTTTTGAGTACAGAAGGTAAGTCTTTTGCTTAATAAAACCTATTACAGAGTTTCTTAAAATCGCTTGTACTATTGATACTTATTAATTTCTAAAAAGTGACATTTACATGACAGGTACACTTTAACTTTAATCTTTAACCCCAAAAAGGTTTAAAATTTCATCCAGCAAAATAGTCCAGGCAATAATGTTTATAAAAATAGGACTGATGTAGAATTTACTGACTGAATCAGGTATTATAGAAATATAAGTGTGCTCTGGTTTTACATACAGCAGGTGAGTATACAGTGTGCAAGAAATGACGTCATTAGCATAGCAGTCCTATGTACTGGGACTGTTACTCCGCCAGTTGTATGGTTGCTAGTAAGGATATGGTTTTTCAGCACATTTGGGGCTGATATGATTGATGGCCTATCCTCAGGATAGGCCACCTATTGCTGACTGGTGGATTGCCAGCACATGGCAGACCTGCCGATCAGCTGTGCGGCACCTGCACTATACAGTGAATGGGGCCAGAAGCATTTGGTATAGTGTGTAGTGGTTGGGCCTGGTTACTGCAGCTCAGCTCCCATCCACGTGGCACCACCACTACACAGAGAATGGAGTCATCTGCTTCTATTGAACAATCTAGAACTATAATCAATCACGTCTCTGATTATAGGGATTACCGGGGAAAAATGATATACCGTTTGTGTGTGTATATGTATATATATATATATATATATATATATATATATATATATCTCACTATCATATATATATATATATATATATATCACTAGAGCAGGTTTATTAATTATTTTTTTATTTATTAATACAGTAAAACAGCTGTCTGTGGATGGATACCTGGCTTTGGAATTGAGTTGGATACTGACTAAAGGAGCCACTTAATATGGTGTTTTTGGTGGTCTCTGTACAGGAGCCACCCCTTTACTAGATGGTTCCCTGCAGGGATATCTGGCTAGTCCTGGGTTTAGAGACTCATAACTGAGGCTATGCGGACCTTTTTCCACATTGATGTTTCCCAGGGGGCAATGCACCTAGGATTTCACTGTATTGAGCGCTTTAACCAGCAGCCAATAGTGCCGTCTTAAAGAAGCAGTTCACTTTTTATTTTTTATGTCGGTTCTTTGGGCAGATTCCCCTAGAGAAATCACATAGAAGCCATTTAGGCTTTGAATTTCAGCTTTCTGCATGAATTCTGCGCCTACTCCGCCAGAGCTAAAGGAAATGAAATTTCATTCAAGCAGAAAACTTTCCTCTTCCATTCCTCAGCTATTCCTCAGTGTGAACATACACTTCTAGAGCAATTGTGGTCACTTCTAGAGCAATTGTGGTCAGGAGATTTATGAGATCTTGTGTTTCTTTGAACATGAGCACAGAACATCCTGAATTTATTTGATTATTAGTAAACATTATAAAAAAAACTATTATTAAAGTGTCCCTGTCATTATAACTTACAAAATCTGAATCAGCAGGAGATGTGATATAAAGCAGGTTTGTAATTTACTTTTAGGCTGGGTTCACACACAGTATATTTCAGGCAGTATTTGGTCCTCATGTCAGGTCCTCATAGCAACCAAAACCAGGAGTGGATTGAAAACACAGAAAGGCTCTGTTCACATAATGTTGTAATTGTGTGGATGGCCGCCATTTAATGGCAAATATTTGCTGTTATCTTAAAACGGCATTTGTATTGAAATAATGGCCGTTATTTACTGTTATATGGCGGCCATCCACTCAATTTCAACATTGTGTGAACAGAGCCTTTCTGTGTTTTTAATCCACTCCTGGTTTTTGTTGCTATGAGGACCTGACATGAGGACCAAATACTGCCTGAAATATACTGTGTGTAAACCCAGCCTTAGGGTACGTTCACACGTACAGGATCTGCAGCAGATTTGATGCTGTGTTCAGTTATTTAGATCTGAATATCCGCTGCGATGCGGTGTGTGTGAAGCTACCCTTATGATTTTTTTTATTTATTTTTTGTTCTCATACTTTAAAACAAAGGTATACTTACTGTATCCAGGTCCAGTCTCCTGAAGGCTGCTATATAACTGCTATACTTACTGTATCCAGGTCCAGTCTCCTGAAGGCAGCTATATAACAGCTATACTTACTGTATCCAGGTCCAGTCTCCTGAAGGCAGCTATATAACAGCTATACTTACTGTATCCAGGTCCAGTCTCCTGAAGGCAGCTATATAACAGCTATACTTACTGTATCCAGGTCCAGTCTCCTGAAGGCAGCTATATAACAGCTATACTTACTGTATCCAGGTCCAGTCTCCTGAAGGCTGCTATATAACAGCTGTACTTACTGTATCCAGGTCCAGTCTCCTGAAGGCTGCTATATAACAGCTATACTTACTGTTTCCAGGTCCAGTCTCCTGAAGGCTGCTATATAACAGCTATACTTACTGTATCCAGGTCCAGTCTCCTGAAGGCTCCTATATAATAGCTATACTTACTGTATCCAGGTCCAGTCTCCTGAAGGCAGCTATATAACAGCTATACTTACTGTATCCAGGCCCAGTCTCCTGAAGGCTGCTATATAACAGCTATACTTACTGTGTCCAGGTCCAGTCTCCTGAAGGCAGCTATATAACAGCTATACTTACTGTATCCAGGTCCAGTCTCCTGAAGGCTGCTATATAACAGTTATACTTACTGTATACAGGTCCAGTCTCCTGAAGGCTGCTATATAACAGCTATACTTACTGTATCCAGGTCCAGTCTCCTGAAGGCAGCTATATAACAGCTATACTTACTGTATCCAGGTCCAGTCTCCTGAAGGCTGCTATATAACAGCTGTACTTACTGTATCCAGGTCCAGTCTCCTGAAGGCTGCTATATAACAGCTATACTTACTGTTTCCAGGTCCAGTCTCCTGAAGGCTGCTATATAACAGCTATACTTACTGTATCCAGGTCCAGTCTCCTGAAGGCAGCTATATAACAGCTATACTTACTGTATCCAGGTCCAGTCTCCTGAAGGCTGCTATATAACAGTTATACTTACTGTATCCAGGTCCAGTCTCCTGAAGGCAGCTATATAACAGTTATACTTACTGTATACAGGTCCAGTCTCCTGAAGGCTGCTATATAACAGCTATACTTACTGTGTCCAGGTCCAGTCTCCTGAAGGCAGCTATATAACAGCTATACTTACTGTACAGCTGTTATATAGCTGCCTTCAGGAGACTGGACCTGTATGTAAGTATAGCTGTTATATAGCTACCTATACCTGGATACAGTAAGTATAGCTGTTATAAAACATGAAAACTAAAAAAATATATCTATCTATATATATTAGTGACCTTGCAGACATGCTTTATATCACATCCCTGGTGATTTACATTTGGACAGTTGTAGCTACAAACGCCATAGAGGGTTATAGACAGTATAGTGTCCCTTATATTGTGCACCTGCGAGGTTCGCTCCCTCTGTGAAATGGTTTCAGGAACCTTTTTCATGTCCTGCTCATCCTTTACAAGTACCAACTTAAAACTGTTTCATGTGTTTAATACTAAGAGGTTAATTTTATATTAGGATGAAGGTCTTTTAGTGAGGACAATAAAACAGCTGTGTCTTGCTTTGCGCGATGCTCATAAGAACTCTCTTTTTACTCTGAGTGGCCGCCTTGGCTGCCATGTCTGTTTTTTTTCATGTGCATTAGAAAAGCACACAAGCACAGCACCCATTAAACTCGCTTTCAATTCTTCCGAGGCTTAGAGCTCGCGGGCTGTGCGCTGCCAGGTATATTCTGCAGCCAACATTGTCTGCTAATAAATGGCAGAATATTAACCCTGTCAATGTGTCCAACTGGGTCACTTTAATACCATCTTTAATCCAATTGATGTACGTGCTGTATGGATGTGTCCTGTACTGCTCATGTATAGTCCCGGAAACATGGACACAATGAGCGTTACGGTAGCAATAAAAAGTCTTTTACTCTCTGTATTATAGTCTCAGTAGATATCTGTTCTTGCAATGTAACGTAGTAACCAAGGAATTTTTTTCCCAGCTCTTTATGGCTAAAGTTAAAGACTATGCAAGGGGTTTAGGTTGAGTTTCCACTACGTTTTTGCAATCCGTTTGAAAAAAACTACTGCATTTGTGTGCATCCATTTTGATCCATTTTTCCATTGACTTCCATTATAAAAAAAAAAAACTGATCAAAACGGATCTTTTTTTTTTTTAACGGAAACATTTTTGTGTACGTAAAAAAAAAAATTGATCAGTTTTGATTAGGGATGGCTCGAACCTGCCGAGGTTCGGGTTCGTAAGAACCCGAACGCTCGGCATCAGATTCCCGCTGTCTGCCCGCTCCGTGGAGCGGGTGCATACAGCGGGAGGACCGTCTGGAAAACTGGGATACAGCCTACGGCTATGGCTGTATCCCAGTTTTCCAGGCGGTCCTCCTGCTGGATCCGCCCGTTGCACGGAGCGGGCAGACAGCGGGAATCATAACCGAGGGTTCGGGTTCGTATGAACTCTGTTCGGACCATCCCTAGTTTTGATCCATCTTTTTTATAATGGAAGTCAATGGAAAAACGGATCAAAACGGATGCACACAAATGCTTCAGTTTTTTGCAAAAACGTAGTGTGGAGCCAGCCTTAGCAAATTTTATAAATTCGTCTTATAATAATAATAAACAGTGAAGTGTACATATGTAAACAGAGTAAAGACGCTCGGTACATATGTAAGCAATAAATAATAAACAATGTAAACGAGGGTGTATATGTAAACAATAAATAATAATAAACAATGTACGGCTATGTTCACACAATGTATCTTTTGCTATTTACGAAAAGATAAGTTGCCTCCTCTTCTATGGAATCCTGGCCGGAGCGTATACACACAGTATACACTCCGGCTGAGATCTCTTGCGGCGCCGTAAAAAACGGACATGTCATTATTATGCGGCCGCTATTCATTGAATAGCAGCCGCAGAAAACCCTGTCAGTGCACACTATAGGGCAAGCGGCTCGATAGTGCTCCATAGTGTGCTGTGGGGAGTTCTGCTGCGGGCACGGACGGATGCGCCCGCATCAGAACTCTGCTGTGCTAAAGTTCATCTTTTCAGAGAACGACCTGTAAGGCTATGTTCACACAACATACTTTTTCGTAAAACAGCGATCTTCGATCTTTTCCATTGCAGTGAATGCAATCAACGGCCATCTGTAGACATAATGGAACAGCAATGGCCGTTGTTCAACGAGGCCTTAAAAATAATGAATTGAATGAATGAATAATGAATGGCAATTATTTCCGACTATTGTCCATAGACTTCAGTGCAATTTTCATTTAAAACAACGGCCGTTGTTTTGAGTGCCAAATAACATCCGTTGCTTATACTGTATGTTGTGTGAATATAGCCTAAAAACGTATATATGTAAAGAATGTAAGGCTATGTTCCCACAACAATTTTTGAAAAGAACGGCCGTTGTTTTCCATTAAAACAACAGTTGTTCTTTTCATACTGCAGTGAAATGCATTTAAATCGATGCAACAACGGCCGCTGTTCAATACATTGTATGAAAACAACGGCCGTTGTTCCATTGACTTTAATGCATTTCATGGCAGTATGAAAAGAACAGACTTTGTTTTAATGGAAACCAGCGTCCGTTCTTTAAAAAAAATAGTATGTTTTGTGAACATAGCCTAAAAGTGTATATATGTAAATGTGTTTGGTGCCATTAGATGAAGGTAACAGGCTACTTGTAGTATAACGTCCACTCTCGCTGTCACTTTGCTTGGTTTGTTCCTCTTTATTTTGGGTTTATGCTTTTCTGCACCCCAGATAATAACACTCCAATGTAGTTCCTAGCTGCTTTGATTGGGGCTCCTAGGGTGGGCAGGAAGCAGGAGGGGGAGGTGGATGGAAGCGTCCGTCGTGCCAGGTAATGAGCAGATGCTGCTAATGCAGGGACTGGTATGGGGATGCCAAGACCCCATCTGCTGCCAGGCTTGGCTCTGTTTGGCTGCTGGCCACATCAGAGGGAACTAAAGCAGCCTGTAGCTTTCATACATCACACCTCATTCCATGTGTCACAGATTGGATATGAGGGGGGACATGGCCCCTTTTAGAACTTTTTTCCATACGCTGATATGTTAGCAAAGAACCACCACAGGCTTCCAACACCGTATCTGACAGCTCTGATCGAAACCGTCCAGTATATGCCGCGCCGTCTGTTCCTCTGGTTTATGTATTGTAAAGTATCTATAGTCCTGTGACTTTAGGAGCCCCGGAGTGTTAGGCCTTTATGCCTTTACTAGATTCTGATATCCTCACTGCAGCCTGGACACCTTTTACATTATGTAATTGTTTAAAGGGCCTGTTCAGCAAAAAAAAAAAAAACTAAAAAAAAAAAACATTTTTGTTTTCAAATCAACTAGTGCCAGAGATTGTATTTACTTCTGTTAAAAAAAAATCTCCAGTCTTCCAGTATCAGCTGCTGTATGTCCTGCAGGAAGTGGTGTATTCTTGCCAGTCTGGAGAGCAGGAGAGGTTTTCTATGGGGATTTGCTGCTGCTCTGGACAGTTCCTGACATGGACAGAAGTGGCAGCAGAGAGCACTGTGTCAGACTGGAGAGAATACACCACTTCCTGCAGGACATACAGCAGCTGATACGTACTGGAACACTGGAGATTTTTAAATAGAAGTCAAGTTACAAATCTATGTAACTTTCTGACACCAGTTGATTTGGGGAGATTTTTTCCTCTGGAGCAGTGGTGTAGCTACCATAGAGGCAGACCATGCAACTGCTATGGGGCCCGTGCAGCAGGGGGGCCTGGGCCCCTCCAGCAAGACATGGTCTCCCTCCATGGTAACTACGGCTTACAGCACCCACTGGCTCCGAGCTCTGACAGTATCTTCATGCCCCCCCAATACTCATATGACCCTGCGCCATCCCTCGGCATTCCGTTCTCCCAGCTCCCTGAGGCATCAGTGACGTCAGTCATATACTAGGGATCTGGCAGAACAGGGCACCGCAGGACTGCGCCAGGTCATGGGAGTATGGGGTGGGGGTCATACAAAAGTCCTAGCTACGCCTCTGCTCTGGAGTATCCCTTTAAGAGAAATAATAAGAAATGAGTAACAAACTCATTCTATAGACTCTGTAATGAAGATGAACCGGCCCATAAGAGCTTACAATCTTATAGGGAGAGTCACTTAGGTAGACTTCTTCTGGATGAATGATTTACAGTTTCCCTGACTTTAGGAGGTATTGCTTATTTATTGAATATTTAGGAGTTACACAATCTTCCTAGATGCTGCCACTACCAATTTCTCATGATCGGTAAGACCTCTGCTTGCAGCCAATCAATGGGAACCTTAACCACCAACAGGAACCAACATTAGTGTTCTGGTTTACACTGTATTGAACAACGGCCGTTGGTCCCTACGGCCGCACAAATAATTGACTTGTTAATTATTTGTAGCATCTAATGCAGGGACAACCGCCGTGTCCACACAATGTATGGCCGTTCTTGACGGACGTACTTTGCCTAGAGTTCAATGGTTAATTTGAGTGCAGGCACTGTAGATTTTTTAATAGACATAAATTTCAAATCTCTGCCACCGGTTTATTTAAAAGATTTTTTTTTCTTTTGCGGAAGTATTCCTTTAAAGGGAATCTGTCTGCACTTTTTCTGGATCTGAGGTGCTGACAATGTGAGGAAGGTGAGTGTCTGTAAGTGTGTGCTACCTTCCTTTTTCCGCTCGCTGCTGTACTTTGTCCCCAATCTGGTCAGTAACTTTCTGCACAAGTGTCAAAGAGGAGTAATGGTGCCGCGTTCGTGCCGCACTTCAGCACGCCTCACCGCTACTTCCTCCTCCCAGCTTCACTTTAATATTCATTGCGGCCTCCCTCCGGCTTCCTGCCTATATCATCTGTTGCTGCGCATGCGTCGTTGTTCCGGCAGAACAATTTGCGCATGCGCCGCAGTGCGTAGGAGCGGTGCAGGCGCACCGTGTAAAACAACTGAGGGCATAGGCACCGGCCCTCAGTGCGTCTGCGCCGCTCCAAGCACTACGGCGCATGCGCAAATTGTTCCGCAGGAGTGCGCGCGCTGCACAGAGCCAAGGTGCATGCGGCCCTTGCCATCAATGGGGCATGCGCAGCAACAGATTACGTCGGCAGGAAGCTGGAGGGGGGCTGCAATGAATATTCAAATGAAGCTGGGAGGAGAAAGTAGTGGTGAGGCGTGCCAAAGTGCTGCACCATTACTCCTCTTTGTGCAGAAAGTTACGAACCAGATTGGGGACAAAGTACAGCAGTGAGCGGAAAAATGAAGGTAACACACACACTTACAGACACTCACCTTCCTCACAATGTCAGCACCTCAGAACCAGAAACAGTGCTGACAGATTCCCTTTAAATAGTTCAGACTAGAGATGAGCGAACCTGGAGCATGCTCGAGTCGATCCGAACCTGAACTTTCGGCATGTGATTAGCGGCGGCTGCTGAAGTTGGATAAAGCCCTAAGGCTATGTGGAAAACATGGATATAGTCATTGGCTGTATCCATGTTTTCCAGACAACCTTAGAGCTTTATCCAAGTTCAGCAGCCAACGCTAATCAAATGCTGAACGTTCTGGTTCGGATCGACTCGAACCCGAACCCGGTTCGCTCATCTCTAGTTCAGACCCTTTAAAAATAAAAAATAAGACTAAGACTAATGAAAAATTAAAAAAATAAAATAAATATATATATGTTTGAAGTGTCCTTACTCATTCCCCCTCACAGGACACATATTTAACTTTGCTCCAGACATTTTTTGGTTTCCCGTAAACGATCCATCACTAATATTTTACCCTTTTTAGAGTTCACTGTTAGGGGAAGAAAACCTCTTTATGGACTGGGTAGAGATGCCAGCTCCGTCTCTCCCGAAGGAGAGCAATAATGAAAGAGTAAGCAGCGCAAATGGCACCTAATGAGTTTACGCTGATTTATGCCTGCTTTCAAAAAGTGCAGTTTGATGTCTAGAAAGTGCGACCGCTGTGAAGTAATGCGGACCCTCCGCGCCTCCCCCGCCAACCTAATGGTCCTGGGTGGAAGATTTATAGCAATTGGCCTGGGAGCGACAAACGTAATGGAGGCCATTTGCTTTTATTATTAGCAATGCATATTTAAATTAATCTGCTATTTACCTAAACAATTAGCCGCCTCGTATCCAGAGCACAAAGCCAAAGATGCAATTAGTCCTCCGACTAAAGATGAGCCCCAAGTCTAAAGGGTCCCCGAGGAGATCGGACGCTTTCAGCCGAACTGCTCCCGGATAACTTCTCCGCAAATTGTAATTGCATTAATTGCTTAAAAGGTAAATAATTGTTTAACTGGTTTCAGCAGAGATGGAGATCCGCTTTAAGCCTCTCCATTTATTAAGTTGGCACCGAAGGCGACTTTCACAGTTATGATGCTTTTTAAGTTCTAATTTGCCACATTTTATAGGTACGGCTCCTGAGAGTGGGACGGAGGCCCTTACTGATGCCTTATAATAGCGACAGAGAGGAGGGGGACGGGTGGGGTACATGATGGGATAGGATCTGTGCAAAGATGGTTGACAGGGAACATGGGCCAACAGCTGAGTCTGGTGCTTTATGTTCTATTTGATCACATTGTATCTTACTTTCTTAGGTTCACTTAAAGGAGAAGTCCGGTGAAAAATTTTATTAAAGTATTGCATTACCCCCCAAAATTTACACAAATCCCCAATATACACTTATTACGGGAAATGCATATAAAGTGCTTTTTTCCCTGCAGTTACTACTGCATCAAGGCTTCAGTTCCTGGATAACATGGTGATGTCACTTCCTGGATAACATGGTGATGTCACTTCCTGGATAACATGGTGATGTCACTTCCTGGATAACATGGTGATGTCACTTCCTGGATAACATGGTGATGTCACTTGCTGGATAACATGGTGATGTCACTTCCTGGATAACATGGTGATGTCACTTGCTAGATAACATGGTGATGTCACTTGCTAGATAACATGGTGATGTCACTTCCTGGATAACATGGTGATGTCACGACTCCCAGAGTTGTGTGGGCTGTGGCTTCTGGAGAGGATGATGGCAGGGGGACACTGAGGGACACAGGACACTGGAGGGACACTGAGCATCCCCCTGCCATCATCCTCTCCAGCAGCCACAGCCCGCACAGCTCTGGGAGTCATGACATAACCATGTTATCCAGGAAGTGACATCACCATGTTATCCAGGAAGTGACATCACCATGTTATCCAGGAAGTGAAGCCTTGATGCAGTAGTAAGGGAAAAAAGCACTTTATAAGCATTTCCCGTAACAAGTGTATATTGGTGATTTGTATAACTTTTGGCGGGCAATACAATACTTTAATAAAAATAGTCACCGGACTTCTCCTTTAATTTTTCGACAAGTTTTTATTGATATTTTTACATAAAAAGTTTAACATACATAGGAATAGAATGTAATGGGGGGGCGGGGGTGGAATGACATAGAGGGCAACACATATACAAAAGAGAGGGGGAGGGGGGAGGGGGTTAACATTGGAGGCAGCTACTAAAACCATCACACATTTTTAGATGTGGGGAGTTTGGTTTGCAAGAATGTCCACCCGATTTTGGGTTAGAGTCCACTGTCCATGAGCATAGAATATACCATACTCCGAGCATTCCCGTCATCCCGAGATCATCAATGAAACAGGATGATGGTGGGTGTCTCAGGAGAAGGGAAAGATAAGGGAGGGGGGGAACACAATAAACCTGGCCAAATCAAGGGGCCAAACAGAAAACCTGCAAAAAACCTTCGCATAACCAGACTTGTGTAAATGTCGAGTATAAGGCATAGAACCAGGCATGGGACCAGTAAAATGTGTAGATAAAAGGGGTGGTCGCAAGGAGAGAGTAAAAGAGACAGGTATGTAATGAAAGGAAGAATGGAATACAGTTATCATGTGCCACCTCTAAAATGGATACAATTCTCCCAGAACGTCCAGATAGACTGAAACGTTTTTGAAGTATTCCTAGTGAAGGATATGAGGCGTTCCAAGGTGTAACAGAGTCGTAGACTTCTCCTTTAAAGGAGAAGCCTGACCTCCTTGGTTTTTGTTTTTTAAAGGCGGGAAAAAATAACAAAAGGTACTAACTCACCGCTCCCCGTGCCTCTGGTCACAGATGACCATGACATGATGTCAGCTCTGGGATCTCTGGTGCTGCCGACATCACGTCACAGCGGATGGACAACTCAGAGGAAAATGCCTCTCCTGCTGATGGACTAGTCGCTCAGCCAATCAGTGACCGGATCAGTGTCAGATCCTTGCCAGGGCCGTACTTCTCCTTTAAATACCTTCTATATCCCTTTATCCAGATGTCATATTCAGCCTTGACGTCCCTTTAAAAGTTGTTTAAAATGATGCTCAAATTACAATTGGTCATATTGGTGCGTGCGCTGAATATAGGAGCACGTGTTATAATACCTAAACGACATCCCCTTGTACTTATTATGCCACAAAGCCGTTTGTATACACAAATCATTCCTGAAATTCTGTTATTTTATCATTATTTTTTATTGCTTTTTTTTTTTACATGATGCAAGAAAATACACTTTAACGTACTTTATGTTTTATGAAAGAACGGCCGTCGTTTTCAATCTACACAGCGGCCTCCCTTTTCATAATGAAATGATATGCACTGAAGTCAACGCAAATGACGGACAGCGTTCACACAATTTAGCAAAAAATGGCTATTTTTTGCTTCGGCCATCGAAATAATGATCGTGTCAGTTATTTCCTGCCCGTTGTCTATAGACTGCAATGGAATTTTTAAGTTAAAACAATGGCTGCTGTTCCTATAGTGTGTCATATAGTGTGTGAACATATCCATATAGAGAAGGTTCTATATACAGGGATAGCAGGTTGTGTATCAGTGACGTGAAACATTCCAGTTTGTTCTATCAGGCTTCGCTAATAGTCACGCTTCCCATTGAATGGCTGCAAGCAGAGATCTTAGTGCTGACAGCAAGTAGGAAGATTGTGTAACTCCTCAATATACACAGTGAGCAAAACCTCCTAAAGTCAGGAAAACGGTAAATCCTGGTGAATCCCTAACCAGTAGACGTCCCTAAGTGATTCTCCCTATAAGAGTGTAAGCTCTTATGAGCCAGTTCATCTTTATTACAGTCTATAGAATGACTGTATATTACTCATTTCTTATTATGCTCAATGTCTTCAAATCAACTGGTGGCAGAAAGTTATACAGATATGTAAATTACTTCCATTAAAAAATCTCCAGTCTTCCAGTACTTATCAGCTGCTATATATCCTGCAGGAAGTGGTGTATTCTCTCCAATCTGACACAGTGCTCTCTGCTGCCACCTCTGTCCATGTCAGGAACTGTCCAGAGCAGCAGCAAATCCCCATAGAAAACCTCTCCTGCTTTGGACAGTTCTCCTATTCTCCTATTCTTTCCAGTCTGGAGAACAGGAGAGGTGTTCTAAGGGGATTTGTTGCTCTGAACAGTTCCTGACACGGACAGAGGTGTCAGAGTTTAAAGTGTCACTGTCGTTTAATTTTTTTTTTCAGAAATCAATAGTCCAGGTGATTTTAAGAAACTTTGTAATTGGGTTTATTAGCCGAAAAATGCATTTTTATCATGAAAAACAGTTTGAAGCTCCCCCCTGTCTTCATGGCTTGCTAATGGAGAGAGGAGGGGTGGAGAGAGATGAGGCACCAAAACAGGACAAAGAGTTAATCTACAGTTAATCACCCGGCTATCTCCTCTGACAGTCAGCACTGACCTCTCTGACCTCTGAATACCTCTGTCACCCACCTCCATGTTGTGTAATCCTTTGTTCTCTGCTCTCTGCTGCCGACTAATCTCCCTCCTCCCCCTCCCCTCTCTATAGAACAGACAGGGTTGTGTCTGATGCAACAAGTCACAATTTCCTGATATTTTACTGTGAATGCAAAAGAGGAGGGAGGGGGGGGGGCTGGGAAAAGTCTTTTTGAATGCAGATAATGGCAGATTTGCCTAATAAACCCAATTACAAAGTTTCTTAAAATCGCCTGGACTATTGATTTCTGCAAAAAAAAATTTAATGACAGTGACTCTTAAAGGACAATAAATAAATAAGAAAGAATGAGACTTCATGAACAGTATTGTCTCCAGAGCAGTCATCAGGATCTTGTCTCTCCTGCGCAGGTACCATTGATGTCTGGAGCCTTCTGGTTGGACGAGAACCTATCCATCACTATCAGCACAACCAGAAGATCCAAGCGCTGGCTTTGTGCCCGGACACAGCCGCTATAGCGACGGCATCCAGCTTCCAGATCCGGGTGGAGAGTCCGGATGACAGGGGCTACTGGAGGACCCGCTGCAGTTTCCAGACCCAGAAATTGGTGCGCTACTTTATAATGTAACATTAGACCTGTCTGTGCCTGAAATCTCCTTCTCTACACATTGAATTAGTAATGATTGGTTTATTTGGGATAAAAAGTTCTGAAAGTAAATCATAATAAAGGAGAAGTCCGGCAAAAATTTTTTATTAAAGTATTGTATTGTCTCCCAAAAGTTATACAAATCACCAATATACACTTATTACGAGAAATGCTTACAAAGTGCTTTTTTCCCTGCACTTACTACTGCATCAAGGCTTCACTTCCTGGATAACATGGTGATGTCACTTCCTGGATAACATGATGATATCACTTCCTGGATAACATGGTGATGTCACTTCCTGGATAACATGGTGATGTCACTTCCTGGATAACATAGGGATGTCACTTCCTGGATAACATGGTGATGTCACTTCCTGGATAACATGGTGATGTCACTTCCTGGATAAAAAGGTGATGTCACTTCTTGGATAACATGGTGATGTCACGACTCCCAGAGCTGTGCAAGCTGTGGCTGCTGGAGAGGATGATGGCAGAGGGATGCTCAGTGTCCCTCCAGTGCCCTGTGTCCCTCAGTGTCCCACTGTGTCCCATCATCCTTTCCAGCAGCCACAGCCCGCACAGCTCTGGGAGTTGTGACATCACCATGTTATCCAGGAAGTGACATCACCATGTTATCCAGGAAGTGACATCACCATGTTATCCAGGAAGTGAAGCCTTGATGTAGTAGTGAGTGCAGGGGAAAAAGCTATTTATAAGCATTTCCCTTTATAAGTGCATATTGGGGATTTGTATAACTTTTGGTGGATAATACAATACTTAAATAAAAGGCTGTGTTCACACAACTCATGGACAACAGCTATTGTACTGAGTGTCAAACAACGGCCATTGTTGCATTGAAAATTGCCATGTCAGTTATAACAGCCATATCAAACATTAGCCACTGTTCAATACATTGTGGGAACAACGACCGTTGTTTGCATTGACTTCAATGCAACACATTTCACTATGAAAAGAAGGTCCATTGTTTTACTTGAAAACAGTGGCTGTTCCTTTCATAAAATGTACGTTGTGTGAACATAGTCTGAAGCAACAGTTTTTTAGGTAAAGGTGTATTCCATTCTTCAGAAAAGTCTCATTTTCGGTTATATACATAAGTGTAAAATAGAATGGGACACATTGTTGCCAATTAAATAATACTAAACTATAGTTGGATGCGGGATTAAACAGAGAACGACAAAGCGTGTAATACTATGGCTGTCTCTGGCATTGATTGGTGCTGCAGCTGTAGCGCAGTCCTCACAGACATCAGTGCAATATTTCAGGATATAAGACTTGGGTGCAATTCTGACCATATTTTCTTGATGAGAGGGAAAAAACGCTTTCTAGTACTATGTGGTTCGTTCTTTTATGAAAAAGTTAAGTGAAAATTGTTAATAAAAGGAAAACTCCGGCCAAAAGTATTTTTTAATATGTTATTACTTATGAAAAGTTAGACAAAGTCCTGATGTACTTAATTATGGAAAATGCACATGTATGGCTATTTCCCTTAATTTATTAGATCATAGAGACTTCAAATTCTGTAAAAAAAAAACATGACCCAGAGCACCGAGCAAGGAGGGAGAGAGGTGCCTGTGCATCTAACTACCTCCCCCCCCCTCGTTGCTGTGGGACACATATACACTGTACTACTACTCCCATCATTTTGCTCATAGTACTACTCCCATCATCTTGCTCCCCAAAGTATTCCATGAATTTATTCAATCAAAAAAGCATAATTTACATTAGATTACATTACATTTATATAGACATCCATACAAACAATACAGTGCCATAGACTTCTACATATAGTTCTACACTCCATAGGAATTACAGCTCATTCGTGACGTCACTTTTTTTTTACAGAATCTGAACCCTGCCTGATCTACTAAATTAAGGGAAATAGCTCCTATACGAGCATTTCCCATAATTAATGTACATTAGGAATTTGTCTAACTTTACATAAGTAATAACATATTAAAATAATACATTTGGCCGGAGTTGTCCTTTAATGATAAAATTAATTCATTTCTATATATTTTTACTATTGTATCACCCACTAAAAATTTTTGCAGTGGTCCCACACAACTGCTACATGTTTGGGAACTTTATTTTTAGGGGTTTGACCATAAATCACAATGTGCTCTTATAATAAATTCCTTCAGTGTCTTAGCTCCCAGTATATGCTGCCAGTTCTCCATCCCGTTACAAATTACATTCTTAGGCCGTCCTCCCACAATGACTTTTTACGGATGTTATTTTGTAATGGTGGCCTTAAATTATAACCATGATCATTATTAAAGAGGTATTCCTCTCAAACTTAACTTTTAATATTTTGCTGCCCATGGCGAGACTAACAATTGCTTCCATACTTGTTATTATCTATTCAGTCTCCTTCCCCCAGTTCTTAGCTGCTGCTTTCTGCTGAAGACACAAAAATCTGTGTGTGAGCTTTTCTCTCCCTTCTCCCCCCTCCCTTCTGAGACGGCTGATGTAAACAAGTACCTGGCAGGCTTTATCTGCAACATTGTAGCTTCTTTGTTATGCTGAGAGGGTTATTTTGAGGTCAAGTTTCAGATGAACTCACTGTAATAATCCCCCCCCCCAGCATTACAAAGAAGCTACAATGTTGCAAATAGAGCCAGCCAGGGACTTGTTTATATCAGCTGTCTCAGAAGGGAGGGGGTGGAGGGGGAGACAGAGATAAAAGCTCACCCACAGATTTTTGTGTCTTCAGTAGAAAACTGCAGCTGAGAACTGGGGGAAGGAGACTGAATAGATAAGTATGGAAGGAATTGTTAGTCTCACCATGGACAGCAACGTATCAAAAGTTATTTGTGAGTGGAATGCCCCTTTTAGCAGGCTTTGTTATCAACAACGTCTGGTGTTTTGCCTTAAAAAAAGACATTGTGGGAATATAGCCGTATACTGCTCTATGCTGTCCAGATAATGCCATACCAGGTCGCGCTGATGGCCGTTCCAGGAACGTTCCCACCCTTACACTTAGATCCCTGGTTTGGATGTGGACCGTAAATTATTAGTGTCCATAAGAGGAGTGTATTAAATTGTGTTATATTGTGGCTCCCAGGAGTAACATGTTACAAGCCGACTGACATAGTGTGCATGGTGGCCTCATAAAGATAAATCCATGGCTGTGTGCTACAGGATTCCTGCTGTAATCTCTATAGGAATGATAGATTGCAGCTCGCTGGACACAGATGGAATTGGCAAGAATATTGCATCTGTATGAAAGCAACCGACTGCTGCTATGTCTCATGTCTAATGTGTCTGAAACTGCTGCACAAGCAAGAAACTTCCAGAAAGAGCGTCAGCTGAAGTGTGCCATGAAATAGTCATCCGAGCCATACACTACTTATTAAAGGGGTACTCCGGCAAAAATCTTTTTCTTTCAAATCAACTCAGTTCATAAAGTTTGTAAATTCTATTTAAAAATCTCTAGTCTTCCAATACTTATCAGCTGCTGTATTCCTGCAGGAAGTGGTGTATTCTCTCCAGTCTGACACCTTGCTCTCTGCTGCCACCTCTGTCCATGTCAGGAACTGTCCAGAGCAGCAGCAAATCCCCATAGAAAACCTCTCCTGCTCTGGACAGTTCCTGACATGGACAGAGGTGGCAGCAGAGAGTACTGTGTCAGTAATGCATTTGAGCTTGGCATTTTTAGTAATGTTTTATTACACTGGTTTTCTCTGTCTTGTAGGTGAATTTCCTCCATTTAATCCATGACTCTGTGGGATCTCCCATCACTGTCGCAGCTGCAGAGGAAATGGTTTACCTCCTAAAGCCAGATGTGCCTGAAAAAGTCCTGCACTCTACGTACGGCCACCCTGTCACCTGCCTAGACGTTTCCATGCATCAGGCAGCGTTTGGAGTGAAAAGTTATGGCTGGGTCACCCATAATGGCAATAAGGTAAAGAGGGCATGTAACTGCAGAGAACTAAATGTTTAAAAGCCTTGTTCACCAAAAACTTTTCTTCTTTCAAATTAACTTGTGCCAGAGATTTGTAATTGACTTTTATTAAAAAATCTCCAGTCTTCCAGTACTTATCAGCTGCTGTATGTCCTGCATGAAGTGGTGGATTCTCTCCAGTCTGACACAGTGCTCTCTGCTGCCACCTCTGTCCATGTCAGGAACTGTCCAGAGCAGCGGCCAATTCCCATAGAAAACCTCTCCTGCTCTGGACAGTTCCAGATTGCGGATTGTGCTTGAAAAATCCCATTGAATCAGCGGGACAGATGGATTCCACTTGAAATTCCTCGCCTATCCCGTAGTGTGCATATACCTTATACCTTTCAGTGACCCGGTTCACCCTCATAGACATCGGTGGAAAGCAAATTAAGGGCTTATTCCCACGTTCTGTGAAACCTGGAAGCCCCGTAGTGGAGTCTGTCCCCACCCAGCAACATATATCCATATCATGCCGGGAAGCTTCAATCTATTGTTGTCTGACGTTCCCCTTCCTGGGATAGTTCTGTGAATTGTTGGACACATCATCGTCCTGTTCATTCATCCTTCTTCTACCAAGTTCACTCAGCATTTCATGCATATTTTCTGTTCTTCATAGTTTATACTCAGATTTACCATATTTTTTGCTTTGTAGGACACACCTGACTATAAGACACACCCCTGGTTTAGGCAACTAAAAAAATAAATCATATTAATAAACTACCCTGGTGGTCTAAGGCAGTGAAAGGTTATTGAAATGACAAGTTCACTTTAACATTCTTCATGACCGTACATTATACCGGCACATAGACAGCCCTGCTGCACCATACACACACAGCTTTGCTACATACACTCAGACAAAAACCTCTGCTACATACATAGACACACACAGCTCTGCTACATACATAGACACACACAGCTCTGCTACATACATAGACACACACAGCTCTGCTGCATATATAGACACACACAGCTCTGCTAAATACATTCAGACAAAAACCTCTGCTACATACATAGACACACACAGCTCTGCTGCATATATAGACACACACAGCTCTGCTAAATACATTCAGACAAAAACCTCTGCTACATACATAGACACACACACCTCTGCTACATACATAGACACACAGCTCTGCTACATACAGACACACACAGCTCTGCTACATACATTCAGACACAAACCTCTGCTACATACATTCAGATACACACAGCTCTGCTTCTCCCCTATAGACTTCAATGGGATTGTTCCAGTTATCTCAAAAACGTCATTGCTGCGCATATATTTTTTCTTCTGGCGTTCTTGTCACCTTGTGTGGTGCGGCAGCAAGGACATGTGATTGCAGAGGAAAAAAAAGGTCAGCGCACAAAACGCCTCAACCACCAAAAAGACCATGCACATATAAAGTCAAAAATGCAAATGCATGAAAAAAAACTAATATGCGCTGCATTGGTGGTTTTTTTTGTTTTTTGTTTTTTTTTGTGCCTGAAAAACTGCAAACAAAAAGTTAATGAGAGGGCGCCCTAAAACATATGTAGTGACCCCTAAGCTGCGTAGCCGTGTCTGACACAATGATCCCAGATCATAGAACGCTCCCCCATTGCCTGATTTATGCCGTGATATACGGTTCATCTCCTCCCGCAGTGCGAGCGGCTCTTTTGTACGGTCTTTGTTCTCCTGTTATAATGCGAGGAGATAAAACCTGTTGCCAAGCTGCGTCTTTTGTTACAATAGCCGCCGTAATGAATAACGCTGAACGGGTTAAGATAATCATTACTGTGTAAACGAATCACGGCCGCAGCAATGAAGTAATCCAGATGGCTGCAGCGTGCGAGGTGCAGGGGACTGGTGCTTGGCACGGCTCTCCCAGCTGACATCACCCTGCAAATCAATCAGGTGGCGGATCTCTTAGAGTGATTAGTCTCCGCACGCCGAGGTGGAAGGGGGCTCCGCCATTGGACGCTTCCCATATCCACGCTCATCTTACCGTTGGATATAACTAGTAATGAATAATTTTCCATCTTTCCTCTTTGATCGTAACTCCATCGTGTTGAATCTCACTAGGTTTATGTCACTTGTGAGTAATGTGCATGCGATGGCGGCGGCGACTCTCATTAGCCGTCTGAGCTTTATGAGATTGACTGCGCTGCAGAATACCGTCCGGTTACATGGAGAAAACCAAGAGCAGGGAAAATCATTCAGACCTCATGTGTATGATATTACATAAAGCTTCTTATAGAGCAGAGCTGGGCAGGTGACTGCGGCACCTCTGCTGGTGTGTGACCTACTCTGCTTCCCACCGATGACTGGGGGGGGTGTACCGGCTTTATGTGCAAGTGACAGTCCCTTGTCACTTACTGATCGGGACCCCCACAGTGTGACTGCGGGGGTCACGATCGCTGTACTGGACCGCCGGAGGTCTTTTACCTTCCCGGGTTGCTTGAGTCTGCCACAGGCAGGCTCAATGAGCAGAACACCTATAACACTGATTAATGCTATGCCTATGGCAGAGCATTGTACAGTGTCTGCAATATAATGATTGCAGGTAAAAATCTCCCAGGGGGACTTATAATGTGTATAAAAAAAAAATTAAAAATGTTTTTATAAATAACCCAAAACCCCTCCCCCAATAAAAGTTCAAATCACCCCCTTTCCCATTATATAAATAAAACATATAAAATTAAATAAATAAATATATTATATACCGTAGCGTGCGTAATTGTCCGATCTATTAAAATATAACAATCGTCATCACTAACGACGTAAACGAAAAGAGGAAAAAAAAACGTCAGGATTTCAGATTTTTTGTTATATTATATATAAAAAAAAATTGTTAAAAAGTGATTAAATCGTCCGATGTACACAAATATGATATTAATAAAAACTAGAGATTATGGCGGAAAAAATGACATCTCATACAGCCCCATAGGTGAAAAACTTAAACTGTTATAAGTGTCACAATAGGGCCATTTTATTAATAATTAATTGCAAAAAAAAGGATTTAATAAAAAAAGGTGTAAACCTGCATATGGTTGTGTTCGGACTGACCTATAGAATAGTGGTATCATGTCACTTTTACCATATAGTGCATTACGTAGACACAGGAACCCCCTAAACGTTACATATTGCATTCTTTTTTCCAATATCACCAATTCATATTTTCATAAATAATATATTTTGGGGTTCCATCATACATGTTATGGTAGAATGAAAGACGCCATTACACAGTACAACTATTCCTGTAACAAACAACAAGCCCTCACATGGCCCTGTAGATAGAAAACTGAAATTGCTGGAGCTCTTAGAAGGGAAGGAGGAAAAAAATGAAAACACGAAAATTAAAATTTGCGTGGTCCACTGGGTCATATTGGGCTTGGTCATCAAAGGGTTAAACTGTATACATTACCTATCCATGCCGCAGAGCTCCTCTTGCACTCTGCTTCTCCCCGGATCCGCGTGCTCCAGCTTCAGATCAGCCTGTCTCAGCTGACAGGCTGCTCAGCCAATAACTGGCCGCCGCGTTCCGAAGCTGGAGCGCGCAGGACCCGGGAAGAAGCGGACCGCAAGAGGAGCCCTGCAGCATGGATGGGTAATGTATACAGTTTGGAAATTGTCAGTCGCTGGCTGCGCACTGCTATTACATGTAGCGATTTGCGATCGGCGCCCGACAATTATAGGTGCAAACCTATATCAACGATCAGCCGATGATCGTTGTCATCAGCTGATCGTTGTGTTTATTACACGGAGCGATAGGGCCAATTCGGCCGATTATCGTTCCGTGCAATAGGACCCTTAGGCTATGTTCACACAACATACTATTTTTTAAAAGAACGGTTGTCATTTCCATTAAAACAACAATGTAACAATGGCCGTTGTTTTCACATGATGTGAACGTAGCCTATAACTGCAGGAAATATGTGTACATAATTGGAGCGAGAACATATAGAGATATAATGTAATACTCAGGTAATAATGATCCATATATCATGGGCGACTGAAAGCTGAATGTGCTTAGAGGGTACCAGGTCCTCTGACTATATGACGACTGGTGGAGGTGTCCTGGGAGGACGTTTTATTTCACTTATGGTAAAAGACATAAAGACTTTCTTATTGATTGCAGTGGCCGTGTATC
This sequence comes from Dendropsophus ebraccatus, assembly GCF_027789765.1. Lineage (NCBI taxonomy): Eukaryota > Metazoa > Chordata > Amphibia > Anura > Hylidae > Dendropsophus > Dendropsophus ebraccatus. Next base: position 6,271,101 of record NC_091456.1, on the reverse strand, counting down.
ATACAGGTAAGCAGAGAGGCACGATTATCCCTTTAAGAAGGTTATTAGGCCTCCTGGCGTGCGGGGGCTTCAGAAAGAACACCAGATATTGCCCTCACGAGACCTATTCTTGTGAACATTTCAGCCCTCTAAGTGCAATGGATTAGAGAGTTTATGGTTGCCCGCTCTCTATCACCTTTGGGATGGCACAGCACAGCCGATTCTCTGGTTGTTAGCAGGCCCAATATTTCATAGCTTCATCAGAGTGGCCCCAAAGCCGCCCTGGCTCACTGTCAAACATGACATCAGATGGTCGCATCTATTATTCATGGATCATAAACATTTTTTTTGTAGCTACAGGTTTAATATGTATAGTGTAAAACATGATTCCAGTAGCCATTTTGTCATACCGAATAATAACTAGAACGTATCTGTATTGGAATATGTGCCTCTAAGCTTGAAAGGGGTACTCCAGTAAAATCTTTTTCTTTCAAATCAACTGGTTTCAGAAAGTTTATATAGATTTGTAATTTACTTTTATTTAAAAATCTCCAGTCTTCCAGTACTTATCAGCTACTGTATGTCCTGCAGGAAGTGGTGTATTCTGTCCAGTCTGACACAGCGCTCTCTGCTGCCACCTCTGTCCATGTCAGGAACTGTCCAGAGCAGGAGAGGTTTTCTATAGGGATTTGCTGCTGCTCTGGACAGTTCCTGACATGGACAGAGGTGGCAGCAGAGAGCACTGTGTCAGACAGGAGAGAATACACTACTTCCTGCATGACATACAGCAGCTAATAAGCATTTAAAGGCTTACGTTTTATAAATAGAAGTAATTTACAAATCTGTATAACTTTCTGACACCAGTTGATGTTTTCTTCTCCAGAGTAAGAAGCGCAATAAACTAATAACAGATACACTCTAAATGGTCCCTGTCTGATGCAAAGATTGTTGAACAATCATTTATACGAGCAAATGAAAGAACCGTTGAAATGTAACTTACCAGAGCAAAATCACTTTTTCCTCTTATCAGTCTACTTTCCCCCCTGATTAAACTTGTATTCACTCTAGAGGAAAACAAAGCTCAATTCCATCTAGTATTTACAAGCTTAGGCTATGTTCACACTACGTAAGTACTGTAGTGATCACAGCCGTTGTTGATCACGGACGTGATTACTACGGTACTTAGGTAGTGCTGCCACTGAGGGAATCCCGGCTGGAGTGTATACACAAAGGGGGAGATTTATCAAACATTATGTAAAGTAAAACTGGCTCAATCGCTTCCGGCAACCAATCAGATTCCACCTTTCAATTTCCAAAGTGTCTGTGAGGAAAGAAAGGTGGAATCTGGTTGGATGCTAGGGGCGACTGAGCCAGTTTCACTTTACATAATGTTTGATAAATTTCCCCCATAGTACATATATACATACACACACATAGTATACACTCCGGCCGGGATCCCTAGCGGCGCCACAAAAGACTGACATGTCAGTTTTCTGCGGCTGCTATTCACTGAATAGTGGTTGCACAAGCCTGAAAGGTCACACAATGGAGTGTGCAGCCCGCATCTGAATACAGTGGCAGTAAAGATCATCCGGCCGATACTGCAGGACTGGCCAGGATGATCTTTTCTGACACCGGCCGGGTCACGTAACGGCCGGTGTCTTACAAAGCGTGAACATGGCCTTAGTGTGCATGTTGTCTATACAAGTCAATGTAAAGGGGAGGGGTGAGGAGGGAAGTCATTGGAGAGAGTCAGAGGCAAACAGAGACTGCAAAGAGTGCACAACAAGGGCCCTATTATACAGAGGGATATTAGGCCACATCAGCGGAGATAGAACGATCAGAGAATGAAACGATCATAGACTGATCTTTTCATTAGGTCCAGACCTAAAATCATTGAGCGGCGGCTGATGATTGTAGTGCAAAATAATAACTATTAACTTTCCACGTTTCCTCGGGCCCTTCCCCTGTGTCCTCGGCCCTTCCCCTGTGTCCTCGGGCCCTTCCCCTGTGTTCTCAGCCCTTCCCCTGTGTTCTCAGCCCTTCCCCTCTGTCCTCGGGCCCTTCCCCTGTGTTCTCAGCCCTTCCCCTGTGTCCTCGGCCCTTCCCCTGTGTCCTTGGCCCTTCCCCTGTGTTCTCAGCCCTTCCCCTCTGTCCTCGGGCCCTTCCCCTCTGTCCTCAGCCCTTCCCCTCTGTCCTCAGCCCTTCCCCTGTGTCCTCGGCCCTTCTCCTGTGTCCTCGGGCCCTTCCCCTGTGTCCTCGGCCCTTCCCCTGTGTTCTCAGTCCTTCCCCTGTGTCCTCGGCCCTTCCCCTGTGTCCTCGGCCCTTCCCCTGTGTCCTCGGCCCTTCCCCTGTGTCCTCGGCCCCTTCCCCTGTGTCATCGACCCTTCCCCTGTCTCCTCGGGCCCTTCCCCTCTGTCCTCGACCCTTCCCCTGTCTCCTCGGGCCCTTCCCGTGTGTCCTCAGCCCTTCCCCTCTGTCCTCGGCCCTTCCCCTCTGTCCTCGGCCCTTCCCCTGTCTCCTCGGCCCCTTCCCCTGTGTCCTCGGCCCTTCCCCTGTCTCCTCGGGCCCTTCCCCTGTGTTCTCAGCCCTTCCCCTGTTTCCTCGGCCCTTCCCCTGTGTCCTCGGGCCCTTCCCCTGTGTCCTCGGGCCCTTCCCCTGTGTCCTCGGGCCCTTCCCCTGTGTCCTCGGGCCCTTCCCCTGTGTCCTCGGCCCTTCCCCTGTGTCCTCGACCCTTCCCTTGTCTCCTCAGGCCCTTCCCCTGTGTCCTCGGCCCTTCCCCTGTCTCCTCGGGCCCTTCCCCTGTGTTCTCAGCCCTTCCCCTGTGTCCTCGGGCCCTTCCCCTGTGTCCTCGACCCTTCCCCTGTCTCCTCGGGCCCTTCTCCTGTGTCCTCAGCCCTTCCCGTGTGTCCTCGACCCTTCCCCTGTCTTCTCGGGCCCTTCCCGTGTGTCCTCAGCCCTTCCCCTGTCTCCTCGGGCCCTTCCCCTGTGTTCTCAGCCCTTCCCCTGTGTCCTCGGGCCCTTCCCCTGTGTCCTCGACCCTTCCCCTGTCTCATCGGGCCCTTCTCCTGTGTCCTCAGCCCTTCCCCTGTTTCCTCGGCCCTTCCCCTGTGTCCTCAGCCTGTCACTGCAGAGACTCGAACAGAAGGCAGAGCTGCCGACACAGGGGAACGTGGGAAGTTAAGGTAATATTTTATTATTTTACACTAAAGGCAAGGGCTGCACAGACATCGCTAGATCAGCGCTCGTTTACAGTTTATGATCAGACCCTAAGTTTACTGCTAAAAAAAAAATGGATGTGTTTTGATTTTTTTTATATAGGAAGTCAATGGAAAAACTGATCAAAACGGATGCACACAAATGTCTCCATTTTTTCAGCCGTTTTTTCAGCAGTTTTTTTTTGTAAAAATGGATGAAAAAAAAGTAGTGTGAACCCGGCCTCATCTGAAGCAGCAGCTATGCTATGATGACATGGATTGAAATGAGATTGTACTGTGATACTTATATATTACACTATATCCGCAGATTCATGTATACAGCCTGCAGACCGGTCAGTGTCTCACCACCGTGGGGAACTCAACTGGGGACTTCACATGCGTCAACCTGAAGGACAGCCCTCCCCATCTTCTGGTTACTGGAAACAGGGATAGAAGGTATGTTAGAAGGGACGACCTACCCACATATATTGTCTATCGCCACACATGTATGATCAGTGCTTTATATTTACATCTATCGCTCCTAAAAATTTATCAAACCATCAATTGTCAGTCAGTGGTGTAAAGGGGTACTCCGGCGAAAATCTTTTTCTTTCAGTTAAGTAGATATGCAATTTACTTGTATTTAAAAATCTCCAGTCTTACAGTACTTATCAGCTGCTGTATGTCTTGCAGAAAGTAGACACAAGTGCTCTCTGGTGCTACTCTCTGTCCATTTCAGGAACTGTCCCGAGCAGGAGAGGTTATCTATGGGGAATTAATGCTGCTCTGGACAGTTCCTGACATGGACAGAGGTGGCAGCAGAGAGCACTGTGTCAGACTAGAGAGAATACACCACTTCCTGCAGGACATACAGCAGCTGGTAAGTACTGGAAGACTGGAGATTTTTTAAATAGAAGTAAATTACAAATCTGTATAACTTTCTTAAAGCGTAACTGTCATATTTTATTTTATTTATTTTTTTGCAGAAATCAGTAGTGTAAGCGATTTTAAGAAACTCTATAATAGGCTTTATTAGCCAAAAAAGCCTCTTTCTGTACTCAAGAAGCAATTTCCAAGCCTCCCCCCCCCCCCCCCCTGACTTCTTATCTGTGCATTATTAGGCAAACATGTCTTCATTACAGAGAAGCCAGTGAAGACGGGATCTGCTCTCTCCATTATATCCTATGAAGGGGGGAGGGGCCGAGGGAGATGAGGGAGCAGGAAGAGGTGACATGAAGGTCAGCTGTTTGTAGACTGTCTGGGCACCTAAATTGCTGGATTCTGGGGTCAGAAAGGTCAGTGCTTATCTATGAACTTACTGAGAGAAGATTGCAGGGTGTTGTGCTGTGCAGGACTGCTTCGTGCTCACTCACTCCTCTCAGCCCCTCCCCTCTCCATAGACTATAATGGACACAGAAATCCTGCTTCTTCTGATGTAAGGGGGTGCTAGAAAAACTGCTTTTTCGGTACAGAAGGAAACTTTTTTGGTAAATAAAACCTATTACGGAGTTTCTTAAAATCGCTTGTGCTATATATATTTATTGTTTTCATAAAAATGACCCTGAAATGACAGGTACGCTTTAAACCAGTTGATTTGAGAAAAAAAAAAGGATTTTTATCAGAGAACCCTAATGTGTCTCATCCTGATATCTTTATATCGTGTAAATCCGCAAATATGAAAAAAATATATATATATTCACAAGGTTAAAATAGATCTAAATAACAATAATGTGATGTAATAAAAAAGAAAAGTTGATATAACACTTCATCCTGTTAAAATAATGTAAAGAAGTTAGAAAACAAAATGTTTGTCAGGCGACTTCCCCCAACTTGTGAGCAGATTTTTCGGGGTTAAAAAGTCGTCTTATATGACGGAAAATAAAGTATTTATGGGGTCCCACACCAGTTGTGCTCCCTCATACAAATATGTGTATACAGTAAGGGTCCTAGTACACGGAGCGATTTTTAACGATTAACAACATAAACGATCACAAACAAGATTGTTTATCGTTAACCTGAAATCGTTCACCATATTACACAGAACGATAGTCGTTAGTTACGATCGTTACTATGATTGTTTATTCCTTCTGATCCCAGCAAAACAATGAACAATGTTCAATTACACTGAACGTTTAGTGAACAAATGCGGAACTTGAACGAACGAATGAATGTGGAATTACAGCGAACGATTAACGATTATTTTAAGGTTCAGACCTAAATTAACGATCAACGACACCTGAACGATTTTTCTATCGTTGCCTGCAATTACACAGAACGATTATCGTTTCAATTCGAACGATGTAACGATTTTTCGCACGATAATTGTCCCGTCTAATAGGGCCCTAAGTTGTGGATCTAGTCCCTAAACATTGTAAAGGCCGATATCTATCCCTCTACATGTACCATGCTATATATACAGATATCCATCCCTCTCCATCTACCGTGCTATATATACAGATATCCATCCCTCTCCATCTACCGTTCTATATATACAGATATCCATCCCTCTCCATATACCATGCTATATATACAGATACCCATCCCTCTCCATCTACCGTGCTATATATACAGATATCCATCCCTCTCCATCTACCGTGCTATATATACAGATACCCATCCCTCTCCATCTACCGTACTATATATACAGATATCCATCCCTCTCCATCTACCGTTCTATATATACAGATATCCATCCCTCTCCATCTACCATGCTATATATACAGATACCCATCCCTCTCCATCTACCGTGCTATATATACAGATACCCATCCCTCTCCATCTACCGTGCTATATATACAGATACCCATCCCTCTCCATCTACCGTTCTATATATACAGATATCCATCCCTCTCCATCTACCATGCTATATATACAGATACCCATCCCTCTCCATCTACCGTGCTATATATACAGATACCCATCCCTCTCCATCTACCGTGCTATATATACAGATACCCATCCCTCTCCATCTACCGTGCTATATATACAGATACCCATCCCTCTCCATCTACCGTGCTATATATACAGATACCCATCCCTCTCCATCTACCGTTCTATATATACAGATATCCATCCCTCTCCATCTACCGTGCTATATATATACAGATATCCATCCCTCTCCATCTACCGTGCCATATATACAGATATCCATCCCTCTCTATATACCGTCCTATATATACAGATATCCATCCCTCTCCATATACCGTGCCATATATACAGATATCCATCCCTCTCCATCTACCGTGCTATATATACAGATATCCATCCCTCTCCATCTACCGTGCTATATATACAGATATCCATCCCTCTCCATCTACCGTGCTATATATACAGATATCCATCCCTCTCTATATACCGTCCTATATATACAGATACCCATCCCTCTCCATATACCGTGCCATATATACAGATATCCATCCCTCTCCATCTACCATGCTATATATACAGATACCCTTCCCTCTCCATCTACCGTGCTATATATACAGATATCCATCCCTCTCCATATACCGTGCTATACATACAGATACCCATCCCTCTCCATATACCGTGCTATACATACAGATACCCATCCCTCTCCATATACCATGCTATATATACAGATATCCATCCCTCTACATGTACCGTGCTATATATACAGATATCCATTCCTCTCCATATACCATGCTATATATACAGATATCCATCCCTCTCCATCTACCGTGCTATATATATATATATATATATATATATATATATATATACAGATATCCATCCCTCTCCATCTACCGTGCTGTATATACAGATATCCATCCCTCTCCATCTACCGTGCTCTATATATATATATATATATATATATATATATATATATATATATATATACAGATATCCATCCCTCTCCATCTACCATGCTATATATATATATACACACAGATATCCATCCCTCTCCATATACCATGCTGTATATACAGATATCCATCCCTCTCCATATACCGTACTATATACAGATATCCATCCCTCTCCATATACCATGCTATATATACAGATATCCATCCCTCTCCATCTACCGTGCTATATATACAGATACGCATCCCTCTCCATCTACCGTGCTATATATACAGATATCCATCCCTCTCCATCTACCGTGCTATATATATACAGATATCCATCCCTCTCCATATACCATGCTATATATACAGATATCCATCCCTCTACATGTACCGTGCTATATATACAGATATCCATCCCTCTCCATCTACCGTGCTATATATATATATATATATATATACACACAGATATCCATCCCTCTCCATCTACCGTGCTGTATATACAGATATCCATCCCTCTCCATCTACCGTGCTATATATATATATATATATATATATATATATATATACAGATATCCATCCCTCTCCATCTACCGTGCTATATATATATATATATATATATATATACACAGATATCCATCCCTCTCCATATACCATGCTATATATACAGATATCCATCCCTCTCCATATACCGTACTATATACAGATATCCATCCCTCTCCATCTACCGTGCTATATATACAGATACGCATCCCTCTCCTTCTACCGTGCTATATATACAGATATCCATCCCTCTCCATCTACCGTGCTATATATACAGATATCCATCCCTCTCCATCTACCGTACTATATATATACAGATATCCATCCCTCTCCATCTACCGTGCTATATATACAGATATCCATCCCTCTACATGTACCGTGCTATATACAGATATCCATCCCTCTCCATCTACCGTGCTATATACAGATACCCATCCCTCTCCATATACCATGCTTTATATACAGATACCCATCCCTCTCCATATACCGTGCTTTATATTCAGATACCCATCCCTCTCCATATACCGTCCTATATATACAGATACCCATCCCTCTCCATCTACCCTGCTATATATACAGATACCCATCCCTCTCCATCTACCCTGCTATATATACAGATACCCATCCCTCTCCATATACCGTCCTATATATACAGATATCCATCCCTCTCCATCTACCGTGCTATATATACAGATACCCATCCCTCTCCATCTACCGTGCTATATATATATATATATATATATATATATATATATATACACAGATATCCATCCCTCTCCATCTACCATGCTATATATATATATATATATATACACACAGATATCCATTCCTCTCCATATACCATGCTATATATACAGATATCCATCCCTCTCCATATACCGTACTATATACAGATATCCATCCCTCTCCATCTACCGTGCTATATATACAGATACCCATCCCTCTCCATCTACCGTGCTATATATACAGATATCCATCCCTCTCCATATACCGTGCTATATATACAGATACCCATCCCTCTCCATCTACCGTGCTATATATACAGATATCCATCCCTCTCCATCTACCGTGCTATATATACAGATATCCATCCCTCTCCATCTACCATGCTATATATACAGATACCCATCCCTCTCCATATACCGTGCCATATATACAGATATCCATCCCTCTCCATCTACCGTGCTATATATACAGATATCCATCCCTCTCCATCTACCGTGCTATATACAGATACCCATCCCTCTACATCAGGCATGTCCAAAGTCCGGCCGGAGGGCCATTTGCGGCCCGCGTTCCGAACTTTTACGGCCCCCTAGGTATCCAGCTTGCTATTATCTGCCTGTGTTATAAAGCATATAGCATGTAGCATGTAAAATGGTCGGCCCTCGCACATGTTCACTTCATCAAATTTGGCACTCTTCAAAAAAAGTTTGGACATGCCTGCTCTACATGTACCGTGCTATATACAGATATCCATCCCTCTCCATCTACCGTGCTATATACAGATACCCATCCCTCTCCATATACCGTCCTATATATACAGATACCCATCCCTCTCCATCTACCCTGCTATATATACAGATATCCATCCCTCTCCATCTACCGTGCTATATATACAGATATCCATCCCTCTCCATATACCATGCTATATATACAGATACCCATCCCTCTACATGTACCGTGCTATATACAGATATCCATCCCTCTCCATCTACCGTGCTATATACAGATACCCATCCCTCTCCATATACCATGCTTTATATACAGATACCCATCCCTGTCCATCTGCCGTGCTATATATACAGATACCCTTCCCTCTCCATCTACCGTGCTATATATACAGATACCCATCCCTCTCCATATACCCTGCTATATATACAGATATCCATCCCTCTCCATCTACCGTGCTATATATACAGATATCCATCCCTCTCCATCTACCGTGCTATATACAGATACCCATCCCTCTACATGTACCGTGCTATATACAGATACCCATCCCTCTCCATATACCATGCTTTATATACAGATACCCATCCCTCTCCATCTACCGTGCTATATATACAGATACCCTTCCCTCTCCATCTACCGTGCTATATATACAGATACCCATCCCTCTCCATCTACCGTGCTATATATACAGATATCCATCCCTCTCTATATACCGTCCTATATATACAGATACCCATCCCTCTCCATCTACCCTGCTATATATACAGATATCCATCCCTCTCCATCTACCTTCCTATATATACAGATACCCATCCCTCTCCATATACCGTACTATATACAGATACCCATCCCTCTCCATCTACCGTGCTATATATACAGATACCCTTCCCTCTCCATCTACCGTGCTATATATACAGATACCCATCCCTCTCCATATACCATGCTTTATATACAGATACCCATCCCTCTCCATATACCATGCTTTATATACAGATACCCATCCCTCTCCATATACCGTGCTTTATATTCAGATACCCATCCCTCTCCATATACCGTCCTATATATACAGATATCCATCCCTCTCCATCTACCGTGCTGTATATACAGATATCCATCCCTCTCCATCTACCGTGCTATATATATATATATATATATATATATATATATATATATATATATATGTATATGTACAGATATCCATCCCTCTCCATTTACCATGCTATATATATATATATATATATACACACAGATATCCATCCCTCTCCATATACCATGCTATATATACAGATATCCATCCCTCTCCATATACCGTACTATATACAGATATCCATCCCTCTCCATCTACCGTGCTATATATACAGATACCCATCCCTCTCCATCTGCCGTGCTATATATACAGATATCCATCCCTCTCCATCTACCGTGCTATATATACAGATATCCATCCCTCTCCATCTACCGTGCTATATATACAGATATCCATCCCTCTCCATCTACCGTACTATATATACAGATATCCATCCCTCTCCATATACCGTACTATATACAGATATCCATCCCTCTCCATCTACCGTGCTATATATACAGATATCCATCCCTCTCCATCTACCGTGCTATATACAGATACCCATCCCTCTCCATATACCGTCCTATATATACAGATACCCATCCCTCTCCATTTACCTTGCTATATATACAGATACCCATCCCTCTCCATCTACCGTGCTATATATACAGATATCCATCCCTCTCCATATACCATGCTATATATACAGATACCCATCCCTCTCCATCTACCGTGCTATATATACAGATATCCATCCCTCTACATGTACCGTGCTATATACAGATATCCATCCCTCTCCATCTACCGTGCTATATACAGATACCCATCCCTCTCCATCTACCGTGCTATATATACAGATATCCATCCCTCTCCATATACCGTGCTTTATATACAGATACCCATCCCTGTCCATCTGCCGTGCTATATATACAGATACCCTTCCCTCTCCATCTACCGTGCTATATATACAGATACCCATCCCTCTCCATATACCGTACTATATACAGATACCCATCCCTCTCCATCTACCGTGCTATATATACAGATATCCATCCCTCTCTATATACCGTCCTATATATACAGATACCCATCCCTCTCCATCTACCCTGCTATATATACAGATATCCATCCCTCTCCATCTACCTTCCTATATATACAGATACCCATCCCTCTCCATATACCGTACTATATACAGATACCCATCCCTCTCCATCTACCGTGCTATATATACAGATACCCTTCCCTCTCCATCTACCGTGCTATATATACAGATACCCATCCCTCTCCATATACCATGCTTTATATACAGATACCCATCCCTCTCCATATACCATGCTTTATATACAGATACCCATCCCTCTCCATATACCGTGCTTTATATTCAGATACCCATCCCTCTCCATATACCGTCCTATATATACAGATATCCATCCCTCTCCATCTACCGTGCTGTATATACAGATATCCATCCCTCTCCATCTACCGTGCTATATATATATATATATATATATATATATATATATATATATATATGTATATGTACAGATACCCATCCCTCTCCATCTACCCTGCTATATATACAGATATCCATCCCTCTCCATCTACCTTCCTATATATACAGATACCCATCCCTCTCCATATACCGTACTATATACAGATACCCATCCCTCTCCATCTACCGTGCTATATATACAGATACCCATCCCTCTCCATCTACCGTGCTATATATACAGATATGCAAAAAAGGGGTCCGTGGGGCCTCAGTTACGAGTCTCAAAACACGGGAATAGCCAGATATCCCTCTCTCCAGAGAAGGAAGCCCATTGCCAAGGGGTGCCTCCTAGTGGGGATCTATCGTGATATATATACAGATATCCATCCCTCTACATGTACCTTGCTATATATACAGAAACCCATCCCTCTCCGTATACCATGCTATATACCTGTTTTCTACTTCAGGGTTTTCCACCAGGTCTATACTCTCTGGCTCCTGAAGCATCAGACATTTTTTGGCAAACCGTTCCCGCTCTTCCACTTCTGACATAGGGATTTGGACAATCTGCGTCTCATCTTTTCCAGCAGACACTTAGCACCTTCCCTTTCCAGACACCTGCACCTCCCCGATCCTCCGGACCCCAGAAGGAGAGAAGCCACAGAGGCCTGGAGAGAAGCCAGAGCTTGTTATTTCCGTGCACTGGATCGTGACATACTTGATAAATTATTCTTCTCATTTCAGCTTGTGTTGTCTTCCATAACACGGCGTTACCCTTGCTGATAAGTATTATTGTGGCTAAGTTCATGGTTTTCCTAAGATAACAGAAGTTTTCCTTTACAGTATTTTCTTCAGTGTCATTGTGTTCTGACAATTGCCGAGGTCTTGGCCTATCTCTGAAGGTTGTGTGGTTTGAGTATTGTGAAAAACAGATTAAGGCTATGTTCACACAACGTACTATTTTTTAAAAGAAACGGCCGTTGTTTTCATACAATGCATTGAACAAGGGCCGTTGTTTGGCGTTGCGCCTGCATTGCCCCACTTTATATGAAGATGTGAATAAAAAGATTTAGCTTGTTGCTGCCATGGGTGAGTGCTTAGTGCCTTTCTTCTATCATCTTGTATACTGATAGATATATTGTCAGTCATTACCTCCATTACTCACATGTTATTTGGAAATGGACATTGTCAGCTTCAGCTTTCATTGTCTGGGGGCTTGTAAGAAGATATGGCCCCTGGCCCCATGGAGAGTAGGACAGAATAACTTGTGAATATCATTAGTTTAAAAAGGGGTTTTCCACTTACTTTTGATATGTTGCTGCCCATGGTGAGACTAACAATTCCTTCCATACTTGTTATTATCTATTCAGTCTCCTTCCCCCAGTTCTCAGAGAGCGATGATTGCAGTGGTCATACATGGCACCTGTTTGGTGTAATAGGGCCTTTACATATTAGTAGATGATAACCAGTGTATCTGATGCCTGTCCAGTCTAATCCTTCAGCCCTTTATGGTCTGGCACCCTGCTGAATGAGTTAATCTTGTTAGCCATTAAGTTTATGGGGCATTAGACACCTTAGTGAACATCTATGGCTACCACACAGCAGCTTTTACCAATACTGTGCATCGCTTCTAATGTCATTTCTATTGAAAAAGAAGAAGAAGCCAGGAGAGGATCTTAGATTAGATTTTGCATCAGATTATCAGAGCTGTGGGTGGAATCGCGGTGATCTTTCTATATACATTGTCTATATGTATTGTTACACAGTAGAAATAGCTGCTATTCACAGGCTTCGGTCAGGACAGTTGAATCCTTGCGGCACATATTTGTCTGCTCCTTCTAGTTACTAGCATCATTGTCATAAACCGTCCGGAACCCCTGCCCCAGCACAAAAAAAACTGATAAAAAAAGAACATAATAGAAAACCCGCTGCAGTGATGTCGCATACGTTGTTCATGCGGTACTGCATCCGATCACTGACCTCACTAATGTCTGCCAGTATGTATAGCGTGTGACTGGTTAGACTGGTTACAAGTGCGCGATAGGCGGAGCTGAACTGCTTAAGTGCTAAACAGTGTTGCGCATGAATATCCAGGACTACTGAGCTCATGCACATAATGGAGAGGACTACTTATTGTCCATGTTATTCAGGAGGAGATCTCTGGATCAGCTGCACAGAACAGTGTCAGTGATACATCATCCTGTTCAGCTTCTCTGTCACTAGTTTATGCCACCCTGAGATAGGACATTATAATCCTACTAACAGAGTCCCTTATAGCTTAGGTGCTGAGCTCTCCCTCCAGATTCTATGTGGGCACCGCTGTTGGTAGAAAAGAAATCTTCAAAGTACATGTGAGCGCTGTTACAGGATTGACGGCCTGTAGTAGTGTAATAATGGATCATATGGTTATAAGTACTAGATGGAGGTTTTTGTTGCTTTTATGTTTGTTTTACTATTAGGGCACAACCCATATTATTTTTATTGCAGTTATTTTTCCTAGTTTCCTGTGTAAATGTTTTATTCTCTTTATTCTAGGGTGCGTGTGTATGACCAGCGTTGTAGCCGATCCCTCTGTTCCTTCTATGCTCATCAGCTGGGGGTCTCCGCGGTACAAATGGATGACTGGAAGGTGGTGTCTGGAGGAGAGGAAGGTTTAACCTGCACGTGGGATCAAAGAATGGGCACAAAATTGTGGGAGATGCATGCGAGGTACAGTACTATTATGTTGTATTGTAGCTGTGATGTTGTATCCCAGCTGTTATGTTGTATCGTACCTGTTATGTTGTATCCCGGCTGTGATGTTGTATCCCGGCTGTTATGTTGTATCCCAGCTGTTATGTTGTATCCCGGCTGTGATGTTGTATCCCAGCTGTGATGATGTATCCCGGCTGTGATGTTGTATTGTAGCTGTTATGTTGTATCCCAGCTGTGATGTTGTATCCCAGCTGATATGTTGTATCGTACTTGCTATGTTTTATCCCAGCTGTTATGTTGTATTGTAGCTGTGATGTTGTATCCCGGCTGTGATGTTGTATCCCGGCTGTGATGTTGTATCGTAGCTGTGATGTTGTATCGTAGCTGTGATGTTGTATCGTACCTGTTATGTTGTATCCCGGCTGTGATGTTATATCCTAGCTGTTATGTTGTATCCCAGCTGTGATGTTGTATCCCGGCTGTGATGTTGTATTGTAGCTGTTATGTTGTATCCCAGCTGTGATGTTGTATCGTACCTGTTATGATGTATCCCGGCTGTTATGTTGTATCCCAGCTGTTATGTTGTATCGTACCTGTTATGATGTATCCCGGCTGTTATGTTGTATCCCAGCTGTTATGTTGTATCGTACCTGTTATGTTGTATCCCGGCTGTGATGTTGTATCCCGGCTGTTATGTTGTATCGTACTTGCTATGATGTATCCCAGCTGTGATGTTGTATCCCAGCTGTGATGATGTATCCCGGCTGTTATGTTGTATCCCAGCTGTTATGTTGTATCCCGGCTGTGATGTTGTATTGTAGCTGTTATGTTGTATCCCGGCTGTGATGTTGTATCGTACCTGTTATGTTGTATCCCGGCTGTGATGTTGTATCCCAGCTGTTATGTTGTATCCCGGCTGTGATGTTGTATCCCAGCTGTTATGTTGTATTGTACCTGTTATGTTGTATCCCGGCTGTGATGTTGTATCCCAGCTGTGATGTTGTATCCCGGCTGTGATGTTGTATCCCGGCTGTGATGTTGTATCGTAGCTGTGATGTTGTATCGTACCTTCTATGTTGTATCCCGGCTGTGATGTTGTATTGTAGCTGTGATGTTGTATCCCGGCTGTGATGTTGTATCCCGGCTGTGATGTTGTATCGTACCCGCTATGTTGTATCCTAGCTGTGATGTTGTATCCCGGCTGTGATGTTGTATCGTACCTGCTATGTTGTATCCTAGCTGTGATGTTGTATCCCGGCTGTGATGTTGTATCTCGGCTGTGATGTTGTATCCCGGCTGTGTTGTTGTATCGTACCTGCTATGTTGTATCCCGGCTGTGATGTTGTATCGTAGCTGTGATGTTGTATCCCGGCTGTGATGTTGTATCGTACCTGCTATGTTGTATCCCAGCTGTGATGTTGTATCGTACCTGTTATGTTGTATCCCGGCTGTGATGTTGTATCCCAGCTGTTATGTTGTATCCCGGCTGTGATGTTGTATCCCAGCTGTTATGTTGTATTGTACCTGTTATGTTGTATCCCGGCTGTGATGTTGTATCCCAGCTGTGATGTTGTATCCCAGCTGTGATGTTGTATCCCAGCTGTGATGTTGTATCCCGGCTGTGATGTTGTATCGTAGCTGTGATGTTGTATCGTAGCTGTGATGTTGTATCGTACCTTCTATGTTGTATCCCGGCTGTGATGTTGTATTGTAGCTGTGATGTTGTATCCCGGCTGTGATGTTGTATCCTAGCTGTGATGTTGTATCCCGGCTGTGATGTTGTATCCCGGCTGTTATGTTGTATCCCGGCTGTGATGTTGTATCCCGGCTGTGATGTTGTATCCCGGCTGTTATGTTGTATCCCGGCTGTGATGTTGTATCCCGGCTGTTATGTTGTATCCCGGCTGTGATGTTGTATCCCGGCTGTGATGTTGTATCGTACCCGCTATGTTGTATCCTAGCTGTGATGTTGTATCCCGGCTGTGATGTTGTATCGTACCTGCTATGTTGTATCCTAGCTGTGATGTTGTATCCCGGCTGTGATGTTGTATCCCGGCTGTGTTGTTGTATCGTACCTGCTATGTTGTATCCCGGCTGTGATGTTGTATCGTAGCTGTGATGTTGTATCCCGGCTGTGATGTTGTATCCCGGCTGTGATGTTGTATCGTACCTGCTATGTTGTATCCTGGCTGTGATGTTGTATCCCAGCTGTTATGTCATATTGCATCGTAACTGGTTTATGCACATGCTATGGTTCTAGTTCCTGTCATTATTTTGCTCCAAAAAAAACATCCAGACCTTTCACATTTATTTATCAATTTCTTTTTGCAGGAGCCACTGTAATATTTAATGGCACCAGTTTTGGATATTTTAAAGCTTTTATTAACAGCTGCTATTGTTTTTTTTTTTTGCTTTTACATACTAGTTCACCCTGTTTACTTTATTAAAGGAGTTTTTTGTAATTTACTTCTATTAAAAAATCTCAAGTCTTCCAGTACTTATCAGCTGCTGTATGTCCTGCAGGAAGACTGGAGAGAATACACCACTTCCTGCAGGACATACAGCAGCTGATAAGTTCTGGAATACTGGAGATTTTTAAATAAAAGTAGTTTACAAATTCTGAAACCAGATGATTTGAAAACAATTTTATTTCACTGGAGTTCCCCTTTAACTGTGATCCTAAAATACTTAGGAATGTCAGTTATCTCTATTCCCACTATCTCGGCCCCTGTTCCTTTCACTGGATGGAACTGAACGTCTGTCAGTGCGAAGACTCCACTAATGTACTGATACAGGAAGGGGTTAAAGAATTCAGAGCTGTTCATTCTACCAATTGTTTCCAATGTTAATGTAGAAATATATAATGTGAATTCTCACGTATCTAACACGGTCCGCCGATTATTATCATTCCCAGTGAAAACTGAAGCTGCAGGTGTCTTCACACTTCCTGTCACCTTCACAGCCATGAAAACCGTGTTCAGCGTTCTTACTACTTTACTATTCACATTTCTCACTAATTTCTAACACCACAGATAAGGTCAGACAGAGTTACAGAGGGCGGCACCTGCCCTTTAGGGGGAACACCGGCTATAATACTATAATATAATACCCTAAAATGTATACAGTGCTCATGTATGTCCTAGGGCATTTCATAGTTTAAGGGTTGTTCACCCAAAAAAAATTTCTTTCAGATCAGCTGGTGCCAGAAAGTGACAAAAATGTGTAATTTACTTCTTCTGGAGAAAATACACCTCTTCCAGGACACACAGCAGCTTATAAGTACTGGAAGACATGAGATTTTTTTTTTATAGAAGTAAATTACAAATCTCCGGCACTTTTCTGGCACCAGTTGAAAGAATTTTCTTTTTGGGTGAACTACCCCTTTAAAGGAAGGAAGAAAATTGACAAATAGTGAGAATAAGTAAATATCAACAATGAGACAAAGGCTGTAATATAGGGGCCCACATTATGAACATAACACCTGGTCCTGACTGTTCATCAGACCCATAGTAAGTGCCCCATAACACCTGTACTAGATTTACATAGTAACAGTTTGTAGGTAGAGCATGTCTGGTTCCGTATATTCCATCATGTAGGCCATAGCTGTAGTCATGGAGGGCTTTAAAAGATTTGCAGATTTGTGTTTTGCCGCCACTGTCTCCATGTTTCAATTGTCACCATTCAGTATTTGAAGACAAAAGAACAGACAAGAAGGCCTAGTAGGAAGGGTTATTCTTACTGGAATGTTAACACTTGTATTTTCATATAGTAATTAAATGGAACAATAACCCCCCCACCCCCTCCCCCATACACACACACACACACACACACACAATACAATAATAATGGGTGGAAGAAGACAATTTTTTAAATAATATTTCCTGAGCATTAATTCTGGGTATTTCTGCTGCATTCTTCTTTTGTGACACTAGGTGGCGCTGTGTGACTGTGGTTCTTACATGCAATGGAGAAAATAATTATAGTGCTTGAAAAGCACTATATTGTAATCCGTCTTCTTCTTCTTCTTCTTCTTCTTCTTCCGTTTCTTCTTCTTCTTCCAGCTATTTTTCTGCGCGTAATACAGCCCGAACCGCTTTACGCACACACTCCATTCAAACTGTGTTTCGAAGCCCTCGGCGGCGTGCTATCTATTTTTCGTTTCGATCAAATTTGTTGTTTTTGTTTACGTTTAAAGACCCCAAATTTCCCTTAGAAAATAATGGCCCATTGCAAATAATGGCCACACTCTAACCGCACACATGCAAATAGCTGAGATATAGCAGCCAATAGGAACTCTAAGGTCTCGTCAGGCAATGTATCACACCATCCACAGTCACATGTCCACTATTGGCCAATAGAAGATGTAATACATGGAAGGTCCTTAACGATTTTTTTCTCACTGACATGAGTAAGATTGTCATGGTAACCGAGCAATGATGAAGTACCCAGATCGCTCTTAAAGAGACCCAGGTCGCCCTTAAAGGAACGCAAGTCGCTCTTAAAGGGACCAAGTCGCTCTTAAAGGGACGGGAGCCATGTCGCTCTTAAAGGGTCCCATGTAGCTCTTAAAGGGATCCAAGTCGCTCTTAAACGGACGGGATGCATGTTGCTCTTAAAGGGACCCAAGTCACTCCAAAAGGTATGGGACCCATGTCTCTCTTAAAGAGACCCATGTCACTAGAGCGACCTGGGTCCCTTTAAGAGCCACCTGTGTCCCTTTAAGAGCGAAATGGGTCCCTTTAAGAGCGACCTAGGTCCCTTTAAGAGCGACCTGGGTCCCTTTAAGAGCGAAATATGTCCTTTTAAGAGCAACCTGGGTCCCTTTAAGAGAGAAATTGGTCCCTTTAAAAGCGACCTAGGTCCCTTTAAGCGTGAAATATGTCCCTTTAAGCGTGAAATATGTCCCTTTAAGAGCGAAATGGGTCCTTTTAAGAGTGACCTGGGTCCCTTTAAGAGCGACCTGGGTCCCTTTAAGAGCGACCTGGGTCCCTTTAAGAGCGACCTGGGTCCCTTTAAGAGCGATCTGGGTCCCTTTAAGTGCGATCTGAGTCCCTTTAAGATCGACCTGGGTCCCTTTAAGAGCAAAATGGGTCCTTTTAAGAGCGACCTGGGTCCCTTTAGGAGCTACCTGGGTCCCCTTAAGAGCGATCTGGGTCCCCTTAAGAGCGATCTGGGTCCCCTTAAGAGCGACCTGGGTCCCTTTAAGAGCGACCTGGGTCCCTTTAAGAGCGAAATATGTCCTTTTAAGAGCGACCTGGGTCCCTTTAAGAGAGAAATGGGTCCCTTTAAGAGTGAAATTAGTCCCTTTAAAAGCGACCTAGGTCCCTTTAAGCGTGAAATATGTCCCTTTAAGCGTGAAATATGTCCCATTAAGAGCGAAATGGGTCCTTTTAAGAGTGACCTGGGTCCCTTTAAGAGCGACCTGGGTCCCTTTAAGAGCGACCTGGGTCCCTTTAAGAGCGACCTGGGTCCCTTTAAGAGCGACCTGGGTCCCTTTAAGAGCGACCTGGGTCCCTTTAAGCGTGAAATATGTCCCTTTAAGCGTGAAATATGTCCCATTAAGAGCGAAATGGGTCCTTTTAAGAGTGACCTGGGTCCCTTTAAGAGCGACCTGGGTCCCTTTAAGAGCGACCTGGGTCCCTTTAAGAGCGACCTGGGTCCCTTTAAGAGCGACCTGGGTCCCTTTAAGAGCGACCTGGGTCCCTTTAAGCGTGAAATATGTCCCTTTAAGCGTGAAATATGTTTTTTTAAGCGGACCTGGGTCCCTTTAAGAGCGACCTGGGTCCCTTTAAGAGCGAAATGGGTCCCTTTAAGAGCTAATGGGTCCCTTTAAGAGCAACCTGGGTCCCTTTAAGAGCGAAATATGTCCCTTTAAGAGCAAAATGGGTCCCTTTAAGAGCGAAATTGGTCCCTTTAAGAGCGACCTAGGTCCCTTTAAGAGCGACCTGGGTCCCTTTAAGAGCGAAATGGGTCCCTTTAAGCGTGAAATTGCTCCCTTTAAGAGTGAAATTGCTCCCTTTAAGAGCGAAATATGTCCCTTTTAGAGCGAAATGGGTCCTTTTAAGAGCGACCTGGGTCCCTTTAAGAGTGAAATGGGTCCCTTTAAGAGCTAATGGGTCCCTTTAAGAGCAACCTGGGTCCCTTTAAGAGTGAAATATGTCCCTTTTAAGAGCAAAATGGGTCCCTTTAAGAGCGATCTGGGTCCCTTTAAGAGCGATCTGGGTCCCTTTAAGAGCGATCTGGGTCCCTTTAAGTGCGATCTGGGTCCCTTTAAGAGCAAAATGGGTTCTTTTAAGAGCGACCTGGGTCCCTTTTAGAGCGACCTGGGTCCCTTTAAGAGCGACCTGGGTCCCTTTAAGAGCAAAATATGTCCCTTTAAGAGCGACCTGGGTCTCTTAAGGAGCGAAATGGGTCCCTTTAAGAGTGAAATTGGTCCCTTTAAGAGCGACTTGGGTCACTTTAAGAGCGACCTGGGTCCCTTTAAGAGCAAAATGGGTCCCTTTAACAGCGACCTTGGTCCCTTTAACAGCTAAATATGTCCCTTTAAGAGCTACCTGGGTCCCTTTAAGAGCGAAATGGGTACCTTTAAGAGCGACCTGGGTCCATTTAAGAGCGAAATGGGTACCTTTAAGAGCAAAATGGGTCCCTTTAGCAGCGTCCTGGGTCCCTTTAAGAGCGACCTAGGTCCTATTAAGAGCGAAATATGTCCCTTTAAGAGCAAAATGGGTCCCTTTAAGAGCAAAATTGGTCCCTTTAAGAGTGAACTGGGTCCATTTAAGAGCGATCTTGGTCCCTTTAAGATCGACCTTCGTCCCTTTAAGAGCAAAATGGGTCCCTTTAAGAGCGACCTGGGTCCCTTTAAGAGCGACCTGGGTCCCTTTAAGAGCGACCTGGGTCCCTTTAAGAGCGAAATGGGTCCCTTTAAGAGCGATCTGGGTCCCTTTAAGAGCGAAATGGGTCCCTTTAAGAGCCACCTGGGTCCCTTTAAGAGCAACCTAGGTCCCTTTAAGAGCGATCTGGGTCCCTTTAATAGCGATCTGGGTCCCTTTAAGAGCGAATTATGTCCCTTTAAGAGCAAAATGGGTCCATTTAAGAGCGACCTGGGTCCCTTTAAGAGCAAAATGGGTCCCTTTAAGAGCAAAATATGTCCCTTTAAGCGTGAAATTGGTCCCTTTAAGAGCGACCTGGGTCTCTTTAAAAGCGACCTGGGTCCCTCTAAGAGCGACCTGGGTCCCTCTAAGAGCGACCTGGGGCCCTTTAAGAGCGACCTGGGTCCCTCTAAGAGCGACATGGGGCCCTTTAAGAGCAACCTGGGTCCCTCTGAGAGCGACCTAGGGCCCTTTAAGAGCGAAATATGTCCCTTTAAGAGTGACCTGGGTCCCTCTAAGAGCGACCTGGGGCTCTTTAAGAGCGAAATATGTACCTTTTAAGAGCAAAATGGGTCCCTTTAAGTGCCACCTGGGTCTCTTTAAGAGCCACTTGGGTCCCTTTAAGAGTGAAATTGGTCCCTTTAAGAGCGACCTGGGTTCCGTTAAGAGTGACCTGGGTCCCTTTAAGAGCGAAGGGACCCAGCGACCTGGGCACAGACCCCGTTCAAATGGCGTTTTGAAGCCCTCAGCGGTGTGAGGTGTGCTATCTATTTTCGGTTTTGATTTGGTTTGTCATTTTAAAGAAATTTACGTTTAAAGACCCCGAATTTCCCATAGAAAATAATGGCCCATTGGAAATAATGGCCACACTCTAAACGCTGACAGCCAATCACAGCACATATGCAAATAGCTGAAATATAGCAGCCAATAGGAACTCTAAGGTCTTGTCAGGCAATGTATCACAGCATTCACACAGTCACATGTCCACTATTGGCCAATAGAAGATGTGGAAGATGGAAGGTCCTTAACGATTTTGTCTCACTGACATGAGTAAGATTGTCATGGTAACCGAGCAATGATCTTTAGCATTATAAGTAGCAGAGTTCAGTCAGTAAAGAAGCAGAGCTGAGGGGACGGTACCCGAGTCGCTCTTAAAGGCACGGTACCCAAGTCACTCTTATAGGTATGGTACCCCAGTCGCTCTTAAAGGGACGGTACCCAAGTCGCTCTTAAAGGGGCATGAAATAAGTCGCTCTTAAAGGGACGTTACCCAAGTCCCTCTTAAAGGGACGGTACCCAATTCGCTCTTAAAGGGACGGTATGCAAAGCGCTCTTAAAGGGACAATACCCAAATCGCTCTTAAAGGGACGGTACTCAAGTCACTCTTTAAGGGGCATTACATGAGTCACTCTTAAAGGGACGTTACCCAAACCGCTCTTAAAGGGACGGTACCCAAGCCTCTCTTAATAGGACGTTTCCCAAGCCCCTCTTAAAGGGACGGTACTCAAGTCGCTCTTAAAGGGACAGTACCCAAGCCGCTCTTAAAGGGTCATTACTTAAGCTGGTCTTCAAAGGGTGGTACCTAAGTCGCTTTTAAAGGGAGAGTACTTAAGCTGGTCTTAAAGGGACAGTATATAGGTCACTCAAAGCGTTGTCACCAAAGTCCCTCCTTAAGGAACTGTACCAAAGTTGCTCTTCAAGAGACTGTACAAAAGTTACTCTTAAAGGGTGGGTATCAAGGGTTAAAGTTTCTCTTAAAGGGAAGTCACTGTTAAAGGGGCGCTCTTTTCAAGCACTATGTATTTCCTTGGAAATGCAAATCTAGTTATTTGATACGCTGCCGATTTGACAAGTTTTCCCACCTACACAGAATGGAGATGTAATATTCATGGCCAGTAACTTCACCTGTAAGAGACAGTATCTATAAAACATTCCAGAAAATCACATTATGTGATTTTTAAGTAATTAGTTAGCATTTTGTGTCATGGAATAAGTATAACCGGCAAAAATTCTGCCTCTCACAGAGCTGTTTTTCTTTAAGAAGCTTCTCCTACTCTGCACTTATTACATGGATTATTTGCACCTGTTTGAACTAAATTGTAGACCTGCACAAGACTGGGAGGGTCTACAGGACAGTGGGCAAGCAGCTTGGTGAGAAGGCCCAATTATTAGGAAATACAAGATGAGTGTCAATCTTCCTTCCTCTGGGGTTCCATGTAAGATCTCACCTCGTGGGGTAAGGATGATTCTTAAAAAAGTCACACAGAAGGGACCTGGTCACTGACCTGAAGAACACAACCACATGGATTACTGTTAGTAACAAACTATGCCATCATGGATTATAATCCTGCAGGGCACACAAGGTCCCCCTGCTCACACCAGCACATATCCAGGCCTGTATGACGTCACCAATGACCATCCAGAGGAGACATGGGAGAAGTCATGTGATCAGATGAGACCAAAATACAACTTTATTTTTTTTTTTTAATACTTGGGGGCTTATCTGCAAAGGGGACAGGAGGACTGCACGCTATTAAAGGGAGGAGATTTTGGCCAACAGCCTCCTTCCCTCAGTAAGAGCAGTGAAGATGGATGGTGGCTGGATGTTTCAGTATGAGAATAATAAAAGAGAGTAGAAAAAAGAAAGAAAGGCAGAGCGCCTCATAGGGTGACAACATATAACAACGTGAGCTCACACTCCTCCAATGTGCCCGCTCACCTTAACCGGTAGTGTGAAGTCACAACCAACTATGTAGGCATAAAATATAATCAATGGTCGCAGCAGGAATCCTCTACCGTCGTCATCAAGTGGCACAGTCCCAGAAATTCTTATATAGCAGCAGAAAAAAACGAGGTTCATCCGCGCAGACCATAAGATATTCAAAATTTATTCATACATCTTATGGTCTGCGCGGATGAACCTTGTTTTTTAGGGAGGAGACACAGCCGGGACAACTAAGGAGGAGACACAGCCGGGACAACTAAGGAGGAGACACACAGCCGGGACAACTAAGGAGGAAACACACAGCCGGGACAACTAAGGAGGAGACACACAGCCAGGACAACTAAGGAGGAGACATACAGCCGGGACAACTCAGGAGGAAACCCACAGCCGGGACAACTAAGGAGGAGACACACAGCCGAGACAACTAAGGAGGAAACCCACAGCCGGGACAACTAAGGAGGAGACACACAGCCGAGACAACTAAGGAGGAAACCCACAGCCGGGACAACTAAGGAGGAGACACACAGCCGGGACAACTAAGGAGGAAACCCCCAGCCGGGACAACTAAGGAGGAAAAACACAGCCGGGACAACTAAGGAGGAAACACACAGCCGGGACAACTAAGGAGGAGACATACAGCCGGGACAACTAAGGAGGAAACACACAGCAGGGACAACTATGGAGGAAACCCACAGCCGGGACAACTAAGGAGGAGACCCACAGCCGGGACAACTAAGGAGGAAACACACAGCCGGGACAACTAGGGAGGAGACACACAGCCGGGACAACTAAGGAGGAAACACCCAGTCGGGACAACTAAGGAGACACACAGCCGGGACAACTAAGGAGGAGACACACAGCCGGGACAACTAAGGAGGAAACCCCCAGCCGGGACAACTAAGGAGGAGACACACAGCCGGGACAACTAAGGAGGAAACACACAGCCGGGACAACTAAGGAGGGAACCCACAGCCGGGACAACTAAGGTGGAAACCCCCAGCCGGGACAACTAAGGAGGAAACACACAGCCGGGACAACTAAGGAGACACACAGCCGAGACAACTAAGGAGGAAACCCACAGCCGGGACAACTAAGGAGGAGACACACAGCCGAGACAACTAAGGAGGAAGCCTACAGCCGGGACAACTAAGGAGGAGACACACAGCCGAGACAACTAAGGAGGAAACCCACAGCCAGGACAACTAAGGAGGAGACACACAGCCGGGACAACTAAGGAGGAAACCCCCAGCCGGGACAACTAAGGAGGAAACACACAGCCGGGACAACTAAGGAGGAAACACACAGCCGGGACAACTAAGGAGGAGACATACAGCCGGGACAACTAAGGAGGAAACACACAGCAGGGACAACTATGGAGGAAACCCACAGCCGGGACAACTAAGGAGGAGACCCACAGCCGGGACAACTAAGGAGGAAACACACAGCCGGGACAACTAGGGAGGAGACACACAGCCGGGACAACTAAGGAGGAAACACCCAGTCGGGACAACTAAGGAGACACACAGCCGGGACAACTAAGGAGGAGACACACAGCCGGGACAACTAAGGAGGAAACCCCCAGCCGGGACAACTAAGGAGGAGACACACAGCCGGGACAACTAAGGAGGAAACACACAGCCGGGACAACTAAGGAGGGAACCCACAGCCGGGACAACTAAGGTGGAAACCCCCAGCCGGGACAACTAAGGAGGAAACACACAGCCGGGACAACTAAGGAGACACACAGCCGGGACAACTAAGGAGGAGACACACAGCCGGGACAACTAAGGAGGAGACCCACAGCCGGGACAACTAAGGAGGAAACACACAGTCGGGACAACTAAGGAGGAAACCCACAGCCGGGACAACTAAGGAGGAAACACACAGTCGGGACAACTAAGGAGACACACAGCCGGGACAACTAAGGAGGAGACACACAGCCGGGACAACTAAGGAGGAAACCCCCAGCCGGGACAACTAAGGAGGAGACACACAGCCGGGACAACTAAGGAGACACACAGCCGGGACAACTAAGGAGGAAACATACAGCCGGGACAACTAAGGAGGAAACCCACAGCCGGGACAAATAATTTGTGGCTCCATAAGAAGTATTTCATAGTCCTGGAACGGCCACCAGTCTCTGCACCTGAACCCAATAGAAAATCTTTGGGGGGAGCTGAAACTCCATTTTGCCCCCAGTGACAGCCTCGAAATCTGAAATCTGTGGAGAAGATGTGTATGGAGGAGGGGGACACAATCCCTGCTGCGGGGTCTGCAAACCTGGTGTGAAAATGATGAAAATGTAATAATTGGTTGTATATTATAATAATCAGTTACTATATTATCTTCAGTTCTGTTACTAGCTCTACATGAATATTTCTATGCAAACTAATATTAATCTTGGACAATATACTGAGTATTTGGTGATTTTGTCTCTATAGACACCCGGTGCGTTACATCTGGTTTAACTCCCAGAGTTTGATCACTGCAAATATTCCCGATGAGAAGCATCCGCGCGGGGCCAGCATCATGGATGACGACCTGACAGCTCACAGAAGGTACTGACTAATCCCACCATCCCTGGCTGCTACTCATCCTGGTCACACATTTCATTATGTAGGACTGTTTCTCTGTCACCCATTGTTATTATAGTAATAGTAGTTATAGTTATTGTTATTATAGTAATAGTAGTTATAGTTATTGTTATTATAGTAATAGTAGTTATAGTTATATCAGTAGGCAGAAGGTTGCTGCCGGCCTCTAGACTTTCTGTCTTCTTCCTGAATTCAATATTGTTTGATCTCCTATATAATTCATTCATCTTCCCCAATACAAAGCTAATGCCGGGTTGTTCTACTGCGGGGATCTGTGATGATCAGCTGTAATCTGTGAGATAAATCAGTAACTCTACAGCACCAAGATAGGGAAGCGTTACAGCATTTTTATTTAAAAAATCTTTGGACGTGTCCTAGAGACAAAAAAAAGCAAAAAATTGCTAGCACTCCAATACACTGTACACACCATGCAGCACTCCAATACACTGTACACACCATGCAGCACTCCAATACACTGTACACACCATGCAGCACTCCAATACACTGTACACACCATGCAGCACTCCAATACACTGTACACACCATGCAGCACTACAATACACTGTACACACCATGCAGCACTCCAATACACTGTACACACCATGCAGCACTCCAATACACTGTACACACCATGCAGCACTCCAATACACTGTACACACCATGCAGCACTCCAATACCATTGTCCACACTGTGCAGCACTACAATACACTGTACACACCATGCAGCACTCCAATACACTGTACACACCATGCAGCACTCCAATACACTGTACACACCATGCAGCACTCCAATACACTGTACACACCATGCAGCACTCCAATACACTGTACACACCATGCAGCACTCCAATACCATTGTCCACACTGTGCAGCACTACAATACACTGTACACACCATGCAGCACTCCAATACACTGTACACACCATGCAGCACTCCAATACACTGTACACACCATGCAGCACTCCAATACACTGTACACACCATGCAGCACTCCAATACACTGTACACACCATGCAGCACTCCAATACCATTGTCCACACTGCGCAGCACTACAATACACTGTTCACACCATGCAGCACTCCAATACACTGTACACACCATGCAGCACTCCAATACCACTGTACACACCATGCAGCACTACAATACACTGTCCACACCGTGCAGCACTCCAATACACTGTACACACCATGCAGCACTACAATACACTGTACACACCATGCAGCACTACAATACACTGTACACACCATGCAGCACTACAATACCACTGTACACACCATGCAGCACTCCAATACACTGTACACACCATGCAGCACTCCAATACACTGTACACACCATGCAGCACTCCAATACACTGTACACACCATGCAGCACTCCAATACACTGTACACACCATGCAGCACTACAATACACTGTACACACCATGCAGCACTCCAATACCACTGTACACACCATGCAGCACTCCAATACCACTGTACACACCATGCAGCACTACAATACACTGTACACACCATGCAGCACTACAATACACTGTACACACCATGCAGCACTCCAATACACTGTACACACCATGCAGCACTACAATACACTGTACACACCATGCAGCACTCCAATACACTGTACACACCATGCAGCACTCCAATACACTGTACACACCGTGCAGCACTCCAATACACTGTACACACTGTGCAGCACTCCAATACACTGTACACACCATGCAGCACTACAATACACTGTCCACACTGTACAGCACTCCAATACACTGTACACACCATGCAGCACTCCAATACACTGTACACACCATGCAGCACTCCAATACCACTGTACACACCATGCAGCACTCCAATACCACTGTACACACCATGCAGCACTACAATACCACTGTCCACACTGAGCAGCACTCCAATACACTGTACACACCATGCAGCACTCCAATACACTGTACACACCATGCAGCACTCCAATACACTGTACACACCATGCAGCACTACAATACCACTGTCCACACTGAGCAGCACTCCAATACACTGTACACACCATGCAGCACTACAATACCACTGTTCACACTGTGCATGTTGCACACTACTAGAAAAAAGTGCAACAGCAACCTGCACAGTGCGAGCGAACAGTGGTATGGGAGTGCTGCACAGTGTGAATAGTGGGATTGGAGTGCTGGCTATTTTTTGCTTATTGAGTTAAATGGGGGGGTACCTCCTGGCTTGCACTCCACCCTTCTCCTGTGGGTGTTGTAAATAGAGATAAGTCGAGTCCTGCTTGGCCAGTTTTGTCGGCGTTGTATTAGCCTAAGAGAGGCCGGTGTTAGTGTATGACCATCTCTTTCTGAGGTTCACCTTTTACACAGTGAGATCGTACACTCTATTTGAGCAAATGGTGTGCTAAGAATCTCAGTATTCTGACCCCCGCAGATCATCAGATGTAACTGGGAGAAGCAGGCAGCTGTGCTGTTTCCATCTTACTCCATTGTAAGTCTATGGGAGGGATTGGGAACCTTCGTCCCTTCAGCTTCGCTTTGGCTGTCCCAGCATGATGGGAATAGTAGTTTTGTTACAGCCAGAGGGCCGCAGATTCCCCATCCCTGGACTATGGAGACGTCTCCTGCAGTGAGATAGAGATTACTTCACAGTTACATCCTCTCTCTCTGAGTAACCAGCAAATAACTACAGGTCACAGCCCTGGAAGAAAGCAACCGCTCTCCACTAATCCTGGGAACGCTCCACCTGTGCTCGGAGGCCGCCCGGCTAGAACACGACAAGGGGAGAATCTGCAGCAACTCCACGTCCTTCCAATCAATAATGTCTTTACATAAAAACACATTCCATAGTCCGCATCAAACCAACGTGTTTCAGTCTCGTAGGCCCCTCATCATGGGATGAACATATACCATCATGACTTGGTTAAACACTATGTGAAGCAAAAATGTGTTTTATATACAAAGTCCAATAACTTTTTTTTCCTGTTGTTCTTTAATAGACAGTTACATTATTTCCTCCATTGTATGTTCCATATATCCACAGTGTTGTTTAATAGACAGTTACATTATTTCACTATAGATTATACAGAACCAAAAATGACATGCCTAAAGTTCAGCACATATTGCATATTGCTCAGTACTTTAAAGGGGTTGTTCTACAAACTTTTTTTCTGTTAAATCAACTGGTGCCAAAAAGTTATACAGACTTTTAATGTACTTCTATTTAAAAATCTCCAGTCTTCCAGTACTTATCAGCTGCTGTATGTCCTGCAGGAAGTGGTGTATTTTCTCCAGTCTGACACAATGCTCTCTGCTGCCACCTCTGTCCATGTCAGGAACTGTCCAGAGCAGGAGAGGTTTTCTTGCTAATTTAGTTTTTATTAAATTTTTTAACAGTTTTAATAAAGCTGCTATCAGTCGCTTATAAATTATTATAAAGCATGCTGGAATCACAATACCCATGTTAGTTTGAACAATTATTATCGTAGCAAGGAGAGGTTTTCTATGGGGATTTGCTGCTGCTCTGGACAGTTCCTGACATGGACAGAGGTAGCAGAGAGTAGTGTGTCAGACTGGAGAGAATACACCACTTCCTGCAGGACATACAGCAGCTGATAAGTACTGGAAGACTGGAGATTTTTTAAATAGAAGTAATTTACAAATCTGTGTAACTTTTCTAACACCAGTTGATTTAAAAAAAAAAAAGATGTTATTTTTTAAGCAGACTTCCTTTACAGCATTAGGCTGGGTTCACACTATGTATATTTGAGGCTGTATTTGTGAGGCTGTATAGCAACCAAAACCAGGAGTGGATTGAAAACACAGAAAGGCTATGTTCACATAATGTTGTAATTGAGTGGATGGCCGTCATTTAATGGCAAATTTTTGCTGTTATTTTAAAACAACGGCTGTTATATTGAAATAATGGCAGTTATTTACCGTTATATGACGGCCATCCACTCAATTTTAACATTGTGTGAACAGAGCCTTTCTGTGTTTTCAATCCACTCCTGGTTTTGGTTGCTATGAGGACCTGACTTGAGGACCAAATACTGCCTGAAGTATACAGTGTGTGAACCCAGCCTTATATTACTTGGGGCACATGTAATAACAGAACGCACCACTGGGTGGCGCACTTGCTAAATAAACAGACAAGAGAAGTGTGGAGTTTAGAATAAACCTGCATGACTTTCTCTTTTCCATTGCAGACATCGCGGCACCATCAATGTGTATGAATTCTCAGTGGATCAGACATCTGTAGAGAGCGTCCTCCCCATTTGTCGTTCCTCTTATAGTGAAATGACCGGATACAATTACAACATTGGTCTGGCTGTGCCCTATGACCATGTGTGAGACCAGACCGGCAATCTACAAAGGACTATATATGTTATATGTGTATGTGTATGTGTGTGTATATATATATATATATATATTATATATACAGATATATATAACTGTGTTCCTTTATTTCTCAGGGACAATTTTGCTAGTAATTCTGGGACATGTAGGGAATGATGCTGCAGCCCCTTATTGTGCTAACGGTATCTTTTTTTTACTAGTGTTTTAGGCTCTTTTCGGCCTCTTTTATTGTATATTGTGTATATATTTTAATTCATTGGAAAAGTCCAGCATCCGAGAATAAGACGTGAGATATGTTACTGGTCTGAAAGTGAATAAAAAGAAGCGACGGATCTGGGTAGTATAGAATATTTACTATCGATTATTCTGTATTAGATTGTACGCAGCTTTTCTTAGTTATGGAGAACATTGCAGTGTGATCTATGGCGACTTAAAGGGGTCCAGACAGATATGGCTTCTTTCTTCCAGTAACACTTGTCCATTGGCTATGTGAGGAATCACAGCTCAACCCTATTCATTTAAAGGGAGCAAAGCTGCAGTACCGAACATAACCTGAGGACAGGTGTGGAGCTGTTGTCTTTGGGCAACCCCTTTAATAATGCTTTTTATATATGTATAAGTTGTAAACCAGCATACATGTGTAAATGTTGTAAAATAGGGACTGGATACAAAAACAACGACCTTCCAATTTATTAGATAGCTTGTCTTGATATCTCTCCTGATCCCCTATATGCTATATGTGAGTATGAGTTACATGACCAAATGCTCTGGGATAACATCAGGCCTTCTCTAAATGGACCCTTTTGCCATGTGATCACCATTTAGAGGAGCACAGTTATAAAAGTCACATGACAGGTTCATGCACAGAAGTCTTAAAGGGGTACTCTGGGGTAGTCTTAAAGGGGGAAAACAGTGTTATTAAATCAACTGATATTATATATGTAAATTAGCAGTTCCTGACATGGACAGAGGTGGCAGCAGAGAACACCGTGTCAGACTGGAGAGAATGCACCACTTCCTGCACAACATGCATCAGCTGATAAGTACTGGAAGACTGGAGATTTTCAAATAGAAGTAAATTACTAATCTATATAACTTTCTGACATCAGTTGATTTGAAAGAAAACATTTTTTGTTGGCGTTCCTCTTTAAGGTGAACCTGCCAGTATGTTTTAGCTTACACAAACCAAGCACATGACCAGTGCATTTCATTTACAATCTTATCCCTTCCAGCTCCGGCATCCATGGCTTTCTCGGCATATGCTTATTAGGTGTTTATGGGGGTGGGGAGGGGTATTCCTCTGCCTGAAACAACCCAGCTTTAGGCTATGTTCACACTACGTATATGTCCGGCCGCATATTTTCACGGCCGGACATATACGTGTGAAACTCCGGCCAGGGATTTAAATAAGTTGCGGCCGGCTACGTACGGTCCGCGAACTTACACCCGCAGTCTACTTAACGCTTCCCGAGCAGCGTACGTAGCGATCTGACAGCGGTCTTTTACTTGTAAATCTTCGGCTAGCCCCGGACACCCCACAGAACCTTTTGGATCGGCAAAGAAAAGTGCAAAAATGAAGAAATCACCACTCCGTACGGGAGCGCATGTTACGCTACGGGCGTAAGTTACATTGTTTGAGCATTTTCATCCTCAAACAATGGTCTGGTTCATTTTTTACGGCGCCGCGTACGATCCGGGCGTAAGTTTGTACGTAGTGTGAACTGTGCAGCCGTAGATCGTATACTTTCCATTGTACGCAAACTACGTAAATCTCCGGTTGCTTATTCACAGGCAGGAGGCTGCAGGACACCAGGGAGCATAGGTAAGTATCAGCTTTATTATTTTTCATGTGAAAAACAAGGGCTGCACGGATAATACTAACAATATATATATATATGTATAGGCTCAGTAAGCGAGCACCAATCTCACTTACAGGCCGATGACTCCAGGTTCTTGTGCCTCATTAGCATAATAATAAAAGCCATAGATGTCGGCACCGAAGGGGCCAATATAAAAAATAAAGGGATGGCCGGAATCGTGTTTTATTGCACAGTGACCATGTGATTGGTTTTGTATGCTCCATGCTGATAGGTCTGAATTCAAATCTATGGTGATAAACTACTGTGTGTACAAAGTAGAATTATACTGTATGCAGCTATAATAATACTATAATATAATGCAGCAATGGCTCCATGTGACTTGCCGAGCGTTGTACTTTGTCTTACTGAGTAAAGTATTTTTATAGTATTCTGACAGACAACGGCCTTTATTTATGGAGGAAAGAGCCGCGATTCATTCCAGTCATCTCTGATTTACAACCACTGATATTATTAGATATATAAAGGACAGTGAGGCGATGGTCAGACGGCATGAATAGTGCATGAGGGGGACACCTGCTCACATGAAGGGGCCAAGGGCAGGTCAAGGTCAACAATTACAGATCAGAAGAGAGGTTTTTCTTCCAGCGCTCCAACCAAAAATTGTAAACGATTAAAAGCCGTCCTTTATTTCATCTTGGTTAAAAAAGTTTTACTCCCCATGGGAGAACCGCACCTACGTGTTTCTCACTCTCAGTGCTTAATCATGGTATGCTCCATACTTCTCACAACATGCATTTAAAAGAAATCCCCCCACTTACCCATCATGCCTCACACCTGTTTGTGCAACAATGAAATCACATGATAAGGCAATGTCACGTGATACAAAAGAGATCTAGACATATGTGTGCAAATACAGCGTAAACTATACTCCATTAGTTATGTCTATAGAAATCTACAAGTCCTGTTTGCTAAGATGCACTAATATGAATAATGGTATCAAGTCATTTTTATAGTTCAGTCCGTGTGGATAACGAGTTTTCAACCTGAAGATATGTTCCAATTCTGCGTGTAATAATTTTTCCCTCCAGTCTCCACCCCACAGTTTTTTTTTTACTTTTTTAAAACCATAGAAACGGAAACTGGTGACGTCTCCACCGTGCACATCTGCAAAGTGTTTTTCTCAGCCCCCGAAGACTTTGTGAATCCTGCTTTTTGTGCTTCCACTAGGTCAGCGGTGGGGACCCTCCGGCCCCTGAGACCCCCCGGATGCGGCCCGCAGCTCCCCTGTGACGTGCGCCGCTCTGGTGGGGCAGGAGCCGGCATTCACAGCATCTTCCTGTGTCTATGACGGCTGCCAGATACAGGAGGATGCTGTGAGTGCCGGCCCCTTCACCACCAAAGCGGCGCACGTCTTCCGTCTCCTGCAGGCCGCGTGCGATGACGTCATTTAATCGTGTGCTGCAGGAGAAAACGGGCACAGGCTAGAGGGGAGAGAAGAGGACCTGGGCACCGTGGGAGCGGAGGAAAGGTGAGTGGGATGTTTATTTTTTATCTGGGACAGGCACTGGGGGTTAACTAGGCTACCAGGGACATCACTGGGGGGGGGGGGGGGGGGGGGGGGGTAACTAGGCTACCAGGGACATGACTGGGGGGGGGGGGGGGTAACTAGGCTACCAGGGACATGACTGGGGGGGGGGGGGTAACTAGGCTACCAGGGACATGACTGGGGAGGTTAACTAGACTACAAGGGGCATGACTTGGTGGTTAACTAGGCTACCAGGGAGATCACTGGGGAGGTTAACTAGACTACAAGGGGCATGACTTGGTGGTTAACTAGGCTACCAGGGAGATCACTGGGGGTTAACTAGGCTACCAGGGACATCACTGGGGGGGGGGGGGGTAACTAGGCTACCAGGGACATCACTGGGGGGGGGGGGTTAAATAGGCTACCAGGGACATCACTGGGGGGGTAACTAGGCTAACATGGACATCACTGGGGAGGTTAACTAGACTACAAGGGGCATGACTTGGTGGTTAACTAGGCTACCAGGGAGATCACTGGGGGTTAACTAGGCTACCAGGGACATCATTGGGGGAGGGGGGGGGGGGGTAAATAGGCTACCAGGAACATCACTGGGGGGGTTAACTAGGCTACCATGGACATCACTGGGGGGGGTAACTAGGCTACCATGGACATCACTGGGGGGGGGGGGTAACTAGACTACCATGGACATCACTGGGGAGGTTAACTAGACTACAAGGGGCATCACTGGGGGTTAACTACAATAGCAGGGGCACTAGGGGAATAATACTTTGCCTAGCCCCGGGTGCTGCAAACCCACTGCTGCGCACAGTATGTGGCCTTCGAATGATTTTATTAATGCCCGACCGGCCCTGCACATGGAAAAGGTTCCCCAGCCCTGCTCTAGGTGCTCACGTATCCGAGTCTTCAGTTTTCGGATTGTACAACCCACATGGTAGAGATGGCACTGTCTGCTTTCCATCATGTATAGTACATATTGGCTGTTGCAATTAATGAACTGTTGTACTCTTCAGTTTTATTACTGTTCATATATTGTTTCGTTTTCTTGGCGTATGTGCACACACTGCATCTCCACACTCCCTTGTGTTATATCCTGGGACCCTTCCATATCACCATTTTTCAGCACGCTCTGAGACAACATGTCTTTTAAGGATTTGCCACGTCCCAGTACACACCTGTATCCTCCCTCTATGACCTGTGATAAGATCGCATCCTGTCTTCCATCCGTAGGTTTTCGGTACAGGGAAGTGTGTGCTCTGTTAGTTGTTTTACACCCCCTCAGCCAAATGTCCAAAAACGCTATGTATTCCTTCTGCCAATTGTGTGTAAAGGACAAGTTAGGCTGGGTTCACACTGCGTTTTTGCAATCCGTTGTCTTCATCCGTTTTTTCCATTGACTATCATTGTAAAAAAAAACAACGGATCAAAACGGATCTGTTTTTTTTTTAACGGACACAAAAGTAGTGTCAGCTACGTTTTTGTGTCCGTCAAAAAAAAGTGACACAAATGCATTCGTTTTTTGCAAAAAACTGAATTGCAAAAACGCAGTGTGAACTCAGCCTTATTCTTGCAATTAATGTACATGGTGAATGTCTTAGCCTCCTCCTCGCTTCGTGAAAAATGAAAGGTGGAATCTGATTGGATGCTAGGGGCAACTGAGACACTTCTACTTTACACCAGTTTGATAAATCTCCCCCTTGTATGTAGGACGCTCACCTTGTGTGTCTCAGCAGCTTAAAGTACAGTGTGCTGTAATTCGATGTCCTATTGAAGACAATGGAAGCACAAGCATCCCCGGGATAGCTCACATTACTGCAGTATAGACACCTGGCAGCTCCTGTGTTTGCATGTATACAGTACAACAATGCATGAGAAGAGTTCCGCTCTGCTGCGCTGTGTGCACACGACCATGCACCGCCGGGGTCTCATCACTGTCAGCTTCACATCACATTCTTCTTTTAGTTGTTTATAAATGTTACAATAATGGAAATATAAACAAACAAAAGAAAAGAATCCGATAGAGATGAGATTATTTGCATGAAATATTTCCCAATCACCTTTGTTCTATTCTTCAGGTTTCTTCTCTGTCCAAGTCCTTTGCATATGTGCGTGCGATGCCACAACTATGCCACGTGCTGACAGGCAGAAGCGTTGGCACGTGGGGACAGATGACATTCAGACTGCAGAATGTTAGGAAGCCGTCCAGATACTCCGAGCTGAACAGTGTGGGCGATGTGATAACTTCTAGTTGGTGTTATGCTTGAACTAATTTCCTGAGATTTTAAAGGGGTATTCCACTCAAACATAACTTTTAATATATTGCTGCCCATAGTGAGACTAACAATTCCTTCCATTATTGATTCAGTCTCCTTCCCCCAGTTCTCAGCTGCTGCTTTCTGCTGAAAACACAAACATCTGTGTGTGAGCTTTTCTCTCTGTCTCCCCTCCTTCCCCCTGCCTTCTGAGATGGCTGATATAAACAAGTCCCTGGCAGGCTGTATCTGCAACACTGTAGCTTTTTTTGTAATGCTGGGAGGGTTAATCTGAGGTCAATTTGCTAATGAACCCACTGTGATTAACCCTCCCAGTTTTACAAAGAGATAGATAAAGCCTGCCAGGGACTTGTTTACATAAGGTGTCTCAGAAGGGAGGGGGAAATAGAGAGAAAAGCTCACACACAGATTTTTGCTTCTTCAGCATAAAGCAGCAGCTGAGAACTGAGAATATTCTACATGTATTCTATAAAAGTCACCTTCATTCCACTTCCATCCAGTCTGTAATCTTCCGTGAAGTTTAATAATGGGCGGTGAGTGGTGACAGTAATGCCGGCTGCTTGTGCTCTGCAGGTTGGCTCCACGCCGGGCACTGACTGACATCCACAATCATTAAAAAGAATAGATTTGGCACACAGTTCTGTATTCAGAGTATCAGTTGTCAATTTTTTTTTTTTTTTAGACCGCAGTAGGGTCCAGTCCCAAGGATCAGTGACCGAGCAGGAATCTGCATTACTGCCACATCAGAAGAAACACATTAAAGGGATTTTCCATAGATTAAGGGCATATTGTCCTCTTACATAATTCCTTTAAACAAAGCTGTGCAGCTACTCTCTTATTCATTTGGTCTTGATGTGGGCACTGCCAGCCACCTTGCCTGGAGGTATGGGGAATGCTAAAGAAAGTTGTGTACGACAAGACAGCTATTCATATAACTAGCCAAACATGTGATAGTGGACACGGATGGGGCCAGGTCCATGACATCTAGTTCTAGTAATGGGGAAACTTTGGCCTTCCAGCTGTTGGGAAACTACAATTCCCATCATGCCAGGATAGGTAAAGCTTTAGCTTTGGCTGTCCCGGCATGATGGGAATTGTAGTTTTCCATTAGCTGGAAGGACGAAGGTTCCCCATGCATGATGTAGGGGGATAAGGACAGAGATTGTCTTGGTAAGCTATTAGGGACCGTTGCTTGCTTCTCATTTATATACATGAACCATTGTACGAAATGGATTGTGGATGATGCATGTAATACAAGACAATGCGGCTTTCAAAAAAATAACATTTTATTCTTTGCCCTCCATTTACAATGTTATTTTCTCCACTTGGTTTATTGCTTTTCACCTTCTCTACAACTAAAGTTCTGAATAGGACCCCTTATAGGGCCTTATAGAAGGACCCCCTTATAGGGCCTTATAGAAGAGATACCACACCTGGCCGATACGAGGGTGGATAGAAGATATAGGAAATGGATATATAAACAGATAGTTGTGTCTTTTTATCATACACAACACAGGATGAGGTATTGCTTGGAGCAGCCATTAAGATTTCCTTTAAAAACGTGTATGGCGTGATTTCCTTTTTTTCAATATTTCCATCACCTGGGTTATCCAGAATCAGAAAAACATGATAGCGCTCTTCAGAAACAGCGCCCCTCTTGTTCACAGGTTGTGTAGCCCAGCCCCATTCACTTTAATGGAGTTAAAAAAAAAAATCTGACAGCCCCTGATCCCTACCTGAGGTGCTGACAGTGTGCTGTATCTCTCAGTCCCCTAGTGAGCATGGTGCCTTTTGGTAATGTGTCAGTGGAGTGGATTAATCAAGGCTTCCCGGCCTCCTGCTCGCTCAGCTGTCAGCCAGTGCCTGTCAACAAAGGACTGATCTGCAATCAGATGTAGTTGAATCTCCTAGCCTATGTTGGAGCTGTGGTCTAGGGGTAAATCACAGGTCCTTTTTTGGTTCAAATCCCCTGATGGAGATGAAATAGAGGTCTTTGATTTTTCTTTATTTCTTATTAATGTATCATTTTTAAAAGTGCAAATAATTCCTAATCAGGTCCAAATTAGTTTAGATTTTTTTAATACAATGATGAGATTTTTATTTTTTGCATCATTGTATTAAAAAATAAATTTTAAAACTAATTTGGACCAGAGTGGGAATTCTTTACACTTTTAAAAATGATACAATAATGAGAAAAAAAACAAAGACTTTTATTTCATTTCCATCAGGGGGTTCGAACCAAAGAAAGCTGATGATGGTCTCTAGACAGGTGAGTTTCCCCTAGACCCCAGCTCCTACACATTTGGACTCAGAGATGCAACTATATCTGAATGTTTCTTTTAGACATAACCTGCCTGCAGAGGACTGATCTGCAATCAGAGACACTGGCCTTGGGTAGGACCTGGGTGCTAACAGATTCCCTTTAAGCTCCTATGGACGGGTGTGTCACTTTTTCTGGAAGTAAGCAGCCATTCTTATGTAATCTAGGACAGCCCTTTTAATAAACTCCATTGTTCTTTATATGAATGGGCGGTGATGCTCCTTCTTCCTGCCAGCAGTCCGGGGTGCTGCCCAGTAAATACATAACATAAATGGCGGAGGTGCAGAACGTATCTGTGTTTGTGAGATTAATCATCACAGGATGTAAACCTGAAGCTGTGTGTAGTAATAGGTCAGACTAATACAAAGTGATTCCTACATCACACACATAGTGGCGGCAGTAGTATAATAATATAATAATAGTATAAGACGTCTCACACTGTATGGACCAGTCTGACCATGTCTTTGGTTGTACAAGTGCAGACACTCACCAGTGATACATATATATATATATATATATATATATATATATATATATATATATATATATATATATGTATATGGTGTCGTGCTGCAGGATTGTCTGTTGCTTTTGTTTCCTATAGGATGTAGAATCAAATCTTGATATGGCATTTGTGATCGCTGGACATAAGGCTTCTATAGACTCCTATATACTTTCTCTCTCTTCTCTCTCTCTCTCTCTCTCTCTCTATATATATCTAATCTATATATATATATATATATATATATATATATATATATATATATATATATATATATATATATAGGTGGGTAACCTTCTCTTCTGGGGGAGTTTCTGACTTGGCTTATTACATCTCCATTCATGTTCTATGGCAGGGATAGGGAACCTCGGCTCTCCAGCTAAAGCTTTGGCTGTCCAGGCATGATGGGAGTTGTAGTTTTGCAGCAGATGGAGAGCCGAGATGACGACATCTCATATCCAATGGGGATACTGTAGAAGACAGCGCTCGTACCTCCTACATTACTTTTAGCATTCGTACAGCTAATATAGCGTCAGCAAATGCTTTAACATCCAATATTCCATAGAATCTTTGTAAGCATGGAAGAAGGACGCCATCTCAGATCAGTAACCGCTACCCTCTCTATCCCAGACCTCCCAAATCCCCATTCACCAATCTGACAAAATTAATGTTTAAAAAATATTTCCTTCACATTTAAAAAAAAAAAAAAAAAAAAAAAGAGATTATCTGAAAAGTTCTGATCTTGTGTGAAGCGTTAGGGGGACAATTATTAAGTCGGCCATTTTTTCCCCCACCAGATTTATGTAGAGCTCAGAGCTGGCATAGGTTTCTGTGACACTCTTCCTGTGCCCCCCATTCTGCCCCTTCCCCCTACCCTCCTTGCCCCTCTGGAACTACTGGCTTAGTAGGGCCAGAGGTGTAAATTTATTTGCTTATATATTTACTTGTGGCCTCTCTGCTCCACAAAATGCAACTTTCTGTGTTTCATAAATGTCCCCCTTAAAGGGGTATCCCACTCAAACATAATTTTTGATATGTTGCTGCCCATGGTGAGACTAACAATTCCTTCCATACTTGTTATTATCTACTCTGTCTCCTTCCCCCAGTTCTGATCTGCTGCTTTCTGCTGAAGACACAAAAATCTGTGTGTGAGCTTTTCCCTCTGTCTCCCCCTCCCCCCCCCTTCTGAGACGGCTGATGTAAACAAGTCCCTGACTGGCTTTATCTTCAACATTGTAGCTTCTTTGTAATGCTGGAAGTGAGTTAATTAGCAACTTGACCTCAGAATAACTGTGCCTGCATTACAAAGAAGCTACAATGTTGTAGATACAGCCTGCCAGGGACATGTTATCATTATCTGTCTCAGAAGGGAGGGGGTAGGAGGGGGAGAGAAAAGCTCACTCATTTTTGTGTCTTCTGCAGAAAGCAGCAGCTCAGAACTGAGGGAAGAAGACTGAATACATAATAACAAGTATGGAAGGAATTGTTAGTCTCACCATGGGCAGCAACATATCAAAAGTTATGTTTGAGTGAAATACCCCTTTAATAGTCTCAAGTTCTAGCTGTCCTGAGAATAGCCGGCTGGTTGGCTAGAGACCTGATCTGTCTTTATGACGTCCATAGACTGTAATAGGACATGCGGGCAGGGTCGTCGACCTTCGATAACTCCCCTAAATTACTACACACAAAAAGGCAACTCCTGGACTATAGTTATAAATGTTCAGAGTAGGAAATTCCCCTAAAGTATTGGCTATAAATTGATTCATTCCTTCTACAATAAATCCTATAATAATCTCTGCCCCCCAGTACCCCTATATATAATCCATCGGAATGATAAGTTACTCCAGCGTCAGGCGACGTCAGTGGCAGGAAGGGATGGTCTCCATATTCAGGAATCGGACGTGCATTTTGGTCTCAATATCAATTCCCTCCCAAATCTGCAAAGAAGAAGAAGAAATGAGACTTCAGCTACAGAGAGACGTCCAGATTCCCGGGTATTTCCAGCCACGCTGGGGGGCGCTACTGTACGTTCTATGACAGGTGTTATGCCAGTTATACATCTTATACATATATGTACATGGGGACTACGGCAATTTTATAGCCTGTTTGTAGGATAGAAAACATATTTACCCAGTAGAATCTTAACACCTAGGGGATTACCATGTGCTACTGCTGTTGCAGGTTTTAAGTGTTTTTAAAGGGGTATTCTACAGAAAATATTTTTCTTTCAAATCAACTTTTAGAAAGTTATATAGCTTTGTAATTTACTTCTATTTATGTCCTGCAGGAAGTGGTGTATTCTCTCCAGTCTGACATAGTGCTCTCTGCTGCCACCTCTGTCCATGTCAGGAACTGTCCAGAGCAGCAGAGGTTTTCTATGGAGATTTGCTGCTGCTCTGGACAGTTCCTGACATGGACAGAGGTGGCAGCAGAGAGCACTGTGTCAGACTGGAGAGAATACACCACTTCCTACAGGACATACAGCAGTTATTGCCCCTTTAAGACCATATATGATCTACCGTAGATCAGATTTCTCTCTGACAAATTTTGAACCCCCTATACATTATATATAACCCCTGTACAGTACATATAACCCCCTATACATTATATATAACCCCTGTACAG
Source organism: Dendropsophus ebraccatus (assembly GCF_027789765.1). NCBI lineage: Eukaryota > Metazoa > Chordata > Amphibia > Anura > Hylidae > Dendropsophus > Dendropsophus ebraccatus. Next base: position 6,229,254 of record NC_091456.1, on the reverse strand, counting down.
TATATATAATCCCCTATACATTATATATAACCCCTGTACAGTACATATAACCCCCTATACATTATATATAACCCCTGTACAGTATATATAATCCCCTATACATTATATATAACCCCTGTACAGTACATATAACCCCCTATACATTATATATAACCCCTGTACAGTATATATAATCCCCTATACATTATATATAACCCCTGTACAGTACATATAACCCCCTATACATTATATATAACCCCTGTACAGTATATATAATCCCCTATACATTATATATAACCCCTGTACAGTATATATAATCCCCTATACATTATATATAACCCCTGTACAGTACATATAACCCCCTATACATTATATATAACCCCTGTACAGTATATATAATCCCCCATACATTATATATAACCCCTGTACAGTACATATAACCCCCTATACATTATATATAACCCCTGTACAGTATATATAATCCCCCATACATTATATATAACCCCTGTACAGTATATATAATCCCCCATACATTATATATAACCCCTGTACAGTACATATAACCCCCTATACATTATATATAACCCCTGTACAGTACATATAACCCCCTATACATTATATATAACCCCTGTACAGTACATATAACCCCCTATACATTATATATAACCCCTGTACAGTATATATAATCCCCTATACATTATATATAACCCCTGTACAGTACATATAACCCCCTATACATTATATATAACCCCTGTACAGTATATATAATCCCCTATACATTATATATAACCCCTGTACAGTACATATAACCCCCTATACATTATATATAACCCCTGTACAGTATATATAATCCCCTATACATTATATATAACCCCTGTACAGTACATATAATCCCTCATACATTATATATAACCCCGTGTACAGTATATATTATCCTCATACATTTTATAACCCCTGTACAGTATATATAATCCCTCATACATTATATATAACCCCTGTACAGTACATATAACCCCCTATACATTATATATAACCCCTGTACAGTACATATAACCCCCTATACATTATATATAACCCCTGTACAGTATATATAATCCCCTATACATTATATATAACCCCTGTACAGTATATATAATCCCCTATACATTATATATAACCCCTGTACAGTACATATAATCCCTCATACATTATATATAACCCCGTGTACAGTATATATTATCCTCATACATTTTATAACCCCTGTACAGTACATATAACCCCCTATACATTATATATAACCCCTGTACAGTACATATAACCCCCTATACATTATATATAACCCCTGTACAGTATATATAATCCCCTATACATTATATATAACCCCTGTACAGTATATATAATCCCTCATACATTATATATAACCCCTGTACAGTATATATAATCCCCAATACATTATATACAGTGACCCTCTTCTCTGTTAGGACTCTCCCTATAGAAGAGTATTTTTAGTTTCAGGCAGTGTTCTCACATGTTATATAGTATATATAGTATAGTATATAGTATATGCTGAGAGGTTTCACACTTGTCTATCTATCCTAGTATGACTATGCTGCGTACCTTTGGGTGGGTGTTGTGTCTTTATCGCTATGTGTCAGCAGCCCGGCCCTTAGTACATATGCCCACCCTGTTCCTGCACAATGGCTGCCGCCTGATATCACTGCTATATGATAACGCTCCGCCGTGTACCGGGGACTAACTCATTGAAGACTTTTTAACCCTCTGGAACGTGCGACATTTTATGCATTCAGCCGATTGGTGGAGGTGATGCGCTCCCATCTATTATACAGACAGATACAGGTCCCATTCATGTGGCTTACAGATCTCCAGGATATTTTACATAGGTGGTCACTAGGGTATATACATTATCACACACATAAGATACAAGAAGTATATAACAGACAGCCTTGCCTCCATTGTGATGTGAGGAAACACTGATCACTGACCCCAAGAACTGTGACCAGCGACATAACCCTCCATCACGTAAAAAGCTAAGGACAAAGTTACCTTCAAAAAGTCCTCAAAGGTGATTCCTTCATATATCTGGTTTGGTTCCTGTTAAAGGGAGACAAAAAAAAAGCTTAAAATATAGAAAGTATAGAAACATAAAAGACCAATGATGCATCTAATCTGCCCTGATATCATTTCCCTTTTATTTCTGGATAGACACAGATTTATCACAGGTGTGTGTACATTCACTTACAGGCGTCTGCTGGAAGTTCGTGCCAAGCATCTACTACTCTTTAAGTAAAAAATATATATATATTTTCTCATCTTGCTTCTGATCTTTCCCAAACTAATCCTGAGCATCTCTAGATGCCTCTGACTCCATCCTTTCTAACATCTCTAGATCTCCTGATGAGATCGGATATCACCCCTGATATCTATCATCACTTATCAAAGGGGTAGCTAAAAACAATAATCTTTTAAATCAACTGTTGCCAGAAAGTGCCAGAGATTTGTAATTTAATTCTATTAAAAAAATCTCAAGTCTTTCAGTACTTATCAGCTGCTGTATGTCCTACAGGAAGTGGTGTATTCTCTCCAGTGTGACACAGTGCTCTCTGCTGCCACCTCTGTCCATGTCAGGAACTGTCCAGAGCAGCAGCAAATCCCCATAGAAAACCTCTCCTGCTCTGGACAGTTCCTGACATGGACAGAGGTGGCAGCAGAGAGCACTGTGTCACACTGGAGAGAATACACCACTTCCTGCAGGACATACAGCAGCTGATAAGTACTGGAAGACTGGAGATTTTTTTTTTAATAGAAGTAAATTACAAATCCATATAACTTTCTGGTAACAGTTGATTTGAAAGAAAAAAAAATGTGAACTATCCCTTTAAATAAAACATTGCCCCTCTGCTGGAGAGGCAGTTGTGGCTTTGAATCCCTCTACCACATCTGGTGATCTAGTTCAGCTATACAAATGTTCTTTAATTTACTGATAAAACAGATTTACAACAAATTTTTACAATAAAATAAACAAATAAGATAACAGATTTACAAAACAAAAAAATAAATAAATGTTGAATAAAAATAAAATAATACATTTAAAATAAATAAAAGTAAAACAGATTTGCTATATGAGTCATTTGTCTTTCAACATGTTAAAAGACAAGCGACAGCAACGAGCAGCCGACATTACGGACGTCTGCAAATGTAACTTTTTTATTTCACGTACAAATCATTTGTCATGATGGGATATCTGTAACATTGTTGCACTTGGACTATGATAAATGTGATAATAAAAGCTAAAGAAAGTCACTGGTATTGGAATAAATTGGGATTCTTCTGGATTAAGCAGTCGGTCTTCTCTGAAAACACATGATGGTGTAGACTGTGATGTTACGCTCCATCTGTCCGTCCATTCAGATGCATAATTGGTAATAACTGTCATTGCTAATTTGTGTGAATGACTGGTGGCAGCGGTGGGATATGATGGAGGCGGTGGGATATGATGGAGGCGGTGGGATATGACGGAAACGGTGGGATATGATGGAAGCTGTGGGATATGACGGAAGCGGTGGGATATGATGGAAGCGGTGGGATATGATGGAGGCGGTGGGATATGATGGAAGAGGTGGGATATGATGGAGGCAGTGGGATATGATGGGATATGATGGAGGCGGTGGGATATGATGGAGGCGGTGGGATATGATGGAGGCGGTGGGATATGATGGGATATGATGGAGGCGGTGGGATATGATGGAGGCGGTGGGATATGATGGATGCGGTGGGATATGATGGAGGCGGTGGGATATGATGGAGGCGGTGGGATATGATGGAGGCTGTGGGATATGATGGAGGCAAAGGGATATGATGAAAGCGGTGGGATATGATGGAGGAGGTGGGATACGATGGAGGCGGTGGGATACGATGGAGGTGGTGGGATATGAGGAGGCGAAGGGATATGATGGAAGCGGTGGGATATGAAGGAAGCGTTGGGATATGATGGAGGCGGTGGGATATGATGGAGGTGGTGGGATATGATGGAGGCGGTGGGATATGATGGAGGCGGCGGTATATGATGGAGGCTGTGGGATATGATGGAAGCGGTGGGATATGATGGAGGCGGTGGGATATGATGGAAGCGGTGGGATATGATGGAGGTGGTGGGATATGATGGAGGCGGTGGGATATGATGGAAGCGGTGGGATACGATGGAGGCGGTGGGATATGATGGAGGCTGTGGGATATGATGGAGGCTGTGGGATATGATGGAGGGGGTGGGATACGATGGAGGCGGTGGGATATGATGGAGGCGGTGGGATATGATGGAGGCTGTGGGATATGATGGAGGCTGTGGGATATGATGGAGGGGGTGGGATATGATGGAGGCGGCGGTATATGATGGAGGCTGTGGGATATGATGGAGGCTGTGGGATATGATGGAGGCGGCGGTATATGATGGAGGCTGTGGGATATGATGGAGGCGGTGGGATATGATGGAGGCGGTGGGATATGATGGAGGCTGTGGGATATGATGGAGGCGGTGGGATATGATGGAGGCGGTGGGATATGATGGAGGCGGCGGTATATGATGGAGGCGGCGGTATATGATGGAGGCTGTGGGATATGATGGAGGCGGTGGGATATGATGGAGGCGGTGGGATATGATGGGATATGATGGAGGCTGTGGGATATGATGGAGGCTGTGGGATATGATGGAGGCGGTGGGATATGATGGAGGCGGTGGGATATGATGGGATATGATGGAGGCTGTGGGATATGATGGAGGCTGTGGGATATGATGGAGGCGGTGGGATATGATGGAGGCGGTGGGATATGATGGAGGCGGTGGGATATGATGGAGGCTGTGGGATATGATGGAGGCGGTGGGATATGATGGAGGCTGTGGGATATGATGGAGGCTGTGGGATATGATGGAGGCTCTGGGATATGATGGAGGCGGCGGTATATGATGGAGGCGGCGGTATATGATGGAGGCGGTGGGATATGATGGGATATGATGCAGGCTGCACAGCTACTTCTACAGAAAATAACCTCAGAATCCCTTTGGCAGTGAACGTTCCAGAGAAGTCCCCGGCTAGTCGCATCTATGTGCTTCACATACCGCATGCCTCTACATATATACCAGGGAGAGGGAACCGCGGCTCTCCAGCTAAAGCTTTGGCTGTCCAGGCATGATGGGAGTTGTAATTCTGCAACATCCGGAGAGCCGAGGTTCCCTCCCCCTGATATATACAGCATAAAAGCTATAAGCTCTGTACATATATACAGTACATAGTAATACATTCTGTTTGTGTCTCCGCTCTGCAGGTCACATGTCTTGCAGTTTGCATTTCTGATGTGCTAACACTTTGTCAGCCGGATCTCCCGGAGCTCCGGATAATCACATACTGACAGAACAAGCGGGTGGGGGGGGGTGGTATAAAGAGAGCTGCACCCCAGAACTGGAAAATAATGACAGGTTAGTTCCTAAATTATATGATAATAAATGATATGATACTTTTGGTAGTTTAACAAGACCTGATCATTATATGAATGGGCGCTGTCACTGTAAGAAATCCCACCTGTCCGAGACACGCGGGGAAAGTTTCGGTCAGGTCTGAGTGTTAAAGGGGCAGTTCACCCCCCAAAAATTATTTCAAATTAACTGGTGACAGAAACTGCCAGAGATTTGTACTATGTCCACAACGGCCATTTTGTTGCTCCAACGGGTGCAAAATATAAGAAATGAAGAAATTTTGATTCAAAATGTCTGTCTCTATGGTTACAGATTATACTATCTCTATGGTTACAGACTAATACGCTGTCTCAATAGTTACAAACTAATACGCTATCTCTATGGTTACAGACTACACTGTCCCTATGGTTACAGACTGCACTGTCCCTATGGTTACAGACTACACTCTCCCTATGGTTACAGACTACACTCTCCCTATGGTTACAGACTGCACTGTCTCTATGGTTACAGACTACACTGTCCCTATGGTTACAGACTACACTGTCCCTATGGTTACAGACTGCACTGTCTCTATGGTTACAGACTACTACACTGTCCCTATATTTACAGACTACCCTGTCCCTATGGTTACAGACTACACTGTCCCTATGGTTACAGACTACACTGTCCCTATGGTTACAGACTGTACTGTCTCTATGGTTACAGACTACACTGTCCCTATGGTTACAGACTACACTGTCCCTATGGTTACAGACTGCACTGTCCCTATGGTTACAGCAGGGGCGTAGCTAGGGGTTCAGCCTAGGGGGGGCGAGTGAGGCTGAGTGGGCCCCCAACCAACGTTACCCATAGGGAACCCCAGCAGGTGACAAGGATTTTTTTGAATAATAAAGGGAATATTCTTCTACATTACTTATAGTGAATAAGGATACAGAGCCGTGTAAGAGGCTTCTACATCTGGAATATAGAACCACAAAAAAAGTAAAAGGGCTTAACATTAGAAAAATATAGCTGCCTTCTTCCACAGACAGCACCGCTCTTGTCCTCAGTTTGATTCTCCTGGTGGCTGCAACCTGTGGGTGACAACCATCAGCCCTGAAGTTCCAGCAATACATCTGTCTACAGCGGCAGGTATCGGAGGATTGTACTACTGTACTACAACTCCCAGCATACCCTGAGGGCTGCAGACTGTCAACCTGGAGCCCCCCTTCCTCGACCAAGTGCATGCTACTGGTATATATATATGGTATTACCAATAATACCAGTATACAAGGGGGAAATATCGCCACAACCACTACCATCACCACCATATTGTTACTGACTAAATCCTCTATACTAAATCCAATAAAACACAGTACCAGATTACAAGTAACAAATAACACCACTACTTACTGACTAATACCAGCACATACCGACTAATACCAGCACATACCGACTAATACCAGCACATACCGACTAATACCAGCACATACCGACTAATACCAGCACATACTGACTAACACCACTGCTGCAACTGAATAATCCACTGTACACAGAGCAATATCACCTCTTCAAGTCATTTAGCAGTAGCCCCAGCTCTACACAGGCTCTACACACCATATACATTACAGTGCAGATATATTTAGTGACTCACAGGTGACGTCTTCTCTGATCAGAGTTCTTCCCTTTTCATCTTCTTCTCCATCTGCCCTGGGCCGTTATGAGAACTTCTCCGAGCCACGAATCCACAGAATCTGCCAGACAGACATATTAGGCTCCTCACTCTGTCACCATCCTCATCTCTCTACACACAGCTCATCTGTATTGGCCCCTTCACACCCTTGTTTAGTGGGTAGGCTGACTCTTATAGATGGCTCCCCCCTGTATTGCCCCCTTATAGATGCCCCCCCTGTATTACCCCCTTATAGATGGCTACCCCTGTATCGCCCCCCCTTATAGATGGCTCCCCTCCCCTGTATCCCCCCCTTATAGATGGCTTCCCTCCCCTGTATCCCCCCTTATAGATGGCTCCTCCTGTATTCCCCCCTTATAGATGGCTCCTCCTGTATTCCCCCCTTATAGATGGCTCCCCCCCCCCCTGTATCCCCCCCTTATAGATGGCTTCCCTCCCCTGTATTCCCCCCTTATAGATGGTTTCCCTCCCCTGTATTCCCCCTTATAGATGGCTCCCCCCCTGTATCCCCCCCCTTATAGATCGCTCCTTCCCTTGTATCCCCCCTCTTATAGATGGCTCCCCTCCCCTGTATCCCTCCCTTATAGATGGCTCCCCCCCTGTATCCCCCCTTATAAATGGCTCCCCTCCCCTGTATCCCTCCCTTATAGATGGCTCCCCCCCTGTTTCCCCCCTTATAGATGGCTTCCCTCCCCTGTATTCCCCCCTTGTAGATGGCTCCCCCCCTGTATCCCCCCTTATAGTTTGCCCCCTGCACAGCAGATTAAAAAAAACAAACACACAACTCACCTAACAAGCGCTCCCCCGTCGCTGCTGTCCTCTCTTCTGCCCCCAGCTGATGCGTCCCTCCCTGGGGGATTCCCGGGCAGCGCACACATCCGGAAGCTGAGTGTGTGCCCAGGCCGGGACTTCCGGTACAGGAAGTCCCAGCGACGCGCACTAAGGTTCCTGATACGTGCGCTCCCTGGGAATCCCCCAGGGAGCGACGCATCAGACAGGGGCAAGATTGCCTCTTGCGACCGCAAGCAAGACCGTGCTTGCGGTCGCAAGAGAGGCATAAAGGAGGGGGTGGGCTCGGCGGTTCGGGGGGCGTGTGCGGATGCGGAGCGCAGCCTCTTGTGGCTGGAGGCATAACGCTGCCTCCGGCCACAAGAATGATTGACACAGCCAGGAGCCAATGGCTCCTGATGCTGTGTCAATCACATCCTGGCCCAGTCGGAACTGTATGCGCTCATTAGGAGTGCGAGCGCATACAGTTCCGGCCACTACTGACGTGTTAATGCTGTCTGCAAAAGCAATAGCTTTTGCAGACAGCATTAACTGTCTAAGACCTCAGTGGGCCCCTGTCTGAGTGGGCCCGGGGGCGACCGCCCCCCTTGCCCCCCACCAAATTTCGCTACTGGGTTACAGACTACACTGTCCCTATGGTTACAGACTACACTGTCCCTATGGTTACAGACTGCACTGTCCCTATGGTTACAGACTACACTGTCCCTATGGTTACAGACTACCCTGGGCCCTATGGTTACAGACTAATACACTGTCCCTATGGTTACAGACTGCACTGTCCCTATGGTTACAGACTACACTGTCCCTATGGTTACAGACTACACTGTCCCTATATTTACAGACTACCCTGTCCCTATGGTTACAGACAACTACAATGTCCCTATGGTTACAGACTGCACTGTCTCTATGGTTACAGACTAACCAAAGAGACAGTCCGCCCTAGAATAACACCAGCCAACATCTATAAAGTATTATTATTATTATTATTATTATTAGCGCCTTGTGTCAGTAGCTAAACCCTTGTAGATGTGATCGTCTCGTTCTCTGGAAATTGAACACAATGTCAATGACAAATATTTATACTGGTCAGAAACGCTTCGACCATTGTCAGATTTATTTGAAAAGTGAATTTTCAGGTTCGACCCTTTATTTGAAGCGTCCAGTCTGGAAAGTCGTCATTTTAGACACAATTGCTATTATTTTCAGGTGGTGAAATTCGTCCTTCATGTATTCAAGAAAATCATCACATTAGAATTTCTGATGAAATAGCAAAGAGCAGGGGCGTAGCTAGGAATTATGGGGCCCACAGCAACAACGAAAATCAGTGATGTGGCCAAAGAATAGAGCAGAGAGACAATCACTGATTGCTCTGTCACTCCACTGCATTTAACTATAAGGGCCCATTAGGAGCCGTTATAGTTAAATACATAGGTGCAGGAGCAGACTGCCTTCTGCTTAACCCCTTTTGTACTGAAGTGTTTAAGTGACATAAACCTCACCTACATGCTGCAGCACAAAAAAGGGTTAAAAGCAGAAGAGAAGGAGATGGCTAGTGCAGTGATAACCCCTGACCTCTGCAGGTCTCAGGAGAACAGAGGTCAGGGGTTATCAGACCGATGAAGCAGAGATCACCTTGTCTTCTGCTTATTAACCCATTTTTATGTTGCAGCATGTAAATGAACTTTGGGTCACTTACACACAGCAGTACATTAGGGGTTAAGCAGAAGGACACAGGTTGGCTCTTATCTTCCCTGTGCATCCCCTGGCCCCCCTCCTGCAGGGGCCCCATAGCAGCTGCCTACCCTGCCTCTATAGTAGCTACGCCTATGGCAAAGAGGTGCTGAGTATACAGCATTGGGAAAGGTAGGGGTAATAATACTGAGTATATAGCATTGGGAAAGGTGGGGGTGATAATAGTGAGTATATAGCATTTGGGAAGGTAGCGGTGAATACTAAGTATATAGCAATCGGAAAGGTAGGGTGATAATACTGAGTATACAGCATTGGGAAAGGTAGGGTGATAATACTGAGTATATAGCATTGGGAAAGGTAGGGTGATAATACTGAGTATATAGCATTGGCTGTCCAGGCATGATGGGAATTGTAGTTTTGCAACAGCTGGAGGGTGGAAGGTTCCCGGTCCCTGATCTACATACCGACTATGGTCTATGGCCGTACCCACCAGGACCCCCCAGGGCTGCATCCAGCTTCTGCGACCGCTGCTAATGAAGTGCCACACGCTCGGGATTGGACGGGGTTAACCCAGTGTTATATAGTGATGTGAGGGAACCCTGCACCATTACCGGTACATAGCCGCTCCTCTTCTCCCATCTATACCACATGACTATAGGTAACAAGCACTAATTACCATCTGCCCCACACAGATACTGGCGGCTTCCATCATGGCGCCATCTGCGATTGACCTCGCTGTCTCCTTCTCGATGTGCAGATTTCCTGACAGTAACTCTTCTACCACCTGTACAGGATGAGAGGGGGGATTAACGTCCAGATGCCGTGTCGGTAGTCAGTCGTTATCGGTCAGATTGCATACGTACGTTTCTGTATTCCTCCAGGGTTATCTTGCTGTCATTGTCCGTGTCGTACATGTTGAACAGAACTGAAAAACAAAGGGTCAACGTTAACAATTTACCATGGTCTTTGACGTGTGATTGTCCAAATATCTGTTGGTGTGGGGGCGGGGCCTCAGAGTGACCATGTGACCAGGGAGCAGCTGGTTTTTTTTGTTTTTTTTTCCCAGTGCATCAATATGTTGCTGCTATATCAGAAAACATAACAAACCTCTTATACTTACCTATCCGCCCCCCCCCCCCCCCCCGCAATGTCTCCTGCTGACTGCCACTTCTAAAATAAACTCGTCTCTGGAGTGACAGCCCATTCAGCCAATCACATGCTGCAGCGCTGTCCCCTCTAGTCAATGATGGGCTGAGCGAGATGTCACTTCCGAGTGACACCAGAGGATGACACCGGTAAGTATGGACAGGTAAGTATGAGATGTTTGTTATGTTTTCTTATATGGCAATATTACAGCAAAGAAACACTGTATGACTACACTTCGTAAGTGCAAATAAGTTTATTACAAAAGCTATATAATGTGACAGACACAAGTACAAACATACATAAATATATACAGATTGACCTATAGTGTCCCTGCCTGTGCTAATCAAGGCGCCCCCTGGTATGGGCGTCCCCAGGTTCCAGGTGCAGAGAGGCTATCCCTGCACTTAAGCAGTGAAACATATATACATTCATATGACATATGTCTGATATGTGCCAGTAAATAAAGTAGATAACAGTGATCACTGGCATTTAGTCAGAACAGCATAAAAATAGTGCATTGATATGTTCTAGCAGCGGCAGGCATAGATAAATGATGTAATGCACTGAATAGCATTCATGGCTTCTATGGTTTAGCCAATATCAGATTACGTCAAACCTAACTGTCATAGGCTGTCATAAGTAATAGACGTCACACTTTTTCCAACGCGTTTCCCCCTGCTGTTACAAGTTAGGCGGGTTCATCAGGGAAATGTGTGGGTCACGTATACGGGTGTCAGTATTGCTTGATTCGATCGTCAGAGTGGATATCCTGACAGTGGAGGTATAGTCTCTCTCAGATAATATCTAGTCCGTCGAGCCTTGGAGCCCACGAGGGTAGAAGGTATTCCAGACACTTGTGACAATGTGTAATAAGGTACGTAGAGGATGATATATGTCGGCGTCCGGGGTTTCTGGATTGCCGTAATGTAGTCTTGGTAATAAGCCAGAGTTAATCCATTAGGATGGCCATAGGGTATTCATGACATACAAGGATAAATGTCCGAATGACTATATGAAGACGGCGTCTGTGGATAGCCTATAGGTGCTTTGTGGTATCGCTATACCAACAGAATTTATGATATCGGCGTCCGTGGTAGCTGGCTTGTCATCTAGTGCGTATCCAAGACACGTATCTCCAGACACGTGCTACCACATCTTGGATACGCACTAGATGACAAGCCAGCTACCACGGACGCCGATATCATAAATTCTGTTGGTATAGCGATACCACAAAGCACCTATAGGCTATCCACAGACGCCGTCTTCATATAGTCATTCGGACATTTATCCTTGTATGTCATGAATACCCTATGGCCATCCTAATGGATTAACTCTGGCTTATTACCAAGACTACATTACGGCAATCCAGAAACCCCGGACGCCGACATATATCATCCTCTACGTACCTTATTACACATTGTCACAAGTGTCTGGAATACCTTCTACCCTCGTGGGCTCCAAGGCTCGACGGACTAGATATTATCTGAGAGAGACTATACCTCCACTGTCAGGATATCCACTCTGACGATCGAATCAAGCAATACTGACACCCGTATACGTGACCCACACATTTCCCTGATGAACCCGCCTAACTTGTAACAGCAGGGGGAAACGCGTTGGAAAAAGTGTGACGTCTATTACTTATGACAGCCTATGACAGTTAGGTTTGACGTAATCTGATATTGGCTAAACCATAGAAGCCATGAATGCTATTCAGTGCATTACATCATTTATCTATGCCTGCCGCTGCTAGAACATATCAATGCACTATTTTTATGCTGTTCTGACTAAATGCCAGTGATCACTGTTATCTACTTTATTTACTGGCACATATCAGACATATGTCATATGAATGTATATATGTTTCACTGCTTAAGTGCAGGGATAGCCTCTCTGCACCTGGAACCTGGGGACGCCCATACCAGGGGGCGCCTTGATTAGCACAGGCAGGGACACTATAGGTCAATCTGTATATATTTATGTATGTTTGTACTTGTGTCTGTCACATTATATAGCTTTTGTAATAAACTTATTTGCACTTATGTGCTTTCTAATGACCACAGCTCAGGATACTTTCACACTACAGAACAGGTGGGTTCTGCTTGAATTTCCGCCTGTCCTGTTGATTCAATAGGATTTCTTATGCGCCATCTGCCCAAAGAATTGTCATGTCAGTTCTTTGGGCAGATAGCAGAGTAGGCTTGAGAAATCACATTGAGTCAATGGGAAATGCGGAACCCACCGTGCGGACTCTACTTCAAATTCCTCTCTTAATTCCATAGTGTGCACGCACCATTATACACCGCACCATTATAGAGCTCACCATTATAGAGCTCACCATTATAGAGCACACCATTATAGAGCACACCATTATACACCGCACCATTATAGAGCACACCATTATAGAGCACACCATTATAGAGCTCACCATTATAGAGCACACCATTATAGAGCACACCATTATACACCGCACCATTATAGAGCACACCATTATAGAGCACACCATTATAGAGCACACCATTATAGAGCACACCATTATACACCGCACCATTATAGAGCACACCATTATAGAGCACACCATTATACACCGCACCATTATACACCGCACCATTATACACCGCACCATTATACACCGCACCATTATACACCGCACCATTATACACCGCACCATTATACACCGCACCATTATAGAGCACACCATTATAGAGCACACCATTATAGAGCACACCATTATACACCGCACCATTATACACCGCACCATTATAGAGCACACCATTATACACCGCACCATTATACACCGCACCATTATAGAGCACACCATTATAGAGCACACCATTATACACCGCACCATTATACACCGCACCATTATAGAGCACACCATTATAGAGCACACCATTATAGAGCACACCATTATACACCGCACCATTATAGAGCACACCATTATAGAGCACACCATTATACACCGCACCATTATACACCATTATACACCGCACCATTATACACCGCACCATTATAGAGCACACCATTATAGAGCACACCATTATACACCGCACCATTATACACTGCACCATTATACACCGCACCATTATAGAGCACACCATTATAGAGCACACCATTATACACCGCACCATTATACACCATTATACACCGCACCATTATACACCGCACCATTATAGAGCACACCATTATAGAGCACACCATTATACACCGCACCATTATACACTGCACCATTATACACCGCACCATTATAGAGCACACCATTATACACCGCACCATTATACACCGTTATACACCATTATACACCGCACCATTATACACCGCACCATTATAGAGCACACCATTATACACCGCACCATTATACACCGCACCATTATACACCGCACCATTATAGAGCACACCATTATACACTGCACCATTATACACCGCACCGTTATACACCGCACCGTTATACACCGCACCATTATACACCGCACCATTATACACCGCACCATTATACACCGCACCATTATACACCGCACCATTATACACCGCACCATTATAGAGCTCACCATTATACACCGCACCATTATACACCGCAACATTATAGAGCACACCATTATACACCATTATACACCGCACCATTATACACCGCACCATTATAGAGCACACCATTATACACCGCACGATTATAGAGCTCACCATTATAGAGCACACCATTATAGAGCACACCATTATAGAGCACACCATTATACACCGCACCATTATACACCGCACCATTATGCACCGCACCATTATAGAGCACACCATTATAGAGCACACCATTATACACCGCACCATTATACACCGCACCATTATACACCGCACCATTATACACCGCACCATTATACACCACCATAGAGCCGTCTGAACCTGATGATCTTGTGCGTTTCATCTACTTTAGGTTCCAGCTTTGTTCTGGCGCCATCACACTTTGCACAACACATAATGACGGCCTTGTATTATTACATTAGGTGTAATTATAATCTCATTCCCGATGAGCCGGTACATCGCCGCTCACAGCTTTGTTTTGTTCTCTCCAGGTGTTTCTTACGAATAAGAAACCTTGATGGCATTTGCATATGTCGTCTGTAAGATATTCCTGGATTATAATTATTCCTCCATCCTATGCAATGGTAGTGTATATCACACATGGCAGAAATGTCTCTGACTAAAAGGGAACCCGACACATTGAAAACGCCGTCCAAATCGGCAGGCATCATGTTATAGAGCAGAAGGTGCTGAGAAGATTAAAGGGGAACTCTGACAATTTTTTTTTTTTTTTATTTTTTTTCAGATCAACTGGAGTCAGAAAGTTCTATAGATTTGTAATTTACTTCTAACTAGAAATCTCCAGTCTTCCAGTACTTATCAGCTACAGGAAGTGGTGTAATCTGTAGTGTGAGACAGTGCTCTCTGCTGCCACCTCTGTCCATGTCAGGAACTGTCCAGAGCAGCAGCAAATCCCCATAGAAAACCTCTCCTGCTCTTAATAGTTCCTGACATGGACAGAGGTGGCAGCAGAGAGCACTGTGTCATACTGGAGAGAATACACCACTTCCTGCAGGACATCCAGCAGCTGATAAGTACTGGAAGACTGGAGAATTTTTAATAGAAGTAAATTGTTGATTTGAAAGAAAAACAATTATGCTGAACAATCCCTTTAACTGGACTTGTATTTCTGCAATACACTACTCACATCTCAGCTTGTCTTTACGACATGAGCTAATGTTCTCCTCATCCAGGCGGCCTCCCATGGGGCGGAAGTAGGACATAATGATGAGAAATTGTTCAAAGTTAATTTCACTTTCGTACCCACGAGATCCTGTTCCAAGATTCCTGCAAAAGAACAAAAAAAACAATGGGACCCGCTATGATTGGCCGTGGCACAACGAGGGCAACGGACGACAATGCAGAATCCAGATCAATTAGAAGAGCAAATCCATCCGGACCATGCTCTCATTTATTCCGCGGCCTCTGGAGCTGGACGTGTCCTCGCCAAACTACAACCCGGGAGCTCCGCTACATTATACCGCAAAGCACGGAAATAACGCAGAAATATTTGGGGCGTATTCCCTCCGTTATGTATCAGTACTGAGCTGCTCCATCAAACCCATGTTATTACTACAATCTACCTTCTTTAATTTTATTTTTGTCCACAAGGCCCCAGTAGTATCTACCAGTTCATGTGGATACAGTCTTTGGCCATGTTCACACACAGTATTTTTGGTCAGTATTTTGCCACCAAAACCAGGAGTGGATCGAAAACACAGAAAGGCTATGCTCACACACTGTTGGAACTTAGTGGATGGCCGTCATTTAACGGCAAATAATGGCCGTTGTTTTTAAATAACAGTAATTATTTGTCACTAAATGGCGGCCATCCACTCAATTTTAACGGTGTGTGAGCATAGCCTTTCTGTGTTTTCTATCCACTCCTGGTTTTGGATTCTAAATACTGAGCAAAAATCCTGTGTGGGAACATGGCCTAATACTGTATGACCAAAGTATCACCCTATACCTAAACATGAGTCTACTACTGCCATATTATAATATACACATATATACAAGATCGCCAAATATCCAACACAGGTGAAAGGAGCCTGTTACTAAATTAATGAATCGTCCATTTCATCACCAGAGAATAATTCCTATACACCCCTCTCCCACCTCTCCCTCCTCTAACAACTCTCCTGCCTCTCACACCTAAATGAGTCGTCTATTTCAACAGCAGAGAATAATTCCTATACACACCTCTCCCGCCTCTCCCTCCTCTCACACCTCTCACACCTGTTGCCCCTCTCCCTCCTCTAACACCTCTGCCGCCTCTCACACCTCTCCCGCCTCTCCCTCCTCTAAGACCTCTCCCGCCTCTCCCTCCTCTCCCGCCTCTCACTCCTCTAACACCTCTCCCGCCTCTCACACCTCTCCCGCCTCTCACTCCTCTAACACCTCTCCCGCCTCTCACACCTCTCCCTCCTCTCTCTCCTCTAAGACCTCTCCCGCCTCTCACACCTATCCCTCCTCTTCCTCCTCTAACACCTCTCCCGCCTCTCCCTCCTCTAACACCTCTCCCGCCTCTCACACCTATCCCTCCTCTTCCTCCTCTAACACCTCTCCCTCCTCTCACACCTATCTCTCCTCTAAGACCTCTCCCTCCTCTCCCTCCTCTCACACCTCTCCCGCCTCTCACACCTCTCCCGCCTCTCCCTCCTCTAAGACCTCTCACGCCTCTCCCTCCTCTAACACCTCTCCCGCCTCTCACACCTATCCCTCCTCTCTCTCCTCTAAGACCTCTCCCGCCTCTCACACCTCTCCCACCTCTCACGCCTCTCCCACTTTTCCAGCCTCTCTCACCTCTCCCTCCTCTAACACCTCTCACGCCTCTCCCTCCTCTCACACCTCTCTCTCATCTAACACCTCTCACACCTCACCGGCCTCTCCCGCCTCTCACACCTCTTACGCCTCTCCCTCCTCTAACACCTCTCCCGTCTCTCACACCTATCCCTCCTCTCTCTCCTCTAAGACCTCTCCCGCCTCTCCCTCCTCTCACACCTCTCCCTCCTCTCCCGCCTCTCACACCTCTTACGCCTCTCCCTCCTCTAACACCTCTCCCGTCTCTCACACCTATCCCTCCTCTCCCTCCTCTCCCTCCTCTCTCTCCTCTAAGACCTCTCCCGCATCTCCCTCCTCTCACACCTCTCCCACTTTTCCTGCCTCTCCCACCTCTCCCGCCTCTCTCCTGCCTTTTTCACACCTCTCCCACCTCTCACTTACCGTTTGTCAAAAAAAGCGTTCTTTATTTTATCTCTTATCGGATTCTGCTTCAGGTCGGGAACTTTTTCAAAATCTTTTTTACTAGAAGTAAAAATTCAAAAGATAAAGTATTACATTTTGTTCTTGATATATAATAATACTAATTACCAGAGCATTAATACTGGCTCCCTGTGCATGATCGCATGGCCATCTTCACCCTGACCAATGTGTGTCCATCTCTCCCCTGAGTATTGTGTGTCCATCTCTCCCCTAAGCATTGTGTGTCCATCTCTCCCCTGAGAATTGTGTGTCCATCTCTCCCCTTAGCATTGTGTGTCAATCTCTTCCCTGAGCAATGTGGGACTGCACAGAGAGACCTTACTACTATAAGAGCTCCTAGGTACTATGTGGGCCTTAAATCCATATGGTGGCATAGAGGGGCCTAACTACTCTATAGGGGCATAGGGGACCTTACTACTACATGTGCGGGAGCAAGAAGCATAAATGTTTCTTTGTCAGATTATGGAGACAGAATTAATGGGCAGGAGAAGACTTTAAGATGGCCGAGGCTGGATGGAGACAAAATGGAAAAGTTAACAACTGTGATCAGAGAAGACGCCCCCTGTGAGTCACTGGATGTAACTGCACTCTCCTATAGGGTCTATAGTGGTCATGGTGTAGCGGTATTATGTAGTGATACTGTTTGTAATCTCTTTTTTTGTTTAGCAGCAGTGGCCGAATGCAAATCCCACACAGGGTGCCATCCGCCCTAAGGCCGCCCTGATATCGTATATGGAGCAGTATGGAATGGTAATACATAAAATTGTTGGTCTGGAAAAAAAAAATATTTCTCCATTTTTATAAACTTGATTTAGAGATTACTCCAAAGTGCTAGGAAATAAAAAACAAAAATCCTAATTCATGATAAACTTGTAATACAAGCGACAAGCTTCCCTATGGGACTGAACAGGTTAATAAACGTCGCGTGAAATCAGAGCGGGCTGCATCTCAGAACACTCGGCTAATGAGAGCCCCGAGGGAACGTGATTAAAGTTATTAGCAGTCGTCTGATGATCGCCCGGCCCTTCCTAATGAGATGTCATTTGTTAAACATACGAGTGGGATTAAAACGTTCGAAACAACATCGCACGGCCCTGATATACGAGGATGTATTCCCGGGCTGCAGCTGTGTGTGATCAATCCCAAAATATGACCCCGTGTGGTAATACACCACAAGACATCAGAGTATATCTATCAGTATGTGCCCCTGGCGTCCGATTGTGGCCTTTTTGGTGCTGACAGGAAAGCCCTGCTCGCCTGAAGGTCGGAAAGGGAGGGTGGGGGGTGCGGAAAGGTGTCACAGGGCTCCAGACTAAAAAATTTACCTAGGAGCCATTGGCTCCTAACCTGAAAAATTTAGGCGCCAAATAGAATATTTGGTCGCCAACATTTTAAACCATGTAAAATTAATGTTATGTTAAATGGGACTTACTGTGTGCAGAGGCCACGGCAGCAGAATCCTCCTCCTCCTCCTTTAGATCCTTTCTTTTCTTAGTTTGAAAACGTTCAACATGGAAACTTGCAACTTGACAACCATATACAGTCTGACTCAGTACTTCAGCCTCACTTGGCTAGCCTTTTAATGAGGCCTACTCTTCTGAACTTGAACTTAAAGGGAACCTGTCGACCCCCGTGCCGGGGTGACAGGCTCCCAACCCCCCGTTAGAGCCCCCTATATTCACCTCATGGCGCCGGGTCCCGCTTCTGAAGATGGTCGGGTCACGGAGATCTCAGCCGCTGCAGCCCGGCGTGCGCTGAGAGATGAGTCCAACGCTCATAGAGAATGACGGGAGAGTCCAGCGCTCCGTCATTCTCTATGAGCGTTGGACTCATCTCTCAGTGTGCGCGCCGGGCTGCAGCGGCTGAGATCTCCGTGACCCGACCATCTTCAGAAGTGGGACCCGGCGCGATGAGGTGAGTATAGGGGGCTCTAACGGGGGGTTGGGAGCCTGTCACCCCGTCACGGGGGGTGACAGGTTCCCTTTAAAAGCTTGCAACAGTCTATACATACTGAGCTAGACTTATGACTGCAGCCATAGTGACCCCCCACAAGATGTGTATATAGATAGATATATCTCTCACCTAGTGACTAATGCAAGTGACCCCCTACAATACAGACACCTGAGGGGCCCTGATAATAATAATTGTGCATATATCTATCTCCCAGTGTATGCAGCCAGTTTGCCCTACACTTATAGATGGCCCCCTCCCCTTATAGATGACCCCCTCCTCCCCCCCATTATAGATACCCCCTCTTCTCCCCCCCATTATAGATGCCCCCTCCTCCCCCCATTATAGATGCCCCCTCTTCTCCCCCCCTTATAGATACCCCCTCCCCTTATAGATGGCCCCCTCTCCCCCCATTATAGATACCCCCTCTTCTCCCCCCCATTATAGATACCCCCTCTTCTCCCCCCTTATAGATGCCCCCTCTGCTCCCCCCATTATAGATACCCCCTCTTCTCCCCCCCATTATAGATGCCCCCTCTTCTCCCCCCCTTATAGATTCCCCCTCACCTTATAGATGCCCCCTCTCCCCCCCCCATTATAGATGCCCCCTCTCCCCCCCCATTATAGATGCCCCCTCCTCCCCCCCATTATAGATGCCCCCTCCTCCCCCCCATTATAGATGCCCCCTCCTCCCCCCCATTATAGATACCCCCTCTTCTCCCCCCCATTATAGATGCCCCCTCTTCTCCCCCCCTTATAGATTCCCCCTCACCTTATAGATGCCCCCTCTCCCCCCCCCCATTATAGATGCCCCCTCCTCCCCCCCATTATAGATGCCCCCTCTTCTCCCCCCATTATAGATGCCCCCTCTTCTCCCCCCATTATAGATACCCCCTCTTCTCCCCCCATTATAGATACCCCCTCTTCTCCCCCCCATTATAGATGCCCCCTCTTCTCCCCCCATTATAGATACCCCCTCTTCTCCCCCCCATTATAGATGCCCCCTCTTCTCCCCCCCTTATAGATACCCCCTCACCTTATAGATGCCCCCTCTCCCCCCCCCATTATAGATACCCCCTCTTCTCCCCCCATTATAGATGCCCCCCCTTCTCTTCCCCCCATTATAGATGCCCCCCCCCTTTCCTCTATGCTAAGCAATATTTAAAAAAAAAACAAACACACAAACTCACCTGACAACCCGCTCCCCCGGCGATCCTCTTCTTCTTCGGACGCTGTCCCCGGCTGATGCGCAGCTGCCGGGGGTGTCCCGTCCTATCCCCGGCAGCGCGGCGCGTCAGTGAGCTCCTGTACGCCGGGGCTGTGACTTCTGACACAGGAAGCGTCTCTGACGTGCGCTTCCTGTGCCGGAAGTCAGGGCTCCAGGCAGCTCACTGATGCGCCGCGCTGCCGGGGATAGGACGGGACACCCCCGGCAGCTGCGCATCAGCGCATCAGCCGCGCATCTTAAAGAGACAGCGCGCCGCCGCCGGGGCCAGTCGCAAATGGCGCCCAGATTAATAAATCTGGGCGCCATTTGCAAAAAGTCAGTCGCATTGGCGACCATTTTGGTCGCCATCTGGAGCCCTGTGTCAGAGTTATCATGGTTTAAACCTGGAAACAGGCGGAAACCATGCAAATATCTACACCTGCCCCCAAGCAACAGGCGCAGGTCCTGGCAACTTGCTAAAATCCAGCTAGGTAAATGGAGGCGGGGCTTTATTTAAAGTGTAAGTGTCATATGAATGTCAATTTTCAGAAATCAGTAAGTATCAATAGTACTAGCGATTTTGAGAAACTCTGTAATAGGTTTTATTAAGCAAAAGAGTTTCCTTCTGTAGTCAAAGAGCTGTTTTCCTACATCCGTGATCCGACATCCTACTCTACCGGCTCTTCCATCCTGTACCTTCAGGCCACGCCTCTTCCTGCTGTCAATCATTCTGCAGGAAGCGACAGCAGAAGATACAGCCGGATGGGAAATCTAGAGAGCAAGATGTTGAATCACAAGCAGCACAGATGGTAAGTATACACGGCTACTTGGGATCTGGAAACTGACAGCACAGATATATACATATCCCAGACCCAATATATACATATCCGCGCTGTCAGTTTCCCTTTGTCTGCATCCGCCACACATAACCCTGTTTACACATTGTGGCCGATAACAATAAATTTTGAAGTCTGCTCCAAAGACCCAATCGGCCGAGGATCAGGTGTTTTCCCCGTGGCACACCCATGACATACCCATGACACACTCACTTCACACCCATGACACACCCACTTGGTGGGTTTTTGGACAAAAAGGAGGGGTTTGTCAGGTTGTGTCGCACACCTTTAGGAAATAAGTCGGTTTACTAAATAGTCGAGAAAATGGACCAAATCCTGTCAATTTGCTGCTGGGAAAACGTTACTAAATCAGCCTCATTATGTCCGTTTCTTATCGCACAGTGATTGTAGTCTCCCACAAACTCCTTTTTTTTTCCAGATTTTGCCCTACACATTTTTTCCTCACTTTATAATACAATTTGGTAAAATAAGGGGCAAGTACAACTTTCTGAGGACGCTTTCCCTTTAAATAGTCAGCAAACTCCATAAAAATAAATGTTAAACTCTTTGAATACTTCAGAGTTATTGGCCCAGATTTATGTTGCATTTTCCTATAACAACCAATCACAGCTCAGCTTTTCCTTTAGCAGAATGAAGCCTGAGCTGTGATTGGAGACTACGGGATAAATCCGGGCCTGAATGTTCGGTACAATCAGTCATCAGTAGTCGGGGTCGGGCCGTGTACCTGAGAACCGGCTTGTCACCTGTCAGGTAGATGAAGCGTCTGTGTAGATGCTCGATTTGCTCGGCGGTAACTGGAAAGACAAGAAGAGAAGATTATTGGTCACATTCCCCCCGTCAGTCAGACCTTTATATAGTGCTGTGTCATGAGTTACAATCCCGACTCCACGAGATGCTCGGCCCTTCTTACACGGAGCGATAATTCGCCTAATCAATTGTTTAAATATTTTGAAGCAACGATTTGATTTTTATAACAATCAGTGTGAAAAATCGTAAATCGTTATTGGGATCGTTTTAAGATCGCTTAAGCCCATCTCACACACACAGGGTGAACCGGTAAAAGACTGTTTACACGAAGTGATCTGCGAATTTTTAGCGAACGACCAACGACGATTTTAGAACATGTTGAAAGATCAACATGAACGATTTTTAGCTCATCGCTTGATCGTTCGCTGTGTTTACACGAGCCGATTATCGCTCAAACGCCATCGTTATCGTGAGAATTCGGATGATAACGCACCATTAAGCGAAGCAAATTTTAATGATTAACGATAAACGATCACAGATTAATTATCATTCACCATATTACACAGAACAATAGTTCTGTAACAATCAATTACTCCATCTGATCCCGGCAAACGAAGGAGCGATGTGGAATTACACTGAACGATTAGTGAACAAATGCGGAATTATAGCGAACGATTAACGATGATTTTGGTGTCAGCACGATTTGGACGATTCTCGTTGATCGTTTAATCATTGCTGCATTTACACAAAACGATTATCATTTAAATTCAAACAATATAACGATAATTTGCACGATAATCGTCCGATGTAATAGGGCCCTTCCTGAAAACACGTTACGGGAGTTCTCGGCTTTGGACCATCGGCACTTGTTACAAGGTTCCCTGATCGCAGAGCGTTCTCCTTCTCACTGGAGCAAACTTGGAAACACTGGGAGTTAGAAAGTCACCCACTGGTTAGGCCGCGTTCACACTGCTTTTTTTAGTCCGTTTTATACAAAAAAAAGGGATAAAAAAAAACTGATGTATTTGTGTGCATCCACTTTGATCCGTTTTACCACTGACTTCCATTATAAAAAAAAAACGTTTTTTAGAATACACTAAAAGAATATGTATGCGTTTGATCCGTTTTTTTTTTTTTATAATGGAAGTCAATGGAAAAATGGATCAAAGTGGATGCGCACAAATACATCTGTTTTTTTAGAATACACTAAAAAGTGCTCGGTCGCGCCTTTGTGTACACTATAAGAATATGTATGTGTTTGATCCGTTTTTTTTAATAATGGAAATCAATGGAAGAACAGATGCAAATCCGTTTTTTGCTAAAAAGTCGATAAAAAAAAAAAAACGGACTGCAAAAATATAGTGTGAACCCAGGCTGATATGCTAAACCATCAAGACATATTGAATAGGACAAAACCACTGCAAGGCCGTGTACATCCTACACTAAGTCTGTCTATAACGTGACCCTCTGGTTTTACATAAATTTTCATTTGTCACAGGGACGTGTCAGCGACGTCCACCGGCTGCTGGAGCAGGAGGCCCCGATGCTATTCTGGACTGATCAACAATTCTGCACATTCCGGTAGATGGAGAACGTCCTGCTCCAACCAAGTGGACTCTCACCAATGCAAACTTCTAACATGTCCCTATGATATGCCAACACCCCCAAAGGTCACCTTCAGTATGCTGTTATTATGTCCATTGTATTCATGAGCTGAGGGCACCCCCTACCATTTATTTTGGAATGTGATGTCACTGGTGTCCCCCAAATCTGAGACAAACTCGACTCTGGGGTGACAGCCCGCTCAGCCAATCACTGACTGAGAAGGGACAGCCTGCTCAGCCAATCACTGACTGAGATGGGACAGCCTGCTCAGCCAATCACTGACTGAGAAGGGACAGCCCGCTCAGCCAATCACTGACTGAGAAGGGACAGCCTGCTCAGCCAATCACTGACTGAGATGGGTCAGCCTGCTCAGCAAATCACTGACTGAGAAGGGACAGCCCGCTCAGCCAATCACTGACTGAGAAGGGACAGCCCGCTCAGCCAATCACTGACTGAGAAGGGACAGCCTGCTCAGCCAATCACTGACTGAGAGGGGAGAGCCCGCCCAGCCAATCACTGACTGAGAGGGGAGAGCCCGCCCAGCCAATCACTGACTGAGAGGGGAGAGCCTGCCCAGCCAGTCACTGACTGAGAGGGGAGAGCCCGCCCAGCCAATCAATGATTGAGAGGGGACAGCCTGCTCAGCCAATCGCTGACTGAGAAGGGACAGCCTGCTCAGCCAATCACTGACTGAGAGGAGACAGCCTGCTCAGCCGATCACTGACTGAGAAGGGACAGCCCTGCAGCCAATCACTGACTGAGAGGGGACAGCCCTGCAGCCAATCACTGACTGAGAAGGGACAACCCGCTCAGCCAACCACTGACTTAGAGGGGACAGCCCTGCAGCCAATCACTGACTGAGAGGGGACAGCCCTGCAGCCAACCACTGACTTAGAGGGGACAGCCCCCTCAGCCAAGTTTAGCTCAGATGTGGAGGCTCTGCACTTAGCAAGGGACACCAGAAGAGGATACTGGGGGAGCACAGAGAGGTAAGTATAGGTTGTTTATTGTGTTATATGCACCAGCAGCAATATATTAAAGAAAGGCCGACCACCGGACAACCGCTTTCATCTTGCAGTAGTAAAGCAAGGATCTGCAGAATGACTTGTTATTTGCTGTAAATCTACACTGTGAATTGTTGTTTTAGTGGAGCTATACTACCCCCGACCAGCACCAGGTGGACAGACCGGACAGGTAGGCTCGGGGTCTGGTCCCACCTTCCTGACTCTATGGACTCTCCACACCAGTTTAGGATTCTCAGGCTGTTTCCGCATACACTTTCAGAATGTATCGTGGTGGAAACCAGACCCCCATGTCTCCCGCCAATAATCCGGGCTACATCACATGACTATCGGGGGAGAACTGGAGGCCTGGTTACACAGTCATAGAGATCCTACCACAAGGGACTCACATACTATTCTTACCCCGGACACTGGATCCCTGTGATCTCTTCTATAATTCTGTTACATGGGATATATGAGGACTGGTGAATGACAAAGCTTCAGTGTATAATATATAATATAAAAGAAATATAAAACTCCGGTGTTACATCTACGATTCCAAGTCAATCCGGAAAGCAGCTGAGGTGTAATATGAGATGACATTACCTGGATGAACATTGGCAGCGCTCAGGTGTTACCGGAGGATAAAAGCGGCAGGCGGGAAGGCGGCTATACCTGGAGGCTATGGGAATAATCATCTGCTCTTTGCATCGCCAACACTATGCTGCTTACACTAACACTATGCTGCTTACACCGACTAACACTATGCTGCTTACACTGACTAACACTATGCTGCTTACACTGACTAACACTATGCTGCTTATACTGACACTATGCTGCTTACACTAACTAACACTATGCTGCTTACACTGACTAACACTATGCTGCTTACACTGACTAACACTATGCTGCTTACACTAACTAACACTATGCTGCTTACACTGTAACACTATGCTGCTTACACTAACACTATGCTGCTTACACTGACTAACACTATGCTGCTTACACTGACTAACACTATGCTGCTTACACTGACTAACACTGTGCTGCTTACACTAACACTATGCTGCTTACACTGACTAACACTATGCTGCTTACACTGACTAACACTATGCTGCTTACACTGACTAACACTGTGCTGCTTACACTAACACTATGCTGCTTACACTGACTAACACTATGCTGCTTACACTGACTAACACTATGCTGCTTACACTGACTAACACTATGCTGCTTACACTGACTAACACTATGCTGCTTACAGGGCCGTATTTGCCACTAGGCACCCGTGGTCCGGTGCCTAGGGCGGCGCCCTGCGGGGGGCGGCACCTGCAGGGATCAAAATACATATTTTTTAAATAAAAAATTTTTTTTTAACCCCCGCCGCCCTAGGTACCGGACCACGGGTGCCTAGTCCGCGGCGGGGGGTGGGGGGGGGGGGGGTTCGACGTCGCCGTTGTGCAGCCCCGGGGCGAGCTCCTTCCGGGGCACACGCTGCTTCTATCTCAGGCCGGCAGCTCACCCCTGCAGCCCCGCGGTGCCCGAACTTCTTCCTGCTCGGCGCGATGACGTCACGAGCGCTGCAGCAGGAAGAAGTTCGGGCACCGCGGGGCTGCACGGGTGAGCTGCCGGCCTGAGATAGAAGCAGCGTGTGCCGGAAGGAGCTCACCCCGGACGCCCCCGAAGCTGCTTTGGGGGGACCTGACTAGTGTGCCTCTGCCCCCGGCTGTTCTCTCTTCTCCCCCCATCTGCTCCCCCTGCCTGTGCCCCCCCATCTGCCCCATCTGCTCCCCCTGCCTGTGCCCCCCATCTGCTCCCCCTGCCTGTGCCCCCCATCTGCCCCATCTGCTCCCCCTGCCTGTGCCACCCATCTGCTCCCCCTGCCTGTGCCCCCCATCTGCTCCCCCTGCCTGTGCCCCCCATCTGCCCCATCTGCTCCCCCTGCCTGTGCCCCCCCATCTGCTCCCCCTGCCTGTGCCCCCCATCTGCCCCATCTGCTCCCCCTGTCTGTGCCACCCATCTGCTCCCCCTGCCTGTGCCACCCATCTGCTCCCCCTGCCTGTGCCACCCATCTGCTCCCCCTGCCTGTGCCACCCATCTGCTCCCCCTGCCTGTGCCACCCATCTGCTCCCCCTGCCTGTGCCACCCATCTGCTCCCCCTGCCTGTGCCCCCAGCTGCTCGGCTGCCCCCCAGGTGCTCCCTCTTCTCCCCTTGGCCCCCCAGCTTCTCCCTCTGCCCCCCTTGGCCCCCCAGCTTCTCCCTCTGCCCCCCATCTTCTCCCCCTTCCACCCCAGCTTCTCCCCTGCCACCCCAGCTGCCCCATCCTCTCCCTGCCACGCCCGCGGCTCCCCCTGCACTCCCAGATGCTCCCCCTGCCTCCCCAGATTCTCACCCTGCCCCTGCCACCCCCAGCTGCTCCCCCTTTCCGTCACCACAGCTGCTCCCCCTCTGTCACCCCAGATTTCCCCCCCTGTCTCCCCCTGCTGCCTCCCTTCCTCAGTCCCCCCCAGCTGCCTCCCAGTCCCCCCCCAGCTGCCTCCCTTCCCCAGTCCCCCCCTGCTGCCTCCCTTCCTCAGTCCCCCCCAGCTGCCTCCCAGCCCCCCCCCCCCCAGCTGCCTCCCTTCCCCAGTCCCCCCCAGCTGCCTCTCTTCCCCAGCTGCCTCCCTTTCCCAGTCCCCCCCAGCTGCCTCCCTTCCTCAGCCCCCCCAGCTGCCTCCCTTCCCCAGTCACCCCCCCAGCTGCCTCCCTTCCCCAGTCACCCCCCCAGCTGCCTCCCTTCCTCAGCCCCCCCAGCTGCCTCCCTTCCCCAGTCCCCCCCCCAGCTGCCTCCCTTCCTCAGCCCCCCCCAGCTGCCTCCCTTCCCCAGTCCCCCCCCCCCCCCGCTGCCTCCCTTCCTCAGTCCCCCCCAGCTGCCTCCCAGCCCCCCCCCAGATGCCTCTCTTCCTCAGTCCCCCCCCCAGCTGCCTCCCTTCCCCAGTCCCCCCCCAGCTGCCTCTCTTCCCCAGCTGCCTCCCTTTCCCAGTCCCCCCCCCAGCTGCCTCCCTTCCTCAGCCCCCCCCAGCTGCCTCCTTTCCTCAGTCCCCCCAGCTGCCTCCCTTCCTCAGCCCCCCCCAGCTGCCTCCCTTCCCCAGTCCCCCCCCCAGCTGCCTCCCTTCCTCAGCCCCCCCAGCTGCCTCCCTTCCTCAGCCCCCCCCCCAGCTGCCTCCCTTCCTCAGCCCTCCCCCAGCTGCCTCCCTTCCCCAGTCCCCCCCGCAGCTGCCTCCCTTCCTCAGCCCCCCCCAGCTGCCTCCCTTCCCCAGTCACCCCCAGCTGCCTCACTTCCCCAGTCACCCCCAGCTGCCTCCCTTCCCCAGTCACCCCCAGCTGCCTCCCTTCCCCAGTCACCCCCAGCTGCCTCCCTTCCCCAGTCACCCCCAGCTGCCTCCCTTCCCCAGTCACCCCCAGCTGCCTCCCTTCCCCAGTCACCCCCAGCTGCCTCCCGTCCCCAGTCCCCCCCCCAGCTGCCTCCCTTCCTCAGCCCCCCCAGCTGCCTCCCTTCCCCAGTCACCCCCAGCTGCCTCCCTTCCCCAGTCCCCCCCCCCAGCTGCCTCCCTTCCTCAGCCCCCCCCCAGCTGCCTCCCTTCCTCAGCCCCCCCAGCTGCCTCCCTTCCCCAGTCACCCCCAGCTGCCTCACTTCCCCAGTCACCCCCAGCTGCCTCCCTTCCCCAGTCACCCCCAGCTGCCTCCCTTCCCCAGTCACCCCCAGCTGCCTCCCTTCCCCAGTCACCCCCAGCTGCCTCCCTTCCCCAGTCACCCCCAGCTGCCTCCCTTCCCCAGTCACCCCCAGCTGCCTCCCTTCCCCAGTCACCCCCAGCTGCCTCCCTTCCCCAGTCCCCCCCCCAGCTGCCTCCCTTCCTCAGCCCCCCCAGCTGCCTCCCTTCCCCAGTCACCCCCAGCTGCCTCCCTTCCCCAGTCCCCCCCCCAGCTGCCTCCCTTCCTCAGCCCCCCCAGCTGCCTCCCTTCCCCAGTCACCCCCAGCTGCCTCCCTTCCCCAGTCACCCCCAGCTGCCTCCCTTCCCCAGTCCCCCCCCCCAGCTGCCTCCCTTCCCCAGTCACCCCCCAGCTGCCTCCCTTCCCCAGTCACCCCCAGCTGCCTCCCTTCCTCAGCCCCCCCAGCTGCCTCCCTTCCTCAGCCCTCCCCCAGCTGCCTCCCTTCCCCAGTCCCCCCCGCAGCTGCCTCCCTTCCTCAGCCCCCCCAGCTGCCTCCCTTCCCCAGTCACCCCCAGCTGCCTCACTTCCCCAGTCACCCCCAGCTGCCTCCCTTCCCCAGTCCCCCCCAGCTGCCTCCCTTCCCCCTTCACCCCCAGCTGCCGCCTGCAGACAAGTTGTGGTCGGAGAAGTCTTCATGATGGCTGCCAGATGGAGAAGAAAGCAAAAAGTTAGCGACGGCAACAGGAGAAGACGTCACCTGTGAGTCATTAGTAACTGCACTGTAATCACCTCTATAGTGTGCAGAGCCTGTGTACCACTGGGGTCTAAATGGGTCAGTGTATGGTTTGCGGTAGTGTACTGACACAGCCCCGCGGACACTACAGTACACTAGCGCAAACTTTTAAACTAGGACTCAACTACAAGAGCTACAGGCACTACAACTCCCAGCATATCCTGAGGGCTGCAGACTGTCAGTACATGCTGGGAGTTGTAGTGCCTGCAGCTGTTGTAGTTGGGCCCTAGGTGGCATATAAGTATACATAGATCTGTGGGGGCTCAGTGCAGGGAAGTGACCCCAGAACATCACTAATAGGGGATAGAACAAAGAATCTACCCCTATCCCTATTAGTGCTGTTCTAGGGTCACTTCCCTGCACTGAGCCCCCACAGATCTATGTATACTTATATGCCACCTAGGGCCCAACTACAACAGCTGCAGGCACTACAACTCCCAGCATGTACTGACAGTCTGCAGCCCTCAGCATATGCTGGGAGTTGTAGTGCCTGCAGCTGTTGTAGTTGGGTCCTATACACTGGATGCTTTGTGGCATATTAGAATACAGAGATCTGTGGGGGCTCAGTGTAGGGAAGTGACCCCAGAACATCACTAATAGGGATAGGGGAAGCTGTTTTTGTTCTGTCCCCTATTAGTGCTGTTCTGGGGTCACTTCCCTGCACTGAGCCCCCACAGATCTCTGTATTCTGATCTCCCACAAAGAATCCAGTGTATAATGCACCTAGGACCCAACTACAACAGCTGCAGGAACTACAACTCCCAGCATGTACTGACAGTCTGCTGTCCTCAGGATATGCTGGGAGTTGTAGTACAGCGTAGACAGATGTATTGCTGGACCTTCAGGGCTGATGGTTGTCACCCACAGATTGCAGCCACCAGGAGTCTCTGCACACAGTGATTTATTAAAGGGTGGTCCACTGAGAAACTACAACTCCCAGCATACCCTGAGAGCTGTATAAATGTAGGGATTTGTCACAGATACAGATGAATTCAGGAAAGAAGCCGGTCAGCATGTCGTGTCTCACTGGATCTATATCGGTGGGCCACAGGTACCCCAGTCCCACACTGGACAGAAGCAGCCCCCGAACTAAGACGTCCCCGGCCTCCTTCCTTCCTCCATCACATCTGTTTGATGAGAATAGCGGGCATCAAGCAGAGCGACACCCAAGTGCCAGGGTATATACCATGCATGTAACCAGCCAGTGCCGGGGGGGGGGGGGGGGGGGGGGGGGGGCGCCTCAGCAAGCAAGGTGCCTAGGGCAGCATGAACTCTAAATACAGGCCTGGCTGCTTACACTGACTAACACTATGCTGCTTACACTAACACTATGCTGCTTACACTGACTAACACTGTGCTGCTTACACTGACTAACACTATGCTGCTTACACTAACACTATGCTGCTTACACTGACTAACACTATGCTGCTTACACTGACTAACACTGTGCTGCTTACACTGACTAACACTATGCTGCTTACACTAACACTATGCTGCTTACACTGACTAACACTATGCTGCTTACACTAACACTATGCTGCTTACACTGTAACACTATGCTGCTTACACTAACACTATGCTGCTTACACTAACACTATGCTGCTTACACTGTAACACTATGCTGCTTACACTGACTAACACTATGCTGCTTACACTAACACTATGCTGCTTACACTGTAACACTATGCTGCTTACACTGACTAACACTATGCTGCTTACACTGTAACACTATGCTGCTTGCACTGTAACACTATGCTGCTTGCACTGTAACACTATGCTGCTTACACTGTAACACTATGCTGCTTACACTAACACTATGCTGCTTACACTGACTAACACTATGCTGCTTACACTAACACTATGCTGCTTACACTAACACTATGCTGCTTACACTGACTAACACTATGCTGCTTGCACAAACACTATGCTGCTTGCACTAACACTATGCTGCTTACACTAACACTATGCTGCTTACACTGACTAACACTATGCTGCTTACACTGTAACACTATGCTGCTTGCACTAACACTATGCTGCTTACACTGTAACACTATGCTGCTTGCACTAACACTATGCTGCTTACACTGTAACACTATGCTGCTTACACTAACACCATGCTGCTGTTTCTACTACTGTTAGGCTGCATTCACACATCCTGTACAGTTGTCCGTGGTTGTGGATCCGCGACCACAGACAATTTTAGGAACCATTCAAGTGAATGCAGCTATTCACAGTAGCCGCTACCCCACCACGATACACAACGTAAAAATAATAGGACATGTCCAAGTGAGGATGGCGGCACGGATCGGCCCCTTCACCCGGCAGCAGAGATTAAAGGAGCGCAGAAGACAACTACTCCCCACCCCGTGCTGGACAACATGTGAGCCGGCCGGCATGGGGGGAGCAGGCGAGTAGTTGTCCTCTGCGCTCCTTTTATCTCTGCTTCCGGGCGGGGAGGGGGGGGGCACTTCTATTGGGGATCTGTGCTGCCTCCTCTGGTCATTGCGGCGCGGATCACGGCACAGATTGTGTGAATGAGGCCGTACTGGGAACTCGTCAAATTTATTACTGATATTTTTTATTCTACTTTACCATCAGGATTATAGAATGTTCATTGTTAGTATATTCTATGACCCATTCTATCCTGTGTAGCACGGCATGCGCAGAAATAAGAAGGGCTAAAGCGGCCGCGACCAGGAGACTGAAGCTGCAGATTCCCTTTAAAGGGGTTGTCCAGCCAAAATCTTTTTCTTTCAAATCCACTGATATCAGAAAGTTAAATAGATTTGTATTTACTTCTATTAAAAATCTCAAGTCTTCCCATACTTATTAGTTCTGTTATGTCACGCAGGAAATGTTGTTTTATTTCAGTCTGACACAGCGCTCTCTGCTGCCACCTCTGGCCGAGACAGAAACTCTGTCTCGGTTTTCTATGAATCCCCATAGAAAACCTCTCCTGCTCTGGACAGTTCCTGTCTCGGCCAGAGGGGGCAGCAGAGAGCACTGTGTCAGACTGAAATAAAACAACATTTCCTGCAGGACATACAGCAGCTGAAAAGTATGGGAAGACTTCAGATTTTTTAATAGAAGTAAATTACAAATCTATATAACTTTCTGATATCAGTTGATTTGAAAGAAAATGATTTTCACTGGACAAACCCTTTAAAGTAATGTCATTGGGGAAGCTATACTAACAGTTAGGTCACCATCAAACATTACAGAAGCCGTGAGATCACTGTTGTATCGCCCCCAGGGTTACACTAATATACAGGGTTATGTATAATATACTACATTCACACCTGCAGGACTCTCACGGACGGTCTGTGCAGAACAATACACTCATTTAGGATGTATGACGGCTCTGCCACTTACAGCTCGTACAATTATAGCCTCATAAATAGCGGAGCTGGGAGATCACATGCTAGGAGGCCTCATCCATAACAATGGGACGCTGATGGGAAATGCAAATAATTGCACAATACCACGGACCTCAGAACTGCAGGAATTCTAAGCGAAACATAGCGAGAGTAACCAGCATAACATGGTATTCATACACGAAGCACCCGCTCAGGATCACTACACCCATATATAACCCAACACGGTCACTACACCCATATATACCCCAGCACGGTCACTACACCCATATATAACCCAACACGGTCACTACACCCATATATAACCCAACACGGTCACTACACCCATATATAACCCGCTCAGGATCACTACACCCATATATAACCCGCTCAGGATCACTACACCCATATATAACCCGGCACAGTCACTACACCCATATATAACCCGGCACAGTCACTACACCCATATATAACCCGGCACGGTCACTACACCCATATATATAACCCAGCATGGTCACTGCACCCATATAGAACCCAACACAGTAACTACACCCATATATAACCCGCTCAGGATCACTACACCCATATATACCCCAACACGGTCACTACACCCATTTATATAACCCGGCACGGTCACTACACCCATATATAACCCGGCACGGTCACTACACCCATATATACCCCAACACGGTCACTACACCCATATATAACCCGGCACAGTCACTACACCCATATATACCCCAACACGGTCACTACACCCATATATAACCCGGCACGGTCACTACACCCATATATACCCCAACACAGTCACTACACCCATATATAACCCGCTCAGGTTCACTACACCCATATATAACCCAGCATGGTCACTGCACCCATATATGACCCGGCACGGTCACTACACCCATATATAACCTGGCACGGTCACTACACCCATATATACCCCAACACAGTCACTACACCCATATATAACCCGGCACGGTCACTACACCCATATATAACCCGGCACGGTCACTACACCCATATATAACCCGGCACAGTCACTACACCCATATATAACCCGCTCAGGATCACTACACCCATATATAACCCGGCACAGTCACTACACCCATATATACCCCAACACGGTCACTACACCCATATATAACACGGCACAGTCACTACACCCATATATACCCCGGCACAGTCACTACACCCATATATAACCCGGCACAGTCACTACACCCATATATACCCCGGCACAGTCACTACACCCATATATAACCCGGCACGGTCACTACACCCATATATATAACCCGGCATGGTCACTGCACCCATATATATAACCCGGCACGGTCACTACACCCATATATATAACCCGGCACGGTCACTACACCCATATATAACCCGGCACGGTCACTACACCCATATATAACCCGGCACAGCCACAACACCCATATATAACCCGGCACGGTCACTACACCCATATATAACCCGCTCAGGTTCACTACACCCATATATACCCCGGCACAGTCACTACACCCATATATAACCCGGCACGGTCACTACACCCATATATACCCCGGCACGGTCACTACACCCATATATAACCCGGCACGGTCACTACACCCATATATACCCCGGCACGGTCACTACACCCATATATACCCCGGCATGGCCTGCAGGAAGTGGTGTATTCTCTCCAGTCTGACACAGTGCTCTCTGCTGCCACCTCTGTCCATGTCAGGAACTGTCCAGAGCAGCAGCAAATCCCCATAGAAAACCTCTCCTGCTCTGGACAGTTCCTGACATGGACACAGGTGGCAGCAGAGAGCAGTGTTTTAGATTGGAGAGAATACACCACTTCCTGCAGGACATACAGCAACTGATAAGTACTGGAAGACTGGAGATTTTTTTAATAGAAGTAAATTACAAATCTATAGAAATTTCTGGCACCAGTTGATTTGAAAGGAAAAAGAAAATCACCAGAGTTCCCCTTTAAAGTGCATTTACACTAATCCGGGCAAAGCATTATGAGTATATGTTATAGGAACTATAAAAAATGTTTTTCTTTTTTCCAAACTAGAAGTATAACCTGTATACAGTACGCTGCTTTTTATGGCATTGCGCACTGACCCACATTTTGTTCTTTGATGGAGATTCTATCAGGAATCCTCTATAATAACCCTGAGATGTGGGAGGCTCAAACTAAAGACCAGAGAAGTCTGGAGGACCAGGAGCCGACTACCCACAGCGGCCGAACAAAGACTCAGCAGAAGACACGAGGCATCTAAGAGGCGAGCGAATACAGAGAAAGTGAGCGTGCAGGAAAGCGAGGGAATAAAGTCATGTGAAACGCCGGATGCGAAGAGATGACGACTCTGTAATGAAAACCTGATCCAGACACCTGGACCTTATACTAGGCTGAAGGCTTCCAACAAGACAACGACAGGAAGCACACGGCCACGGGACTTAGGGTTGTATTACACAGCCCAATTAACAGTAAGCGAGCGCTGATCTGCTTGATTAAATAAATGTCTCAATGTCCGTGCAGCTCTTGCTTTATATAGAAAAAAATAAAGTGTATACTTACCTGGTAATGCTCCCTGGCGTTCTCCTGCCTGTTTCCTGCTCACTGCAGCCGTCACTGAAGCTTCTGAACCCGTCTGTGCAGTGACAGCTGCTCAGCCAATCACTGGCCGAGGGACAGTCCCAGAGCCAGTGATTGGCTGAGCGGCTGTCATTGGAGGCTTCAGTGAGCAGGGAACAGGCAGTAGGACACCGGGAAACATTACCAGGTAAGTATGATGATTTATACACTTGCTAAAAGACAACGATCAGCCAATGATTGGTTCCTCTACTGATTGTTGTCTTTATTACATGGAGCGATATCTGCCCACATTAGCTGGACTGGTTGATAATCACTCTGAGTATTAGGTGTACCTATCATTTAAACAAAGATCTGACACGTCACAGCGACAGGTGAGAAGTTTGTATTGGTCGGGGTCCGGTGCTGAGACCAGGAATGGATGAGGTGGCAGATACAATCAGTGGCGCACGCTCTGCCCCTTCATCCTCACTCTCTCTGCTAAAGTATCAGTAGACAGAATAATAATGGAGCCTATGGACCTTCTGGTAGACCCAATTGCTGGAAGTTCCATAAACTCCATCATAATTCTATCTATATTGTTAATATAGCAGTGAGAGCGGAGAGGAAGGGGCAGAGCGCACGGTGCTGAGCGCATCTGCCTCTAGGTTCTAGCAATTAGCGGGGAACTCAGCCCCCGGACCCCATAGATACAAAACTCTGACATGTCGCTTTGAGATGTCAAAAGTTTGGTTTAAAGTCTCACTGTCCTTACAAAAAACTTTTGACATGTCATAGAGACATCATAGAGACACGTGATAGATACATGTCATAGAGACATCATAGAGACACGTGATAGATACATGTCATAGAGACATCATAGAGACACGTGATAGATACATGTCATAGAGACATCATAGAGACACGTGATAGATACATGTCATAGAGACATCATAGAGACACGTGATAGATACATGTCATAGAGACATCATAGAGACACGTGATAGATACATGTCATAGAGACATCAAAGAAACATGTCCAAAGTTTTGATCGGTCCAGGTGTTCAGTCCTGTACCGATCAAGAGAACGAGCAGACCTCAAAATCATTGTTTATAGTGTCTTATAGTGTAAACACTTGTCGTTCGGTCGTTCACAGGGATCAGTATTATCATTCACAGGGATCAGTATTATCATTCACGGGGATCAGTATTATAGTTCACGGGGATCAGTATTATCGTTCACGGGGATCTGTATTATCATTCACGGGGATTAGTATTATCATTCATGGGGATCAGTATTATCGTTCACGGGGATCAGTATTATCATTCACAGGGATCAGTATTATCATTCACAGGGATCAGTATTATCATTCACAGGGATCAGTATTATCGTTCACGGGGATCAGTATTATCGTTCACGGGGATCAGTATTATCGTTCATGGGGATCAGTATTATCGTTCACGGGGATCAGTATTATTATTCACGGGGATCAGTATTATCATTCACAGGGCTCAGTATTATCATTTACAGGGATCAGTATTATCGTTCACAGGGATCAGTATTATCATTTACAGGGATCAGTATTATCGTTCACAGGGATCAGTATTATCATTCACAGGGTCAGTAATATCGTTCACAGGGATCAGTATTATCATTCACAGGGTCAGTATTATCGTTCACCGGGATCAGTATTATCATTCACAGGGATCAGTATTATCATTCACGGGGATCAGTATTATCGTTCACGGGGATCAGTATTATCGTTCACAGGGATCAGTATTATCATTCACGGGGATTAGTATTATCATTCATGGAGATCAGTATTATCGTTCACGGGGATCAGTATTATCATTCACAGGGATCAGTATTATCATTCACAGGGATCAGTATTATCATTCACAGGGATCAGTATTATCGTTCACGGGGATCAGTATTATCGTTCACGGGGATCAGTATTATCGTTCATGGGGATCAGTATTATCGTTCACGGGGATCAGTATTATCATTCACAGGGATCAGTATTATCATTCACGGGGATCAGTATTATCATTCACAGGGCTCAGTATTATCATTTACAGGGATCAGTATTATCGTTCACAGGGATCAGTATTATCATTTACAGGGATCAGTATTATCGTTCACAGGGATCAGTATTATCATTCACAGGGTCAGTATTATCGTTCACAGGGATCAGTATTATCATTCACAGGGTCAGTATTATCGTTCACAGGGATCAGTATTATCATTCACGGGGATCAGTATTATCTAAAGATCCTGGTAACGATTTCTTGTAGCAATCATTTATTGTTTGCTAAATGAACTCTTAAGTGATTTATCAGTACCTGCACAATACTGTGACTGCTCCCAGCAAGAGCCCGGACTTGACCGTAATCAAACATCTCTGGAGACCTGAAAATGGCCGTCCATCGATGGCTCCCATCCAACCTGACAGAGCCCGAGAGCATCTGCAGAGAGGAATTGTCGAAGAGCTATCCAAAGATAAAAACAGGAAAACGTGTGCAACCCTAGACATTATATAGTTTCCTTCTGGACAGTATACAGCTTCCCTCTGGACAGTATACAGCTTATATAACTAAAGGAGATGCTAAGAGTTGTGAAATGTAGAGACTTAGGTTCAGACTCCATGAACTCATTGTATCTGTGTGTCAGAAGCCCCGAGCACCACCCATGTATCACCCAGGTACAATCCGTGTAACCCAACAATTAGGAATAATTAATACTGAGCATCTGGGATCTTGTAAGAGTTACAAAACACATTTCTTTAAGTGTAGCTGTCATTTAACCCCCGACACACCCACTCCTTATCTGTGTATTATCAGGCAAGGTCAGAAAGGTCAGTGCTTATCTGGGATCTTGGTGAGAGAAGATTGCAGGATGATGTGCTGTGCAGGGCCGCCTTTTCTCCTCTCTGTGCTTACTTATCCCCCTCAGCCCCTCCCCTCTCCATAGAGCATAATGGACACAGAAATCCTGCTTCTTCTGAAGTGAGAGGGGGAGGTAGGAACACAGCTTTCTGAGTACAGAAGGAAACTTTTTTGCTTAATAAAACCTATTATACAGTTTCTTAAAATCGCTTGTACTATTGATGTTTATTGATTTCTGAAAATCGACATTTACACGACAGGTACGCTTTTAGCCATGAACATATGCAAATAGAATGGTCTTGGCTGCCAAATAAATCCATAATGTTAAAGGGACACTCAGAAACTATCCTGTAGTAAGGCTGCTAGTAAGCACTGCGGGTGTCTACTGCCCCCAGAGGACCGAATAAGCCCCCAACCAAGCAGAGATCCTGGACATATATCATTAATGCTATGGGAAGCCTGGCTTATACTATGGCCCGGCTTATACTATGGCCCGGCTTATACTATGGCATGGCTTATACTATGGCCCGGCTTATACTATAGCCCGGCTTATACTATGGCATGGCTTATAATATGGCCCGGCTTATACTATGGCCCGGCTTATACTATGGCCCGGCTTATACTATGGCATGGCTTATACTATGGCCCGGCTTATACTATAGCCCGGCTTATACTATGGCATGGCTTATAATATGGCCCGGCTTATACTATGGCCCGGCTTATACTATGGCCCGGCTTATACTATGGCCCGGCTTATACTATGGCCCGGATTATACTATGGCCCGGCTTATACTATGGCCCGGCTTATACTATGGCCCGGCTTATACTATGGCCCGGCTTATTCTATGGCATGGCTTATACTATGGTATGGCTTATACTATGGCCCGGCTTATACTATGGCCCGGCTTATACTATGGCCCGGCTTATACTATGGCCCGGCTTATACTATGGTATGGCTTATACTATGGCCTAGCTTATACTATGGCCCGGCTTATACTATGGCCCGGCTTATACTATGGCCCGGCTTATACTATGGTATGGCTTATACTATGGCCCGGCTTATACTATGGCCCGGCTTATACTATGGTCCGGCTTATACTATGGCATGGCTTATACTATGGTATGGCTTATACTATGGCCCGGCCTATACTATGGCCCGGCTTATACTATGGCCCGGCTTATACTATGGCCCGGTTTATACTATGGCCCGGCTTATACTATGGTATGGCTTATACTATGGCCCGGCTTATACTATGGCCCGGCTTATACTATGGTATGGCTTATACTATGGCCCAGCTTATACTATGGCCCGGCTTATACTATGGTCCGGCTTATACTATGGCATGGCTTATACTATGGTATGGCTTATACTATGGCCCGGCCTATACTATGGCCCGGCTTATACTATGGCCCGGCTTATACTATGGCCCGGCTTATACTATGGCCCGGCCTATACTATGGCATGGCTTATACTATGGCATGGCTTATACTATGGCCCGGCTTATACTATGGCCCGGCCTATACTATGGCATGGCTTATACTATGGCCCGTCTTATACTATGGCATGGCTTATACTATGGCCCGGCTTATACTATGGCCCGTCTTATACTATGGCATGGCTTATACTATGGCCCGGCTTATACTATGGCCCGTCTTAT
The DNA here is from genome assembly GCF_027789765.1 of Dendropsophus ebraccatus. Classification (NCBI taxonomy): domain Eukaryota; kingdom Metazoa; phylum Chordata; class Amphibia; order Anura; family Hylidae; genus Dendropsophus; species Dendropsophus ebraccatus. The sequence continues at coordinate 6,189,367 of NC_091456.1, read as the reverse complement.
ACTATGGCATGGCTTATACTATGGCCCGGCTTATACTATGGCCCGGCTTATACTATGGCCTAGCTTATACTATGGCCCGGCTTATACTATGGCCCGGCTTATACTATGGCATGGCTTATACTATGGCCCGGCTTATACTATGGCCTTATTTTGAACAAATGTTTTTTTCTCATAGTTTTTTTCCCTCCATCAAAGTTCTCACTATTTGCATTTAGTTAGAGCCGTCACGAGGTGACACTTGTACACATCCCTAATATCACATGGTATCCTGGTGATAGAGTCACAATGTCAGACACTGACTGCTAGGATTCCATGACTTCAGGCATCAGTAAGTTTAATGTAGAAAACTTATTACAAATTTATATAACTTTCTGACACCAGTTGATATGAAAGAAAAAAAAATTGGTGAACTATTCCTTTAATGTAACTTTGTCCCCCCTGCCCCCATTCTAGAAATAACTATATTCCTGCCTTGTTTCATCTGTCATAGACACCGGGCTTTCCTGTGTGGTCTGACCAGTGATTTACATGCCGCATGCTTTGACATTCTTTGCTTTGCAGCAGCTACCTGGCACTGAGCGCTCCGGCTCTGCTTCTTATCACTCTGACCCCGGAGCAGGCTCCATCCCATCTCTCCATGTGTAATAAGAAGCTTTGTCCTCTCATCCACAGAGCACAACCCAACAGTCACACATGACACTCCCATTAGAGAAGTATTTGGGGATTCTGTCATCATTTATAAAGCTGCATTTATTTATTTCTACCCTCCGGAGAGAAACTCTTACATAGTTTATACATTCCAACGTCTGGGCTGGTTTCTTTTTTAATCTTTTTATGGATATCTCCAGGGAAAGATGAATTTCCCACAATCACTTTCTTGAGCGGTTACCCCACTTCTGACCTCCTCGTATCTTAAAGGAGAAGGCTTTTTATATGAACGCAGATGTCTACACTAAACTGTAAGGAGGGCTGTAACATGTGAGCGTACAGTCCGCCGTAATTCATATAGTCAACCTATGTGGAGTTATTCATTGTAATGAGATATATTTATGATACTTATGTATAATATGTGTTGCCTAATCTGTAAAGGGCCTTTTACACAGGCCAATTATCGTCTAGGAGAGTGGCAAGAAATGGGGCTGCAGCCGATAATCAGCTGGTGTTAAAGTGACAGCGATCAGCTGAGGACTGGGAAAGTGCCTGTGTAAACCGAAGATGTGAGGCCGATAACGATAAAGGGAAACTGACAACATGAATATACATATATCAGTGCTGTTAGTTTCCAGATCACACAGCAGTACATACTTACCTAGTGAGCTGCTGCTGTGATCTGGCATCCTATTCTCCGGCTCTCTCATCCAGCTGCTGTGTTTTTAGGCTGCCACCTTCTCCAGAATGAATGACAGCCGGAGGGGACGGCTTCTGAAGATACAGCAAATGAACGGGAGAGCCGGAGAAGAGAATGCTGGATCACAGCGGCAGTGCGCTAGGTAAGTATGTACTGCTGTGTGATCTGGAAACTAACAGTTTCCATGGCTTTACTAACGATACATGGATCATTTGTGTATCCCAGCTGCTCAATTTGGAATGCCCCGTAAAAGGCTCTGCACACATGCGCCGATCTCGCTCATTTGCAGCCACCCTCGGGCGACAAATGTAGAGGCAGACCAATAGATAAAAGACCGACACTCAGCCGTTATTTCCTGAGCGGCGATAGTGAAGACAAATAGAAGAGCAGTAAGTATAATTTCGAGCCCCAAATCTCCCCTTACACACACACACACACACACACAGCACAGTTTGGCTCCCAAGGGGTTAACTTAAACCCCTGGGGGCCAGAATGCGGTTCAGGGAAGAAACAGAGTGCTGCACCTCACACCTATGGCTGATACTAGTGCCGCTAGGCTAAATAAAAAACACATCAGAATTTTGTATATGAATTGATCAAGCCATACTGCCCCATGTACCTCGTGCCGGTATCTGATACACATGGGTCCCTACACTAAGTCCACACCGTGCCAGTCAGTGGCCACCAACCCCGCAGGCGTGCACAGTCAGGGAACGGGGGCCGTGGGACGGCCCTGCGACCCCCATGCCACAGGACCAGACCCAAAAACACCACACCAGAATCCGGCCAGCACCGCCGGCGGAGAAGGTCGCCCCCAAACAGCACAAGTCTGGATGAGGTATTGCGCTCACCATAGCTGCTGCAGACAGAATGGGAAAAGACAGGAGGGATTAAAACCATGTGCACTCAGGTGTCTCCTGCTAATTGCGGTCATGTGGGTCTCACCAGGAGGAGTGCAAAACACATTCTGGGGGCCAGAATGTCACTTTTTGAATAACCAGGCAACCTCCACTCTGCCAAGTAGGGGGGGGGGGCACCTGGTTAAAGGGAACCAATCAGCATATTTGTGCCGATTGGGTTCCTAGATCAGCTGCACAGACCTCACAGCCGTGTCTTCTATGGTGTTGGGGGTTCTGGGCTCCATTAAGCATTTTACCCAACATGAAGCCTACAAAGCCTGGAACCCCTGACACCATAGGAGGCCTAGGCAGGGCCGCCATTAGGGCATTACTGGCAGTACAGGTGTATGGGGCCCGGCCTATGGGGGGGCCCGGGCCTCCCACACACTTCACTTTGTGAGAAGCCTGGTATACAGACAGTGCAGGGAGAGGGGAGAGCTACTGCAGATGCAAGGGGCCCCTTCTACTTAAAGGGGTAGTCCACCCAAAAATTTTTTCTTTCAAATCAACTGCTACCATGAAGTGCCAGAGATTTGTAATTTACTTCTATTAAAAAATATCAAGCCTTCCAGTACTTATCAGCTGCTGTATGCCCAACAGGAAGTTGTATTATTTCCAGTCTGGAGAGCAGGAGAGGTTTTCTATGGGGATTTGCTCCTGCTTTGGACAGTTCCTGACATGGACACAGGAGGCAACAGAGAGCACTGGGTCAGACAGGAAAGAAAACACCACTTCCTGCTGGACACACAGCAGCTGATAAGTACTGGAAGACTTAAGATTTTTTAATAGAAGTGAATTACAAATCTCTGGCACTTTATGGCACCAGTTGATTTGAAAGAAAAAAAATTTGGGTGGACTACCCCTTTAACTAATATCATGAGGCCCTCCTCCCCCCTGTCTGTGGACCGGGCTGCAGAATCCCCCCCCCCCCCCACTACACAATGGACCGGCCCGCTCCTCAGCAGCTCCCAGGCTCGTGCGGAGCTGGTGACTTCCGGCCAGTGTGCTTTCCCAGGTGACAGGAAGATGCAGCGGGCCCCCTCTCCTCTCTCCCCCTCTCCTCTCTCCCCCTCTCCTCTCTCCTCTCTCCTCTCTCCCCCTCTCCTCTCTCCTCTCTCCTCTCTCCTCTCTCCCCCTCTCCTCTCTCCCCCTCTCCTCTCTCCTCTCTCCCTCCTTCCATCTCACAAACTTCTCTGGCTGCCGTCCTCTCTGCTGCAAGGTCGGAACATGAGGGGGAGGGGAGGAGCCGCTGTGTGAGGAGCACTGAAGACTGAATGGGTCCTGGAGCTTCCCTGCATAGAGTAAGTGTGTGTGAGAGAGTGAGTGTGTGTGTGTGTGTGTGAGAGAGAGAGAGAGAGAGTGAGAGTGAGAGTGTGTGTGTGAGAGAGTGAGTGTGAGAGAAAAAGAGAGAGAGAGAGCGAGAGAGAGAGTGCGCCCCCATCCTGGTATAGTATATAAATCTGCTACTGCTGAACCAGTCCCTACCGTACTGACAACTCGGCTCTGCTGTGCCTGACCAATGTAACCGACAACTCGGCTCTGCTGAGCCTGACCAATGTAACCGACAACTCGGCTCTGCTGAGCCTGACCAATGTGACCGACAACTCGGCTCTGCTGTGCCTGACCAATGTAACCGACAACTCGGCTCTGCTGTGCCTGACCAATGTAACCGACAACTCGGCTCTGCTGTGCCTGACCAATGTAACCGACAACTCGGCTCTGCTGAGCCTGACCAATGTAACCGACAACTCGGCTCTGCTGTGCCTGCCCAATGTGACCGACAACTCGGCTCTGCTGTGCCTGACCAATGTGACCGACAACTCGGCTCTGCTGTGCCTGACCAATGTAACCGACAACTCAGCTCTGCTGTGCCTGACCAATGTAACCGACAACTCGGCTCTGCTGTGCCTGACCAATGTAACCGACAACTCGGCTCTGCTGAGCCTGACCAATGTGACCGACAACTCGGCTCTGCTGTGCCTGACCAATGTAACCGACAACTCAGCTCTGCTGTGCCTGACCAATGTAACCGACAACTCGGCTCTGCTGTGCCTGACCAATGTAACCGACAACTCGGCTCTGCTGAGCCTGACCAATGTGACCGACAACTCGGCTCTGCTGTGCCTGCCCAATGTGACCGACAACTCGGCTCTGCTGTGCCTGACCAATGTGACCGACAACTCGGCTCTGCTGTGCCTGACCAATGTAACCGACAACTCGGCTCTGCTGAGCCTGACCAATGTAACCGACAACTCGGCTCTGCTGTGCCTGCCCAATGTGACCGACAACTCGGCTCTGCTGTGCCTGACCAATGTAACTGACAACTCTGCTGTGCCTGACCAATGTAACCGACAACTCGGCTCTGCTGTGCCTGCCCAATGTGACCGACAACTCGGCTCTGCTGTGCCTGCCCAATATGACCGACAACTCGGCTCTGCTGTGCCTGACCAATGTAACTGACAACTCGTCTCTGCTGTGCCTGACCAATGTAACCGACAACTCGGCTCTGCTGAGCCTGACCAATGTAACCGACAACTCGGCTCTGCTGTGCCTGCCCAATGTGACCGACAACTCGGCTCTGCTGTGCCTGACCAATGTAACCGACAACTCGGCTCTGCTGTGCCTGACCAATGTAACCGACAACTCGGCTCTGCTGTGCCTGACCAATGTAACCGACAACTCGGCTCTGCTGTGCCTGACCAATGTAACCGACAACTCGGCTCTGCTGTGCCTGCCCAATGTGACCGACAACTCGGCTCTGCTGTGCCTGACCAATGTAACTGACAACTCTGCTGTGCCTGACCAATGTAACCGACAACTCGGCTCTGCTGAGCCTGACCAATGTAACCGACAACTCGGCTCTGCTGTGCCTGCCCAATGTGACCGACAACTCGGCTCTGCTGTGCCTGACCAATGTAACTGACAACTCTGCTGTGCCTGACCAATGTAACCGACAACTCGGCTCTGCTGAGCCTGACCAATGTAACCGACAACTCGGCTCTGCTGTGCCTGCCCAATGTGACCGACAACTCGGCTCTGCTGTGCCTGACCAATGTAACTGACAACTCTGCTGTGCCTGACCAATGTAACCGACAACTCGGCTCTGCTGAGCCTGACCAATGTAACCGACAACTCGGCTCTGCTGAGCCTGACCAATGTAACCGACAACTCGGCTCTGCTGTGCCTGCCCAATGTGACCGACAACTTGGCTCTGCTGTGCCTGCCCAATGTGACCGACAACTTGGCTCTGCTGTGCCTGCCCAATGTGACCGACAACTCGGCTCTGCTGTGCCTGACCAATGTAATCGAAACTCGGCTCTGCTGAGCCTGACGAATGTGATCGACAACTCGGCTCTGCTGTGCCTGCCCAATGTAACTGACAACTCTGCTGTGCCTGACCAATGTAACCGACAACTCTGCTGTGCCTGACCAATGTAACCGACAACTCGGCTCTGCTGAGCCTGACCAATGTAACTGACAACTCGGCTCTGCTGTGCTTGACCAATGCAACAATGCGTCTGAAGCACTGGAGGCGGGCCGGCTTGCCCCAGTGGGAAGGAATTCCCTCCCCTCTAGGACGGGGCTCCATCATAATCAATGGAGCCGCGTCATAGGGGGGGGCGGGGGATTCCGTCCACTGGGGCAAGCCGGCCCGCCTCCAGTGCTTCAGACCTAGCTCGGTACCCGTGGATAGAACGGCGCCGTACACGGGAACCGGGCCGCAGTTCTAAAAACGTATCACGGCATCGGCTTCACCGTGATGGCGGCGTTCTATCCGTGGGTCATATTAAAGAGGATGTGTGTGTGTGTGTTGATTTCTGTGGACATGGAGTCTGGAGGGGTGATGCTGTATGGCATCTGTATATTATATCCAGGCTGTATGGTATCTGTATATTATATCCAGGCTGTATGGTATGTGTATACTATATCCCAGGCTGTATGGTATCTGTATATTATATCCAGGCTGTATGGTATGTGTATACTATATCCCAGGCTGTATTGTATCTGTATATTATATAAAGGCTGTATGGTATCTGTATATTATATCCAGGCTGTATGGTATGTCTATACTATATCCCAGGCTGTATGGTATCTGTATATTATATCCATGCTGTATGGTATCTGTATACTATATCCCAGGCTGTATGGTATGTGTATACTATATCCAGGCTGTATGGTATGTGTATACTATATCCCAGGCTGTATGGTATCTGTATATTATATCCAGGCTGTATGGTATGTGTATACTATATCCCAGGCTGTATGGTATCTGTATATTATATCCAGGCTGTATGGTATGTGTATACTATATCCCAGGCTGTATGGTATGTGTATACTATATCCAGGCTGTATGGTATGTGTATACTATATCCCAGGCTGTATGGTATCTGTATATTATATCCAGGCTGTATGGTATGTGTATACTATATCCCAGGCTGTATGGTATCTGTATATTATATCCAGGCTGTATGGTATGTGTATACTATATCCCAGGCTGTATGGTATCTGTATATTATATAAAGGCTGTATGGTACGTGTATACTATATCCAGGCTGTATGGTATCTGTATATTATATCCAGGCTGTATGGTATGTGTATACTATATCCCAGGCTGTATGGTATCTGTATATTATATCCAGGCTGTATGGTATGTGTATACTATATCCCAGGCTGTATTGTATCTGTATATTATATAAAGGCTGTATGGTATCTGTATATTATATCCAGGCTGTATGGTATGTCTATACTATATCCCAGGCTGTATGGTATCTGTATATTATATCCATGCTGTATGGTATCTGTATACTATATCCCAGGCTGTATGGTATGTGTATACTATATCCAGGCTGTATGGTATGTGTATACTATATCCCAGGCTGTATGGCATCTGTATATTATATCCAGGCTGTATGGTATGTGTATACTATATCCCAGGCTGTATGGTATCTGTATATTATATCCAGGCTGTATGGTATGTGTATACTATATCCCAGGCTGTATGGTATGTGTATACTATATCCAGGCTGTATGGTATGTGTATACTATATCCCAGGCTGTATGGTATCTGTATATTATATCCAGGCTGTATGGTATGTGTATACTATATCCCAGGCTGTATGGTATCTGTATATTATATCCAGGCTGTATGGTATGTGTATACTATATCCCAGGCTGTATGGTATCTGTATATTATATAAAGGCTGTATGGTACGTGTATACTATATCCAGGCTGTATGGTATCTGTATATTATATCCAGGCTGTATGGTATGTGTATACTATATCCCAGGCTGTATGGTATCTGTATATTATATCCAGGCTGTATGGTATGTGTATACTATATCCCAGGCTGTATTGTATCTGTATATTATATAAAGGCTGTATGGTATCTGTATATTATATCCAGGCTGTATGGTATGTCTATACTATATCCCAGGCTGTATGGTATCTGTATATTATATCCATGCTGTATGGTATCTGTATACTATATCCCAGGCTGTATGGTATGTGTATACTATATCCAGGCTGTATGGTATGTGTATACTATATCCCAGGCTGTATGGCATCTGTATATTATATCCAGGCTGTATGGTATGTGTATACTATATCCCAGGCTGTATGGTATCTGTATATTATATCCAGGCTGTATGGTATGTGTATACTATATCCCAGGCTGTATGGTATGTGTATACTATATCCAGGCTGTATGGTATGTGTATACTATATCCCAGGCTGTATGGTATCTGTATATTATATCCAGGCTGTATGGTATGTGTATACTATATCCCAGGCTGTATGGTATCTGTATATTATATCCAGGCTGTATGGTATGTGTATACTATATCCCAGGCTGTATGGTATCTGTATATTATATAAAGGCTGTATGGTATGTCTATACTATATCCCAGGCTGTATGGTATCTGTATATTATATCCAGGCTGTATGGTATGTCTATACTATATCCCAGGCTGTATGGTATCTGTATATTATATCCATGCTGTATGGTATCTGTATACTATATCCCAGGCTGTATGGTATCTGTATATTATATCCAGGCTGTATGGTATGTGTATACTATATCCCAGGCTGTATGGTATCTGTATATTATATCCAGGCTGTATGGTATGTGTATACTATATCCCAGGCTGTATGGTATCTGTATATTATATCCAGGCTGTATGGTACGTGTATACTATATCCAGGCTGTATTGTATCTGTATACTATATATATATATTCAGCAGCGGCTGACCAGGCATGCTGGGGGTTGTAGTTGCAAAGCAGCGGCTGACCAGGCATGCTGGGGGTTGTAGTTGCAATGCAGCGGCTGACCAGGCATGCTGGGGGTTGTAGTTGCACAGCGGCGGCTGACCAGGCATGCTGGGGGTTGTAGTTGCACAGCAGCAGCAGACAGCACATCTAATTTCAATTTGTAAGTTAAGTGTGCTGTTTGTCTGCCGGTGCATCCCCGCCCCAGCTAGCCGGGAGTGATGTGCCCTGTGCCAACCACACAGGTCGCACCCACCAAAGGCCAGCCCTGAGTCAAAGATACGTTCCATAGTTTTCGTTAGTGGGGGGCCCAGACAATTTGGCTGTATGGGGCCCCGAAAATCCTGATGGCGGCCCTGGGCCTAGGTGCGAGGTCTGTGCTGCCATTCTGGGAACCCAATCAGCACAAATGTACCGATTGGTTCCCTTCAAATCATGGTTAGGGAACCTCGGCTCTCCAGCTGTTGCAAAACTACATCTCCCATCATGCCTGGACAACCAAAGCTTTATCTCTAGGGGTTACCAGCTGCTCTGTCCATAGTGAATTCTGTGGAGATATGGAGATATTTGAAATAATCCATCTGTTTTTGATTCCCTTAAAGTGACTCTGTACCCACAATCTAACCCCCCCCCCTCCCCAAACCACTTGTACCTTCGGATAGCTGCTTTTAGTCCATGATCTGTCCTGGGGTCCGTTTGGCAGGCGATGCAGTTATTGTCCTAATACACAACTTTTAAACTTGCAGCCCTGTGTCAAATTGGCGTGACTTGGCGTGTCTGTGCCCTAGGCCTGCACCGCCCCTCCGTCCCTCCTCCCCATTAGGAACGCCCTAGGCAGGATTTCTCTGAATTATCACCTGTCTGAACACTGCACATGTGCTGCATCATTAGGGGGCCCATGTGCAGTGTTCAGACAAGTGAGGAATAGGAGAAATTCTGCTCAGGGGCATTCCTAATGATGAAGAGGGTGGAGAGGAGGGACGGAGGGGCGGTGCAAGGTTAGGGCACAGATATTCTAGGCCACGGCCGTTTGACACAGGGCTGCAAGTTTAAAAGTTGTTTTTTAGGACAATAAATGCATCACCTGCCGAACGGACCCCAGGACAGATCTTGGAACTTGGGGGAACTTGGGGGGGGGGGGGGGGAGTTGGGCAGATTGTTGGTACAGAGTCACTATAAGCTAACATGTCTTTTTTATACCTCTTTTGACTTTTTTATACCTCTTTTGCTTTTATAGATTCTCTCTCTTTTTTTTTGGTTTCATCAATCTTACAGACAAAACAAGCATTGCAGAATGGGTCATACGGCTGCACATCGACTCGTGCAGTTCGCACCGCCACAACCGCTGGCAGAGCTATAGAGAGAAGCCTTTTCATTCTACCACACCAGAAGAAAACATTTGGTATTAGAACGTTTGCTATTGTCCACGGCCGCAGCGTGCAAACACAATGGAACAATGCACGGCGGAAACAACCAATTTTCTCTCATGGAAAAGAATATCAGGTTCCAGGTAAATACAACATTATATACTATTATACAGTATACAAAGCGGTGATAAATAGTCAGGAGGAGAGAAAACCTAAACTGTAACCGCATGCAGAAGTCATGCACATAAAGAGATCCCAGAGCGTACTGCCCCTTTAAGAAAAAAGAAAGGAAGTCGCTGTTATTGCGGAGAAGCGAACAATAGGCGAGGTCTGATAGCCGCAGCCGCATCTCCGGGACGGGGAAAGCATCAGGTTTTATACAGCAGATTAAACTCTGAAACATTGATGTCTCGTTTTATCGGGGATCTGAAAAGTCTTACAATATTCTTCATCTGAGATGACAGGTGTAAAAAATAGCAAAATGTAGTGTATGTCATGAGGGGTCCTCTACTGGCTGGTTGTAACCGGCTTAAAGGGGTTGTTCACAAAAAAACCCATTTCAAATCAGTTGGTGCCAGAAAGTTATATAGATTTGTAATTTAGTTCCATAAAATAAATTCCAGTCTTCCCATAGATATCAGCTGCTGTATGTCCTGCAGGAAGTGGTGTATTCGTTCCAGTCTCACACAGTGCTCTCTGCTGCCACCTCTGTCCATGTCAGAAACTGTCCAGAGCAGCAGCAAATCCCCATAGAAAACCTCTCCTGCTCTGGACAGTTCCTGACATGGACAGAGGTGGCAGCAGACAGCAGATTGGAGAGAATAAATCACTTCCTGCAGGACATACAGCAGCTGATAAGTACTGGAAGATGGGAGATTTTTAATAGAAGTAAATTACAAATCTATATAACTTTCTGAAACCAGTTGATTTATAAGAATAAGATTTTAGCTGGAGTGCCCCTTTAAGGGTTACATCATCCGCACTGTAATGATGACTATTAGGATTGTCCATCCTGCTGATAGTTTCCCTTTAATATAAGAAGCATCTACAAGGTGTGACAACCATGCAGGACACTGCAGTCAGCTCCACCACCTGCTCCTCTCTGTATGACTAGAATAAGACCGGGCTCATACCGAGCCGTGCGCTATTGTTTAGAGATGAGAGATAAAGTTATTCCGGTCATTACAATCAATCCTGCAGAAATCAGTGAGACAAGTGCGGCAGCCGGAGCTGAAATCCTCTGTGATTCACTGCAGGGAAACTAAGATCAGGACACAGGACTGTATTTAAACTTATGCTGATTTCCAAAATGGAATAATATTTGGCCCAGGATTAAAGGGGTACTCCAGCAAAAGTCTTCCAGTACTTATCAGCTGCTGTATGTCCTGCAGGAAGTGGTGTATTCTCTCCAGTCTGACACAGTGCTCTCTGCTGCCACCTCTGTCCAGGTCAGGAACTGTCCAGAGCAGAAGAGGTTTTCTATGGGGATTTGCTGTTGCTCCGGCTGTATCCCTTACGCCTTCCCATACCGGCCGTCCATATAACGCATGGACAGGCTGGGCCAACTATAGCACAAGGCTCTCTATATCAATGCCTGGCAGCTTATTCTCACAGACACAGGGCCGGCTCCAGGTTTTTGCGTTCCCTTAGGTGATAGAGCCGCAGCGGGCCCCTCATCCCTCCATTACGCACAATCACTTGAGACACCACTAACATACACAAACACACCTCACTGACACTGACTGACGAAATAACACAACTGACTGACGGACTGACACTGATTGACTGACAGAGACTAACTGACTGACACTGACTTAGGACCCTATTCCACGGGACGATTATCATTAACGATAAACGATCTCAAACGAACGCTATTGTGAAAGACCTGAAATCGTTCACCCATTTACATGGAAAGATAATCGTTACTTATGATCGTTCTTGCGGTCGTCTTGTCGTCGCTATTGCGTTCGTCACTACTGCAAACGACCGAAAGACGTCTTATTCAATGTGAACGATTTGCAAACGAGCAACGATAAAAATAGGTCCAGGTCTTATTAAGCGATCAACGATTTCTCATTCGGTCGTCAATCGTTAACTGCTATTCAACCGAACGATTATCGTTTAGATTCGAATGACTTAACGATAATCTGAACGATGATCGTCTCTAAGGGTCCTATTTCACGCAGCGATTTTTCGACGATTAACGATAAACGATCCCAAATGACCGCTATGACGAATGACCTGAAATCATTTACTCAACTACACGAAACAATGATTGTAACTTATGTAACTTATGATCATTCTAGCGGTCGTCCTTATGTCACTACTGCGAACGACCGAACGATGTTTTATTACACCAAACGATGCCCGAACAATTTGCAACCGATCAACGATAAAAATAGGTCCAAATTCTATCAAACGACCAACAATTTCTCGTTAGTTGTTTAATGGCTGTCTGCTATTACATGAAATTATTATCGTTCAATCACGAATGATCCAGCGATTTTCCGAACAATAATCATCTCGTGGAATAGGGCTCTAACACTGACTGACTGACTGACACTGACTGACACATACACTGACTGACAGACACTGACTGACACATACACTGACTGACAGACACTGTCTGACTCTCTGACTGACATTGAGTGACTGACATTGAGTGACACACAGCACTTACAGCCAGGGGCGTAGCTAGGATTCATAGGGCCCCATAGCAAAAAAATTTAAGGGGCCCCCCTCCCCTAAGCACAACACAAAGCACTGTGTATATATATATATATATATATATATATATATATATATATATATATATATATATATATATATATCTGCTTTACTGCTGGTGTACTGATAACCCCTGACCTCTGCAAGGAGCTCTGCACATTTTCCTTTCCTACTTGATTGCTAGCTGGAGAACAGAGGTCAGGGGTTATCAGAGCAGTGAAACAGAGATCTCTGTCTTCTGCTTGTTAACCCTTTATTTTGTGTTGCAGCATATAAGTAAACATTGGGTCACTTACACGCTGCAATACACACGCTCTTACCTTCTCCTCCGGGCCCCCCTCCTGCACGGGCCCCATAGCAACTGCCTACCCTGCCTCTATGGTAGCTACGCCCATGCTTACAGCTCAGTCTTCTCCCTCTTCCTATCAGGCTGATCTCCATACTGTGAGGTTGAGGACCTTTGAGTCATGTGATCAGGTCCTTCACCCTTCTCTCTCTCTCTGTGCAGGTCCTGCTCCTGTGTCTTCTGATGTTCAGCCCCTCACCCTGCACTACAGTGATCAGGCTGAACATTAGAGAACTGGGCCCCTCTCCCTCTCTGGGCCCTTAGAGGCGCTGTGGAGCCCTGTAATTGCCCGGGAAATCCCTGTGTCGGCTTAGACGAGTCCACAGCGTTTTTGTGCTAAAACTTCATATATTACATAGTATCTGCACAATTCCTTTCTGCCGCTTGGTTTTACCGCTTGTTACTTTATTTTTGACCCTGTAGAAGAATAAAATTACATAGGACGTTCTCTAGTGACGGACGCTGTTATTCTTGCCGCTTCTCTCTGATGGCTTTGGCTTCGTTCTAAAAATATGAGGAACAGACACTAAAAGCCCTCGAAAAAATTATGTTTTCTGTTATAAATAGACGAAGCTTTTAGCATTTACAGCAGATACCAAACACAATGCCGACACTTACAGGACAGGAGGAACGCGGAATACGGCCGCATTACACGCCATCAAGGCGGACGTCAGATTATGGTTGTAAAAGGCAAAGAGAATTTTCTACACAATTGCTGATCACAGATACATAAAGGAGCAGATCCAGAGCAGCCACGAGAAGCGGCACATGAGGACCGGAATATCTGGTTGTAGGTAATGGGGGCCGACTGTTCAGGTTCGACAACGTTCTCCAAAGCTGAGCGTCCACATTTGACTCCTGGAGAAGTTGGATGCCGCCCTAGGGCTGCCAGGAAAACATAGATACAACCTATGGCCTATACAGTATATGTATACAACCTATGGCCTATAGTATATGGATACAGCCTATGGCCTTTAGTATATGGATACAGCCTATGGCCTATAGTATATGGATACAGCCTATGGTCTATAGTATATGGATACAGCCTATGGCCTATAGTATATGGATACAGCCTATGGCCTATAGTATATGGATACAGCCTATTGCCTATAGTATATGGATACAGCCTATTGCCTAAAGTATATGGATACAACCTAGGGCCTATAGTATATGGATACAGCCTATTGCCTATAGTATATGGATACAGCCTATGGCCTATAGTATATGGATACAGCCTATGGATAGTATATGGATACAGCCGTCAGCCTATGGCCTATAGTATATGGATACAGCCTATGGCCTATAGTATATAGATACAGCCTATGGATAGTATATGGATACAGCCTATGGCCTATAGTATATGGATACAGCCTATGGCCTATAGTATATGGATACAGCCTATGGCTAAGGCGGCATCCATCTTCTCCAGACACCAGGAGAGAAAGTATCGGAGATAAAGGAGTCCTGTCAGGTTGTTTCCCAGTATCCCCCTTTAACCGTTCCTTTTCCTGAGCCGTCATGTTGGAGTGTGTACAGAAATCAGCAGAAAGACTCACGGACTCCATAGGGTAAAGGTCACTCTGGTCAGACCGGAATTCTCAGTTGTCACCGGAACCGTCCCGTAAAGTAACAGCAAAGTTCTCGTATAATATCAAAAGATTCAGTAAAGAGTTCAAAGGAGAAAATGTAAGCGGTGACTTTATATCCAGGTAATAATTCTCAGGAGGATAAATAACAACGCGTATAAATGGTCAATTATACAATGAGTCAATGAACGTCCCGAACTAGACATCACTACACTGGATAGGGAGTGCGGAGCCATTGCAGCAAAGCATCTGGAATCAATCGAGGATTTACCCAAAATGGTCTATTTCTACAGCAGTTAAAGGGGTACTCCGGCTAATTTTATTTCTTTTTTCCACATCAACTAGTGTTAGAAAGTTATATAGATTTGTTATTTACTTCTATTTAAAAATCTCCAGTCTTCCAGTACTTATCAGCTGCTGTATGTCCTGCAGGAAGTGGTATAGTCTCTCCAGTCTGACACAGTGCTCTCTGCTGCCACCTCTGTCCATGTCAGGAACTGTCCAGAGGAGAAGAGGTTTTCTATGGGGATTTGCTTCTGCTCTGGACAGAGGTGGCAGCAGAGAGCACTGTGTCAGACTGGAAAGAATACACCACTTGCTGCAGGACATACAGCAGCTGATAAGTACTGGCATTACAAATCTATATAACATTCTGATTTGAAAGGAAAAAAAAGTTTCGCCGGAGTTCCCCTTTAATGACCGAGTAGAAAGGAAGCATAAAAAATTTAGAAAGTTTTAAAATTGGAACAAAGCAATCAGCGGCCTGTCTGGGACATTACAAGCACATCGGTGTCTGGGGATACATATAGGCCTATTCACTTGTAAGGTGGGAGGACATGATGGTTTGGGCCAAGGTTTTTGTATTGATTGTAAAATGAAAGGAAGTGACTGTTCCTCAATGTTCTGCGTTATGAATAAGAGATGAGTGACAGGGCAGCGAGCGCAGCATCATCTATACGTCTATACTGCAGCCGCATTGGTGCAAGAAGGGAAGAAACTCCACAACTCTGATGGGTCATGCAGCAAGACGACGGGGGAGAATTATCAAACATGGTGTAAAGTGAGACTGGCTCAGTCGCCCCCGGCAACCAATCAGATTCCACCTTTCATTTTCCAAAGAGTCTGTGAGGAATGAAAGGTGGAATCTGATTGGTTGCCGGGGGCGACTGAGCCAGTCTCACTTTACTCCATGTTTGATAAATCTTCCCCATAATGTCCCTATGCGCACAAGCCGTTCTACTACAGAAGAATAAAGGGAAAGTAAGGGAATGGCCAAGTCTAAGTCCTGACCTTAATCCAATAGAAATGAGGTTCAGGGACCTGAAGCAAATGTTCTGGTTGTTACTGCACAAGTCATAGAAGATTCCAGATGCAAAGGTGCACATACTGTAACTAGAATAGGCCATAGGCTGCATCCACCAGGACTTCCATCTTCAGCCACCGGTAACCCAATGCCGCACGCCTGGGCTCGGACATCTTAGGACGTTACTACTTATAGGTGATATTTAATCATTTTCCTTAATAAATACCGTAAATGTCCAAGTTAAATATTTTTTACTCTTTTCCTTGATTTGTTTCCGTTTACTAATTCCACAACTTGTGAAAATTTAGGAGAAATTTCTGCAGAAATATAGAAAAAGTTAAAGGGTTCACAATTTTTTAAGAACCCCTGTATATAATAGGAGGCTGAGTAGCTAGGAGTGGGGTTCCTATTGCTGTGTACAGCCTTATATGTGTGTACCGTGGCCGGTCAATATGTGATATAACTATAGACGGTGTACAGAAAGACGTTACTCCTAGGCCCTGGTGCTGCCGCCATGTAAAAAGACATCAGTATTATACATGCACATGGTAGGTGGGGGCCCTATTACAGAATCTGCATTGGGGGCTGGGAGCTTCCAGCTAAGGGCCCTATTACACAGAGCGATTATCGTGCAAAGTGATTGATCACTAGTGATAACTACAGATATAGTAGCAAACAATTCTGCCGTTATTGCATTCACCGATTGCTGTTATTAAAGGGGTATTCCGGGTAAGGGCTGTTTATACAGGAGCATGGACTGTTTTAACATAATAAAGTAAAGTTACCTCTCTGGCACCAGCACCACCGTCGCAATTGCTGTCGCTGTTTCGGACACTTCCGGGTATATTGCACATTGCAGGCCCGCCCAGCCAATCAGCGGCTGCAACGGAGTCCCGCCCCACTTGCTGATTGGCTGCAACAACGAAGCCCCAGCACCAAGAAGTGGCCGAACAGGCGATGGAGCAGCAGGGTTGCAGTGATGGTTAGGGTGGTGGCGCTGGGGTCAGGGAGGTAAGTTTACATCACATGATAAACCATATTGTAAATAACACAGTCGTTTTATGGTCACTTATCATTCACATGAGAGAAAAACGTGCGACTGAAAGATTATTACACGAATGGAACCAATCAGGATTTTTTCACATGCTGAAAGATCACAATTAGTGGAAATCTAACGATTTTGTGTTCGTTGTGCGCTCGCATAACCCTATAACACATAAAGATGATCACTAGCGATCAATCGTTTTGGCGGGTTTTTGCATAATAATCGGTGCAATAGGGCCATAAGCGTCCTATTAGAGTAAGCGATTTTTGACGATTTTAAGCGATTTATAAGTAACGATAAATGATCGTAAACAAGATTGTTTATTATTTACTCTTAATCGTTCCCCATATTACACAGAACAATAGTCATTACTATAATCACTTGTTGTTCTGCTGCGTTTACACGGAGCGATAATTCGCTCAATCGAACGATTAATGATTTCGAAATAACGATCAGCGTTTAGACGGAACGATATAGTGTTTGGAAAAATCGTTATTGCAATTGTTTTAAGATTGTTTACACCCATCTCACACATAGGGTGAACCGGTGAAAGACTGTTTACACTAAGCGATCTACGAATTTATAGCGAACGACCAATAATGATTTGAGAACATGTTGAAAGATCAAAATCAACGATTTCTCGCTCAACTCTTGATCATTTGCTGTGTTTACGCGAACTGATTATCACTCAAATTCAATCGTTATCGCGAAAATTCAAACAATAATCGTTCCATGTAAATGCAGCATTACACTGAACAATTAGTGAACGAATGTGGAATTACAGCAAACGATTAAAAATTGTTTAGTGTCAGCACCGAAAGAACAATTAACGATTTCTCGTTGGTCGTTTGATTGCTGTCTCATTTATACAAAACGATTATCGTTTAAATTAGAACACTATAACGATCATTTGCACGATAATCGTCCCGTGTAAGGGTAGGTGCACACTACGGAAGAATGAGCGGGTTCATTATTCAGGTGGAGGGCGGAATCTGGCAAACCATAGGATGAAGCCTATGGGAGCAGTGGAGATGCGTGCGGCTGCCAGCGTCTGTGTGCGGGGTTGAGCTGAGGAATCAGCAGTGGGTGATCCGCCAGGATTCCGTAGTGTGCACACACCCTAATAGGGGCTTCAGTCTCTACAGTCACAGAACATGTCTGTTACATTTATTACCAACTAAGAGGCCGTCGCTGCTCGCCGCTCTTCCCCCGCCGCCTGATACTCAGGCCTCCCTACCCAGAGGGACAAAAAAAAGAAGATATATAGGAAACGATGAGTAACGTCAGCCAGAAACTGGTCGTGCGGCATTCCTCCCTCCAGAGCTCTCGTCCTCCCCGGTGATCCGCCTCTGCCCGCACCCACCCCCCGAGTACATTGCTTACAAGTGCTGTGCCGGCAGGTGGGATTACCCGGGGCTAATGTTATATAAGCCAAGACACACGACACCATGGCGTCTGCTCACAAGGTCCCATCTCTATCACATGAATAATGAAAACCCTTAAATGTCAAAGACCTGAAGGACATCACTGCTGCTATATCCACATCACTGCCGGCATATCCACATCTCTGCCGCCATATCCCCATCACTGCCGCCATATCCACATCACTGCCGCCATATCCCATCACTGCCGCCATATCCCCATCACTGCCGCCATATCCCATCACTGCCGCCCTATCCCCATCACTGCCGCCATATCCACATCTCTGCCGCCATATCCCCATCACTGCCGCCATATCCACATCTCTGCCGCCATATCCCATCACTGCCGCCATATCCCCATCACTGCCGCCATATCCCCATCACTGCCGCCATATCCCCATCACTGCCGCCATATCCACATCACTGCCGCCATATCCACATCTCTGCCGCCATATCCCCATCACTGCCGCCATATCCACATCACTGCCGCCATATCCACATCTCTGCCGCCATATCCCCATCACTGCCGCCATATCCACATCTCTGCCGCCATATCCCCATCACTGCCGCCATATCCACATCTCTGCCGCCATATCCCCATCACTGCCGCCATATCCCCATCACTGATATCATATCCACATCACTGCCGCCATATCCCCATCACTGCCGCCATATCCACATCACTGCCGCCATATCCACATCACTGATATCATATCCACATCACTGCCGCCATATCCCCATCACTGCCGCCATATCCACATCACTGCCGCCATATCCACATCACTGCCGCCATATCCACATCACTGCCGCCATATCCACATCACTGCCGCCATATCCACATCACTGCCGCCATCACTGATATCATATCATATCCACATCACTGCCGCCATATCCACATCACTGCCGCCATATCCACATCACTGCCGCCATCACTGATATCATATCCACATCACTGCCGCCATATCCACATCTCTGCCGCCATATCCCCATCACTGCCGCCATATCCACATCACTGCAGCCATCACTGATATCATATCATATCCACATCACTGCCGCCATATCCACATCACTGCCGCCATATCCACATCACTGCCGCCATATCCCCATCACTGCCGCCATATCCCCATCACTGCCGCCATCACTGATATCATATCCACATCACTGCCGCCATATCCACATCTCTGCCGCCATATCCCCATCACTGCCGCCATATCCACATCTCTGCCGCCATATCCCCATCACTGCCGCCGTATCCCCATCACTGACGCCGTATCCACATCACTGACGCCGTATCCACATCACTGACGCCGTATCCACATCACTGACGCCGTATCCACATCACTGACGCCGTATCCACATCACTGACGCCTTATCCCCATCACTGACGCCGTATCCACATCACTGACGCCTTATCCCCATCACTGCCGCCATATCCCCATTACTGCCGCCATATCCCCATCACTGCCGCCATATCCCCATTACTGCCGCCATATCCCCATCACTGCCGCCATATCCACATCACTGACGCCATATCCACATCACTGATGTCATATCCACTTCACTGCCGCCATATCCACATCACTGCCGCCATATCCCCATTACTGCCGCCATATCCACATCACTGACGCCATATCCACATCACTGATGTCATATCCACTTCACTGCCGCCATATCCACATCACTGCCGCCATATCCCCATTACTGCCGCCATATCCCCATCACTGCCGCCGTATTCACATCACTGCCGCCGTATCCACATCACTGCCGCCATATCTGCCCATGTTCACACACATAGGATTCCCATCAGTGTTTTTTTTTTTTTAACCAAAAGCAGGAAGGGGTTGAAAATACAGAAACTGGGCAAATTCTCCCACTATAATTTTGCCGCCCTGTCAGTACTACTCCTGGTTTTGGGAATCCTGTGTGTGAGCAGGGTGTACTATGTGTGTAATGTGTACTATGTGTGTGAGCAGGGTGTACTATGTGTGAGCAGGGTGTACTATGTGTGTGATGTGTACTATGTGTGTGAGCATGGTGTACTATGTGTGTAATGTGTACTATGTGTGTGAGCAGGGTGTACTATGTGTGTGAGCATGGTGTACTATGTGTGTGAGCAGGGTGTACTATGTGTGTGATGTGTACTATGTGTGTGAGCAGGGTGTACTATGTGTGTGAGCAGGGTGTACTATGAGTGTGAGCAGGGTGTACTATGTGTGTGAGCAGGGTGTACTATGAGTGTGAGCAGGGTGTACTATGTGTGTGAGCAGGGTGTACTATGTGTGTGAGCATGGTGTACGGTGTGTGTAATGTGTACTATGTGTGTGAGCAGGGTGTACTATGTGTGTGAGCAGGGTGTACTATGTGTGTAATGTGTACTATGTGTGTGAGCAGGGTGTACTATGTGTGTGAGCAGGGTGTACTATGTGTGAGCAGGGTGTACTATGTGTGAGCAGGGTGTACTATGTGTGTGATGTGTACTATGTGTGTGAGCAGGGTGTACTATGTGTGTGAGCAGGGTGTACTATGTGTGAGCAGGGTGTACTATGTGTGTAATGTGTGTGAGAATGGTGTACTATGTGTGTGAGCAGGGTGTACTATGTGTGTGATGTGTACTATGTGTGTGATGTGTACTATGTGTGTGAGCAGGGTGTACTATGTGTGTGAGCAGGGTGTACTATGTGTGTGATGTGTACTATGTGTGCGATGTGTACTATGTGTGTGATGTGTACTATGTGTGTGAGCAGGGTGTACTATGTGTGTGATGTGTACTATGTGTGCGATGTGTACTATGTGTGTGATGTGTACTATGTGTGTGAGCAGGGTGTACTATGTGTGTGAGCAGGGTGTACTATGTGTGCGATGTGTACTATGTGTGTGATGTGTACTATGTGTGTGAGCAGGGTGTACTATGTGTGTAATGTGTACTATGTGTGTGAGAATGGTGTACTATGTGTGTAATGTGTACTATGTGTGTGAGCAGGGTGTACTATGTGTGTAATGTGTACTATGTGTGTGAGAATGGTGTACTATGTGTGTAATGTGTACTATGTGTGTGAGCAGGGTGTACTATGTGTGTGAGCAGGGTGTACTATGTGTGTGAGCAGGGTGTACTATGTGTGTAATGTGTACTATGTGTGTGATGTGTACTATGTGTGTGAGCAGAGTGTACTATGTGTGTGAGCAGGGTGTACTATGTGTGTGATGTGTACTATGTGTGTGATGTGTACTATGTGTGTGATGTGTACTATGTGTGCGATGTGTACTATGTGTGAGCAGGGTGTACTATGTGTGTGAGCAGGGTGTACTATGTGTGTGAGCAGGGTGTACTATGTGTGTGAGCAGGGTGTACTATGTGTGTGAGCAGGGTGTACTATGTGTGTAATGTGTACTATGTGTGTGAGCAGGGTGTACTATGTGTGTTATGTGTACTATGTGTGTGATGTGTACTATGTGTGTGATGTGTACTATGTGTGCGATGTGTACTATGTGTGAGCAGGGTGTACTATGTGTGTGAGCAGGGTGTACTATGTGTGTGAGCAGGGTGTACTATGTGTGTGAGCAGGGTGTACTATGTGTGTGAGCAGGGTGTACTATGTGTGTAATGTGTACTATGTGTGTGAGCAGGGTGTACTATGTGTGTGATGTGTACTATGTGTGTGAGCAGGGTGTACTATGTGTGTGATGTGTACTATGTGTGTGATGTGTACTATGTGTGTGATGTGTACTATGTGTGTGATGCCATCCATGGGGTGGCAGATGCCTGTTACCACTCTGCAATATTCTAGTTACATGATAACAACATAGATTATATGAGCAGAATCAGTACAAAGAAGTATATTCAGCCCACACAGGCTGCTCAAGGACAGGAGAGCTGGGCACACACAGGGGTGAGATGGCAGGTGCCAGCCGGGTATATACAGCTCAGCAATGTGGGTGCTATATACAGCAATGTGGGTGCTATATACAGCAATGTGGGTACTATATACAGCAATGTGGGTGCTATATACAGCAATGTGGGTGCTATATACAGCAATGTGGGTGCTATATACAGCAATGTGGGTGCTATACTATATACAGCAATGTAGGTACTATATACAGCAATGAGGGTGCTATATACAGCAATGTGGGTGCTATATACAGCAATGTGGGTACTATATACAGCAATGTGGGTACTATATACAGCAATGTGGGTGCTATATACAGCAATGTGGGTGCTATATACAGCAATGTGGGTGCTATACTATATACAGCAATGTAGGTACTATATACAGCAATGAGGGTACTATACTATATACAGCAATGTGGGTGCTATATACAGCAATGTGGGTACTATAGTATATACAGCAATGTGGGTGCTATATACAGCAATGTGGGTACTATATACAGCAATGTGGGTACTATATACAGCAATGTGGGTACTATAGTATATACAGCAATGTGGGTGCTATATACAGCAATGTGGGTACTATATACAGCAATGTGGGTACTATAGTATATACAGCAATGTGGGTGCTATATACAGCAATGTGGGTGCTATATACAGCAATGTGGGTGCTATATACTATATACTTACAGCCAGTCTTCTGCATAAGTTCTGGAGTCACCATAGATCGAGACTGTGACAGCCCCATAGTCAGGTCCAATGTGGAGGATCCCTCCAAATCCAGGGACTATGCTGGTGAGGGGCCCCGGGGTGCGGCACCCTACAGGTTCCTATCCTCTCAGCCTAGCAGCAGCTCCTCAGTCTGTTCCCCAACTGCAAATCCTGATGCTCCTTGTGTTCCCATCCAGTGTCCTGTGGAGGTGGATCTCCTGTATTATAATGTCCAGTGGAGGGGATTCCCCAAGTGGATCTCCTGTATTATAATGTCCAGTGAAGGGGATTCCCCAAGTGGATCTCCTGTATTATAATGTCCAGTGGAGGGGATTCCCCAAGTGGATCTCCTGTATTATAATGTCCAGTGAAGGGGATTCCCCAAGTGGATCTCCTGTATTATAATGTCCAGTGAAGGGGATTCCCCAAGTGGATCTCCTGTATTATAATGTCCAGTGGAGGGGATTCCCCAAGTGGATCTCCTGTATTATAATGTCCAGTGAAGGGGACTCCCCAAGTGGATCTCCTGTATTATAATGTCCAGTGTAGGGGATTCCCCAAGTGGATCTCCTGTACTATAGTGTCCAGTGGAGGGGATTCCCCAAGTGGATCTCCTGTCATATAATGTCCAGTAGAGAGGATTCCCCAACAGTATCTCCTTATTATAATATCCAGTGGGGGGTTTCCCCAAGTGGATCTCCTGTATTATAATGTCCAGTGGAGGGGATTCCCCAAGTGGATCTCCTTATTATAATGTCCAGTGGAGGGGATTCCCCAAGTGGATCTCCTGTCATATAATATCCAGTGGGGGGATTCCCCAAGAGGATCTCCTTATTATAATGTCCAGTGGAGGGGATTCCCCAAGTGGATCTCCTGTCATATAATGTCCTGTACACCAGATGCTGCTTGGGTAATTCCTATGTTACTACATGAGGTAGAGGGGAAACGTCTGTGTTATCTATATAGGCTGCTGCACCTCCTGTGTTACTATATCCAGTAGAGCAGATACGGCTGCTGCACCTCCTGTGTTACTATATCCAGTAGAGCAGATACGGCTGCTGCACCTCCTGTGTTACTATATCCAGTAGAGCAGATACGGCTGCTGCATCTCCTGTGTTACTATATCCAGTAGAGCAGATACGGCTGCTGCACCTCCTGTGTTACTATATCCAGTAGAGCAGATACGGCTGCTGCATCTCCTGTGTTACTATATCCAGTAGAGCAGATACGGCTGCTGCACCTCCTGTGTTACTATATCCAGTAGAGCAGATACGGCTGCTGCACCTCCTGTGTTACTATATCCAGTAGAGCAGATACGGCTGCTGCATCTCCTGTGTTACTATATCCAGTAGAGCAGATACGGCTGCTGCACCTCCTGTGTTACTATATCCAGTAGAGCAGATACGGCTGCTGCACCTCCTGTGTTACTATATCCAGTAGAGCAGATACGGCTGCTGCTCCTCCTGTGTTACTATATCCAGTAGAGCAGATACGGCTGCTGCATCTCCTGTGTTACTATATCCAGTAGAGCAGATACGGCTGCTGCATCTCCTGTGTTACTATATCCAGTAGAGCAGATACGGCTGCTGCATCTCCTGTGTTACTATATCCAGTAGAGCAGATACGGCCCCTGGTGCAGCTACTTTGTCCTTCAGAGCAGAACTCCCGTGTGTTCCCAGGCTGCAGCCGCTCTTCCTCCCTGTGTTATTCTATAGGTCTCTGTGTCCAGGAAGCTGCTGTACTAATTAGATAAGCCGTCCCCTGGGTCCCAGCGCCCGCCGTGTTGGGGCTCGTCTTCTCCAGACACCTGACTGTCTGTCCGGGAGAGGCTGCGAGTGCAGGGAGGGGAGGATAACCGGCAGGTCTGTACACGCAGCTATACACCCGGGTCACCACGTGGGTCTGATCACGGGCTACATGCAGCCACTATAGCAGGATGAGCAGCTGACACAGGGGATGGTATCCTGCCTGGTCTACAGTATCCTCCAGCATATCCCTGCAGTAACAGGGTGTGGGGACAAGCCAGCCTGTGTATAGGAGGTGTGTATATATATATATATATATATATATATATATATATATATATATATATATATATATATATATATATATATCTCCTCCAGCATATCCCTGCAGTAACAGGGTGTGGGGACAAGCCAGCCTGTGTATAGGAGGTGTATATATATATATATATATATATATATATATATATATATATATACATATATATATATATCCTCCAGCATATCCCTGCAGTAACAGGGTGTGGGGACAAGCCAGCCTGTGTATAGGAGGTATATATATATCCTCCAGCATATCCCTGCAGTAACAGGGTGTGGGGACAAGCCAGCCTGTGTATAGGAGGTATATATATATATCCTCCAGCATATCCCTGCAGTAACAGGGTGTGGGGACAAGCCAGCCTGTGTATAGGAGGTATATATATATATCCTCCAGCATATCCCTGCAGTAACAGGGTGTGGGGAGAAGCCAGCCTGTGTATAGGAGGTGTATATATATATATCCTCCAGCATATCCCTGCAGTAACAGGGTGTGGGGACAAGCCAGCCTGTGTATAGGAGGTGTATATATATATATATATATATATATATATATATATCTATATATACATATATATATATATCCTCCAGCATATCCCTGCAGTAACAGGGTGTGGGGACAAGCCAGCCTGTGTATAGGAGGTATATATATATCCTCCAGCATATCCCTGCAGTAACAGGGTGTGGGGACAAGCCAGCCTGTGTATAGGAGGTATATATATATATCCTCCAGCATATCCCTGCAGTAACAGGGTGTGGGGACAAGCCAGCCTGTGTATAGGAGGTATATATATATATCCTCCAGCATATCCCTGCAGTAACAGGGTGTGGGGAGAAGCCAGCCTGTGTATAGGAGATATATATATATATCCTCCAGCATATCCCTGCAGTAACAGGGTGTGGGGAGAAGCCAGCCTGTGTATAGGAGATATATATATATATCCTCCAGCATATCCCTGCAGTAACAGGGTGTGGGGACAAGCCAGCCTGTGTATAGGAGGTGTATATATATATATATATATATATATATATATATATATATATATCCTCCAGCATATCCATAGCCTGTGTATAGGAGGTGTATATATATATATATCCTCCAGCATATCCCTGCAGTAACAGGGTGTGGGGAGAAGCCAGCCTGTGTATAGGAGGTGTATATATATATATATATATATATATATATATATATATAATATATGTCCTCCAGCATATCCATAGCCTGTGTATAGGAGGTGTATGTCTCTTTAAGAAACACAACTATCTAGAGTGGAATGTGAAACACTTGAAAATGTATATACAACATGAAATGCTCCATTTTACTGCTTGTTTTACCACCAAATAGAACCAATAAAACGGGGGAAAAACCTCCCTAAAATATCTCCTCTTATTGTATATTATTTGTATAATATTGGCCAGTAAGTCAGGTCTATCTTTAAAGGGGTACTCCAGAGAAAAAATGTTTGTTTGTTTTTCTAATCAACTGGTGCTTCTATTTAAGAATCTCCAGTCTTCCAGTACTTATCAGCTGCTATATGTCCTGGGAGACTTGAGAGTTTTTAATAGAAGTAAATCACAAATCTATATAACTTTCTGATACCAGTTGATTGGAAAGAAGTTTTTTTTTGCTAAACGACCTCTTTAACCCCTTAATGACAGAACTAATTTTAGCTTTAAAGATGGGTAAACATTTTGCCCACATTTTATACCTTGCAGTAAAAATATATATATTTTTTAAATGAGTTGCTGCATTCTAATAGCCAGAACTTTTTCATTTTTCCAGCAGCTTAGCTTTCTGTGGGATTAGCTGTAGTTTTTATTACATAAAATAAATAAAACATTGTTTATTTTGGGGGGGAATCAGTTTTTCAGGTTATTTATTACAGCTTTGGTTGTAATAATTGTGACAATAACAAATATGTGCGTTTGGGGGATTTTTTTTAATACTTGTAATAAATTAAAAAAACTAAATTTTTTATGAAAAAGTGGTTTAATTTTTTTAATGAAATTTTTTATTTATAATATTTTTTATAATGGCTTGGTATACTAAGTGTAGAAAAGCATTATTATTGCCTGTCACTTTAAAGGGGAACTATCAGCAGGTGAGAGAAATCTAACCTGCTGGTATGTCCTTATTGCACAGGAGACGCTGCTCTGCTCTGGACAGTTCCTGACATGGACAGAGGTGGCAGCAGAGAGCACTGTGACAGACTGGAGAGAATATACCACTTCCTGCAGCACATACAGCAGCTGATAAGTACTGGAAGACTGGAGATTCTTTTAATAGAAGTAAATTGCAAATCTCTGACACTTGCTGGGACAAGTTTGAAATTTGAAATAATTTGTTTTGTGAACTACCCCTTTAAGTCTATGTCTCTGGGTCAGGAGAGGCCTGCTTTAAATATAGAGGTCTTTCAAATGTTTAACTATTAATCCCTGAAGTAAGAAGATGTCACAGCAAGCACAGAGCGTCACCTTTGTCTCAGCAGATTGTATGACACGGTATAGTAAGGAGGTAAGAGACCATTCCGACCCTCTCTCTATTAGCAGCGATGGAACCTGGACGAGATTCTGCGCTAAGATAATATTTATAACCGCGGCTTCTACACAATCCATCTGTCTGACAATGTGTATATACTACTGTGGGGGATACAAAGCCTGTCCTAGAGAGTCAGGACCAGCATGTTTATCAGAGGGATTATTGGGCCATCAGGAGACCACCTACTGTTTACATCAAGTAAATATTTTTTAGAACTTTTGTACTTTTTTTCTGATTTTACTTTTTTTTTAAATAAATCTTAAAACCTTGACCTTTCCGTTCTTACCACTAAGCCTAAAACTAAGCTGAGCAGAGATGAGGCCAACTGGAGTATGCCGGGGGCCAGCCGAATACAAACAAGCAGCATTTTATTACCAGTGGCTGAATAAGTTGGATGCAGGCCTAGGGGGTCCTGGATAATGTGGATACCGCCTCTGGTCTATGGCTGTATATATCTTTTCCAGGCTGCCTTAGTTCTGCATCCAACTTCTTCAGCTACTAGTAATGAAATGCTGCATGTTTGGGTTCAGACAGATTCCAAGTATACTTGAGTTGCCCTAGACACTCTACTCAGCTTAGTTTTAGGCTTAGTGGTAAGAATGGAAAGGTCAAGGTTCCAAGATTAATTTAAACATTTAAAAAGGTAAAATTCTCTAAACTCTCTAAAGCTGATCCTTCTTGTTGTGTCTGTGATAATAGGAGGAGACTGTTGTAAAATGATCTGTACAGGGTTAGGCCATGTTCACACTGCGTAAGTTACGTAGTAATTATAGCTGTTGTAACAACAACCATGATTACTACAGAACTTACGTGGTGCTGAATCCCGGCCGAAGTGTATACACATAGTACATATATACATACACATGGTATACACTCTGGTCAGGATCCCTAGCCACGCCACAAGAAACTGATATGGCAGTTTTCTGCAGCCGCTATTTATTGAATAGGGGCCGCAGAAAACCTGTCAGTGCACACAATGGAGCGTGTGACTCCAGCCGCAAGCTCCATTGTGAGCAGCGGGGAATTCAGATGCGGACGCGCATGGATGCGCCCGCAACCGAATTCAACGGCAGTAAAGATCATCCGGCCGGTACTGCGACCTTACACTGTAAGGCTCTGTTCCCACTTTGTATGACAACGGCCGTTCCGTGACCTGGCCAGGTCACGCAACGGCCGGTGTCATACAAAGTGGGACAGAGCCTTACAGTGTAAGGTGGCACCAGTAGATAGAAAAGTGAGTAGATGAAGCTCGAAGCTCATCCTCCCCCTCCCTCTGGAATGACCTTTTCGAAGGTCACAGATTATGCTCAATAATGTTTCCTATTCATACCAATGGGACAGCTTCTGTCTATTGGTGTCTATGTCCATGAGGCTTTCTTACATTATGGGGAATACAATCATTTACTAGAATAGGACGTTCTGGAGAGGCCACGGCTTTTCTTCATTAATAATAGTGCACTATGAGTCTTCTGCAGCTTGCATGAACTGCAATACTCTGCAAGCTGCTTGACTGCTCCCCGGCCACTAATTCTACAGCCACTCAGAACTAATGCTAACCTATTCTTAGGTGTCTGTACAGACAATAAGCAACTACAGCACATAACACATCGTAGTATAACACAACATGCAACAATAATATTAATAATAATAATAATATTGCATAAGTGAGACACCCTGGTGGTTACGGCCCCGGTTACAGGTTGTCAGGCGGGTGTGCACTATGAGGAGGAGGAGGAGGAGGAGGATGGCCCTGGGCACCACAGTGGAGACAATGTAATGTATTCAGTCTTATAAACGTCGTGTTCTGTCAGCAGATGGAGAATAGATTTGTAGATGTCACGGGCAGCCATGGATCAGGTGTCATCTATCTGCCTAATTCTTGCCGGGTGACGGCTTTGCTGGATGACGCTGCTGTCGCTGCCGCGTCCTGTTCCCGTTGTTGGTGCAGCCATTCATCCTTCCATCTTTTTATTAATTATCCTGATCTCATTACTGGACGTCATTCCCTAAATACAAATCACTTCTTCCAGCTTCTTCAATCTGACAACCGGCAACATTGTATCCTGATATCAATAATAATAACAATCTGGAGGGAAAGACACAAAGTACAATGACTTTATGCAAACATTGTCTACTGTAACAAAGCTCATTGTTAGTATCATGGTTGTCACTGATTGTAGATTGGTCAGTATGGTTGTCACTGGATGTAGATTGGTCAGTATGGTTGTCACTGGATGTAGATTGGTCAGTATGGTTGTCACTGGATGTAGATTGGTCAGTATGGTTGTCACTGATTGTAGATTGGCCAGTATGGTTGTCACTGGATGTAGATTGGTCAGTATGGTTGTCACTGGATGTAGATTGGTCAGTATGGTTGTCACTGGATGTAGATTGGTCAGTATGGTTGTCACTGATTGTAGATTGGCCAGTATGGTTGTCACTGGATGTAGATTGGTCAGTATGGTTGTCACTGATTGTAGATTGGCCAGTATGGTTGTCACTGATTGTAGATTGGTCAGTATGGTTGTCACTGATTGTAGATTGGCCAGTATGGTTGTTACTGGATGTAGATTGGTCAGTATGGTTGTCACTGGATGTAGATTGGTCAGTATGGTTGTCACTGATTGTAGATTGGCCAGTATGGTTGTCACTGGATGTAGATTGGTCAGTATGGTTGTCATTATATGTAGATTTTGGTCAGTATGGTTGTCACTGGATGTAGATTGGTCAGTATGGTTGTCACTGATTGTAGATTGGTCAGTATGGTTGTCACTGATTGTAGATTGGTCAGTATGGTTGTCATTATATGTAGATTTTGGTCAGTATGGTTGTCACTATATGTAGATTTTGGTCAGTATGGTTGTCACTGTATGTAGATTTGTCAGTATGGTTGTCACTGTATGTAGATTGGTCAGTATGGTTGTCACTGTGTGTAGAGTGGTCAGTATGGTTGTCACTGTGTGTAGAGTGGTCAGTATGGTTGTCACTGTGTGTAGAGTGGTCAGTATGGTTGTCACTGTATGTAGAGTGGTCAGTATGGTTGTCACTGTATGTAGATTGGTCAGTATGGTTGTCACTGTATGTAGAGTGGTCAGTATGGTTGTCACTGTATGTAGAGTGGTCAGTATGGTTGTCACTGTGTGTAGAGTGGTCAGTATGGTTGTCACTGTATGTAGAGTGGTCAGTATGGTTGTCACTGATTGTAGATTGGTCAGTATGGTTGTCACTGTATGTAGATTGGTCAGTATGGTTGTCACTGTATGTAGAGTGGTCAGTATGGTTGTCACTATATGTAGAGTGGTCAGTATGGTTGTCACTGATTGTAGATTGGTCAGTATGGTTGTCACTGATTGTAGATTGGCCAGTATGGTTGTCACTGTATGTAGAGTGGTCAGTATGGTTGTCACTATATGTAGATTGGTCAGTATGGTTGTCACTATATGTAGATATTGGTCAGTATGGTTGTCACTGTATGTAGAGTGGTCAGTATGGCTGTCACTGATTGTAGATTGGTCAGTATGGTTGTCACTGATTGTAGATTGGTCAGTATGGTTGTCACTGTATGTAGATTGGTCAGTATGGTTGTCACTGTATGTAGAGTGGTCAGTATGGTTGTCACTATATGTAGAGTGGTCAGTATGGTTGTCACTATATGTAGATATTGGTCAGTATGGTTGTCACTGGATGTAGATTGGTCAGTATGGTTGTCACTGATTGTAGATTGGTCAGTATGGTTGTCAGTTTAGGTCACATAAAGATAAAGATTCCAGTCAATGAGATTGATGTGGACAGATGATCTATTCTTACCAGACGCCAGTGTTTACTATGAAGAATGACTTAGATTGATGATTGATGTGCTCTTAAAGGGGCAAACTGGTGAAAAAGAAACTTCTCAAATCAACTGATGTCAGAAAGTTATATAGATTTGTCATTTACTTCTACTTAAAAATCTCCAGTCTTTCAGCACTTTTCAGCTGCTGTATGTCCTGCAGGAAGGGGTGTTTTTTTACCAGTCTGACACAGTGCTCTCTGCTGCCACCTCTGTCCATGTCAGGAACTGTCCAGAGCAGGAGAGGTTTTCTATGGGGATTTACTAGTGATCTGGACAGTTCCTGACATGTATCAGGTGTCTGTATCAGGGAGAACTTTTCTTCTTTAATGGGAACACAAAAGGAGTAAGCATTACATACTGTAGGTGTATTTGATTTTGTTTTCAATATTTTGATGTTCAGTTTTTTTTTCAGGTTATATAATCAGGAAACTATCATTAAGCTGGGATGGAATAAAAAAAAAAAATTCTAATACTGGTTTGTGTGAATGACTGGTCCAGCCCCGGTGAAGAGGTTCATGGACCCTACTGCATATATAATATAAGGTGACTGGTCCAGCCCAGGTCAGGGGTTCATGGACCCTAATGCCTATATAATATAAGGTGACTGGTCCAGCCCAGGTCAGGGGTTCATGGACCCTACTGTATATATAATATAAGGTGACTGGTCCAGCCCGGGTCAGGGGTTCATGGACCTTACTGTATATATAATATAAGGTGACTGGTCCAGCCCTGGTCAGGGGTTCATGGACCTTACTGCATCTATAATGTAAGGTGACTGGTCCAGCCCGGGTCAGGGGTTTATGGACCTTACTGCATATATAATATAAGGTGACTGGTCCTGCCCGGGTCAGGGGTTCATGGACCTTACTGCATCTATAATATAAGGTAACTGGTCCAGCCCGGGTCAGGGGTTCATGGACCTTACTGCATCTATAAGGTGACTGGTCCAGCCCGGGTCAGGGGTTCATGGACCTTACTGCATATATAATATAAGGTGACTGGTCCAGCCCAGGTCAGAGGTTCATGGACCTTACTGTATATATAATATAAGGTGACTGGTCCAGCCTGGGTCAGAGGTTTATGGACCTTACTGCATATATAATATAAGGTGACTTGTCCAGCCCGGGTCAGGGGTTCATAGACCTTACTGCATCTATAATATAAGGTGACTGGTCCAGCCCGGGTCAGGGGTTCATGGACCTTACTGTATATATAATATAAGGTGACTGGTCCAGCCGGGGTCAGGGGTTCATGGACCTTACTGCTTATAAAATATAAGGTGACTGGTCCAGCCCCGGTGAAGAGGTTCATGGACCTTACTGTATATATAATATAAGGTGACTGGTCCAGCCTGGGTCAGAGGTTCATGGACCTTACTGCATATATAATATAAGGTGACTGGTCCATCCCAGGTCAGAGGTTCATGGACCTTACTGTATATATAATATAAGGTGACTGGTCCAGCCTGGGTCAGAGGTTCATGGACCTTACTGCATATATAATATAAGGTGACTTGTCCAGCCCGGGTCAGGGGTTCATAGACCTTACTGCATCTATAATATAAGGTGACTGGTCCAGCCCGGGTCAGGGGTTCATGGACCTTACTGTATATATAATATAAGGTGACTGGTCCAGCCCGGGTCAGGGGTTCATGGACCTTACTGCTTATATAATATAAGGTGACTGGTCCAGCCGGGGTCAGGGGTTCATGGACCTTACTGCTTATAAAATATAAGGTGACTGGTCCAGCCCCGGTGAAGAGGTTCATGGACCTTACTGTATATATAATATAAGGTGACTGGTCCAGCCTGGGTCAGAGGTTCATGGACCTTACTGCATATATAATATAAGGTGACTTGTCCAGCCCGGGTCAGGGGTTCATAGACCTTACTGCATCTATAATATAAGGTGACTGGTCCAGCCCGGGTCAGGGGTTCATGGACCTTACTGTATATATAATATAAGGTGACTGGTCCAGCCCGGGTCAGGGGTTCATGGACCTTACTGCTTATATAATATAAGGTGACTGGTCCAGCCCGGGTCAGGGGTTCATGGACCTTACTGTATATATAATATAAGGTGACTGGTCCAGCCCGGGTCAGGGGTTCATGGACCTTACTGTATATATAATATAAGGTGACTGGTCCAGCCCGGGTCAGGGGTTCATGGACCTTACTGCTTATATAATATAAGGTGACTGGTCCAGCCGGGGTCAGGGGTTCATGGACCTTACTGCTTATATAATATAAGGTGACTGGTCCAGCCTGGGTCAGGGGTTCAAGGACCTTACTGCATCTATAATATAAGGTCCCAGGTTCCTTCTAGCAGAGATTACAGGACGGAAGCACAGGGTAAGAGGAGCTCCGGCCGCTATAAATATCGATTAGGAAATCAACCAGCACAGAAGCGTGATCCTATAAAGACGGGAAATAAATGGCGTCCACGGGGGCCGGTTACTGTAAGGTTAATAAATCACAAGATGTGACCAACAATGTGACGGAAAAGAGACCAAAGTATCAAACAGGAGATCTTTAAAAAAAAATTATAAAAACTGAGAATCTCTGCACTAAAGAGTCTGACGGTTCTACAAATAGCTGTGATGGAACCTCCCATACAGGACGGCAAATATACTGATTCCTGGACTCCTTACAGGTGGAGTTATATAGTGACTGTGCATAGAATGGAGTTACATAGTTACATAGTTAATACGGTTGAAAAAAGACACATGTCCATCAAGTTCAACCAAGGAGGGGATGGATACAGGGAAGGGGGAGGGGTGATAGCTTCTATACATTTGCATTTATATTATTTTGGTCTAAGAACCTGTCTAGCCCTGTTTTGAAGCCCTCTACTGTTTTTGCTGTGACCAGATCCTGTGGTAGACTGTTCCACAGATTCACAGTTCTCATGGTAAAGAAGACTTGTCGCCTCCGGAGATTGAACCTTTTTTTCTCCAGGCGGAGGCAGTGCCCCCTTGTCTCTCCAGGCGGAGGCAGCGCCCCCTTGTCTCTCCAGGCGGAGGCAGCGCCCCCTTGTCTCTCCAGGCGGAGGCAGTGCCCTCTTGTCCTTTGAGGGGGTTTTACCTGGAACATCTTTTCCCCATATTTCTTGTAGGGGCCATTTATATATTTAAATAAGTTAATCATATCTCCCCTTAAACGTCTCTTCTCCAGACTAAACAAATGTAATTCTTTTAATCTCTCCTCATAACTAAGATGCTCCATTCCCCTTATTAGTTTAGTTGCCCGTCTTTGTACCCTCTCCAGCTCTAGAACGTCCTTTTTATGAATCGGGTTCCAAAACTGGACGGCATACTCCAGATGGGGCCGCACCAAAGCTTTATAAAGCGGTAATATTATATCCCTGTCCCCAGAGTCCATGCCTGTTTTAATGCATGACAATATCCTGCTGGCTTTAGAAGCAGCTGACTGACATTGTGTGCTGTTCTGTAGTCTATTATCTACAAGTACACCCAGATCCTTCTCCATCAGCGACTCTCCCAGTGTAACTCCCCCCAGGACATATGATGCATGCGGGTTATTAGTACCCAGGTGCATAACTTTACATTTATCCACATTGAACCTCATTTGCCAAGTGGACCCCCAAACACTCAGTGTGTCTAAGTCATCCTGTAACATCTGCACATCCTCCATAGACTGTACTGTACTACAAAGCCTGTAACATCTGCACATCCTCCATAGACTGTACTGTACTACAAAGCTTGGTGTCATCTGCAAAGATAGAAACATTGCTGTTAATTCCATTCTCAATATCATTAATAAACAAGTTAAACAGAAGAGGGCCCAGTACTGACCCTTGGGGTACACCACTTATTACCGGGGACCATTCGGAGTAGGAATCATTGACCACCACTCTCTAAAGGCATGTCTAAGGCATGGATGGAGATGCACGCAAGGACGAGCAGGGGTGAGCGGCGGAATCCGCGGTGGATCCCTACTCAGCATTGGCTGCACTGTTGGAGCCTGGATGGGCAATGCTCTGTAATGGATGGGCAATGCTGTATACTGGATGGGCAATGCTCTATAATGGATGGGCAATGTTCTGTAATGGATGGGCAATGCTCTTTACTGGATGGGCAATGCTGTATACTGGATGGGCAATGCTGTATACTGGACGGGCAATGCTCTGTACTGGATGGGCAATGCTCTGTAATGGATGGGCAATGCTGTATACTGGATGGGCAATGCTCTGTACTGGATGGGCAATGCTCTGTAATGGATGGGCAATGCTGTATACTGGATGGGCAATGCTGTATACTGGATGGGCAATGCTGTATACTGGACGGGCAATGCTCTGTAATGGATGGGCAATGCTCTTAATGGATGGGCAATGCTCTGTAAGCAGCTTCAGTCTCAGTAGCATTTCCTTCTGGTGACACTTCAGTAAGTTCCGGAGTATTGCGGCTGCCACCACAGCTCGGTTACATCACCGCTGTCACAATCCATCTGTCTACCAGTCACCGGTAACGTCACCCACGTATGCAGCAACAATGTACAATGTACGAAACAGGAAACCGAAATATAAACAACAAGGAAACCTCAGATCTCCCATTATCTGCGGCTTCAGTGACATCAAAGAAGAGAGAAGAGGAGAGAGAAGAGGAGAGAGAAGAGGAGAGAGAAGAGGAGAGAGAAGAGGAGAGAGAAGAGAAGAGAGGAGAGAGAAGAGGAGAGAGAAGAGAAGAGAGGAGAGAGAACCGGCTGCTCTTGTTTGATTCCTGTCCTTCCAGATATAACAAACAGTCCTACAAGCAGAACAACATGTTACTAATAATACAGCTACAATAGTTACCATAGTGCTGCACCCTGCCATTCATCACACATCACCCTGCCATTCATCATTCATCACACATCACCCTGCCATTCATCATTCATCACACATCACACTGCCATTCATCATTCATCACACATCACACTGCCATTCATCATTCATCACACATCACCCTGCCATTCCTCATTCATCACACATCACGCTGCCATTAGTGGGGGATGTAAGGAACATTATAGGTTCTTAGGTTTTTACATCATTACTTGAGGTTGTTGTTCTCGGTTGTCTTCCTGGTGTCGGTGAGAACATCTTGTGACACAAACCTGACAGACGGCAAAGTGAGGAAGCGAAAGCCAGGAAATTCATAACGAAAGTCATGATACCCTGACGGCAAGTGAGAGGGAGCGCTACCATGTGACACTCACAGTATACTCCACCGGGTGACAATCACAGTATACTCCACCGGGTGACAATCACAGTATACTCCACCAGGTGACAATCACAGTATAGTCCACCAGGTGACAATCACAGTATACTCCACCAGGTGACAATCACAGTATACTCCACCGTGTGACACTCACAGTATACTCCACAGGGAGACAGTCACAGTATACTCCAC
The DNA here is from genome assembly GCF_027789765.1 of Dendropsophus ebraccatus. Lineage (NCBI taxonomy): Eukaryota > Metazoa > Chordata > Amphibia > Anura > Hylidae > Dendropsophus > Dendropsophus ebraccatus. The sequence continues at coordinate 6,152,627 of NC_091456.1, read as the reverse complement.
AGGGAGACAGTCACAGTATACTCCACAGGGAGACAGTCACAGTATACTCCACCATGTGACAGTCACAGTATACTCCACCATGTGACAGTCACAGTATACTCCACCATGTGACACTCACAGTATACTCCACCATGTGACAGTCACAGTATACTCCACCGGGTGACAATCACAGTATACTTCACCAGGTGACAATCACAGTATACTCCACCGTGTGACAATCACAGTATACTCCACCGTGTGACAATCACAGTATACTCCACCGGGTGACACTCACAGTATACTCCACCGTGTGACACTCACAGTATACTCCACCGGGTGACAATCACAGTATACTCCACCGTGTGACACTCACAGTATACTCCACCGGGTGACACTCACAGTATACTCCACCGGGTGACAATCACAGTATACTCCACCGGGTGACAATCACAGTATACTCCACCGGGTGACAATCACAGTATACTCCACCGGGTGACAATCACAGTATACTCCACCGTGTGACACTCACAGTATACTCCACCGGGTGACAATCACAGTATACTCCACCGTGTGACAGTCACAGTATACTCCACAGGGAGACAGTCACAGTATACTCCACCATGTGACAGTCACAGTATACTCCACCATGTGACAGTCACAGTATACTCCACCATGTGACAGTCACAGTATACTCCACCGTGTGACAATCACAGTATACTCCACCGTGTGACACTCACAGTATACTCCACCGCGTGACACTCACAGTATACTCCACCGGGTGACAATCACAGTATACTCCACCGGGTGACAATCACAGTATACTCCACCGGGTGACAATCACAGTATACTCCACCGTGTGACAATCACAGTATACTCCACCGTGTGACACTCACAGTATACTCCACCGGGTGACACTCACAGTATACTCCACCGCGTGACACTCACAGTATACTCCACCGCGTGACACTCACAGTATACTCCACCGGGTGACAATCACAGTATACTCCACCGGGTGACAATCACAGTATACTCCACCGGGTGACAGTCACAGTATACTCCACCGGGTGACAGTCACAGTATACTCCACCGGGTGACAATCACAGTATACTACACCGGGTGACAGTCACAGTATACTCCACCGGGTGACAGTCACAGTATACTCCACCGGGTGACAATCACATTATACTACACCGGCAGTCAGGGGCGTTGCTAGGATTCATGGGGCCCCATAGCAAAAAACTGTATGAGGCCCCCCTCCCCTACACACTAATATATATATATATATATATATATATATATATATATATATATATATAACAGTGACTGGCAGAGCAGAAAGTCAATGTCCACTTGTTCTGTCCATCCACTGTATGCAACTATAACAGCCTATTAGGAGCCTCATGTTTATATACATAGGTGCGGGAGCAGACTACCTTTTGCTTAACCCTTTATTTACTGCAGTGACCCAATGTTCTCTTACATGCTGCAACACAAAAAAAGGGGTTATTAAGCTAAAGACAATTAGCTCTCTGCTTCACTACTCCTGCACTGATAACCTCTGACCTCTGCAGGAGCTCAGAGAACAGAAGTTATCATAGTAGTGAGGCAGAGAGCTAATTGTCGTTAGCTTATTAACCCTTTTTTGTGTTGCAGCATGTAAGAGAACACTGGGTCACTTACACACTGCAGTACATGAGGGGTTAAGCAGAAGGACACAGGAGGCTCTTATCTTCCCTGTGCATCCGCCACTATGGCAGTATATCACTTACAATTATGCTAAGTGTTTATATAGATGTATATACAGGTTCTCTCAGTATATACCGTGCCCACATAAGAACATAATGGCCAAAGAAATTTGGAAAAGCTTTTTCTTTATCAATCATGGTGTAAAGTGAAACTGTCTCACTCGCCCCTAGCAACCAATCAGATTCCACCTTTCATTTTCCAAAGAGTCTGTGAGAAATGAAAGGTGGAATCTGATTGGTTGCTAGGGGCAACTGAGCCAGTTTCACTTTACACCATGTTTGATAATTCTCCCCCAATGCAATAGGGAGCAATAGGGAAATTACTTGATACAAACATAATAAATATGTTTCCTTAAAGGGGTTGTCCAGGGTAAAAAAAAAAAAAACATTCCTCGATGCTTGGGGATAGTAGAAAATTATTAAAACAAATGTGCCAACAGGTACACAGCTATGGGTTTTTACATTAACAGATCAGTTCCTGATGCCGCGGAAGGAAGTGACATCACCATGCTATCCAGGAAGTGACATCACCATGCTATCCAGGAAGTGACATCACCATGTTATCCAGGGAGTAACATCACCATGTTATCCAGGAAGTGACATCCCCATGTTATCCAGGAAGTGACATCACCACGTTATCCAGGGAGTGACATCACCATGTTATTCAGGGAGTGACATCCCCATGTTATCCAGGAAGTGACATCACCATGTTATCCAGGAAGTGACATCACCATGCTATCTAGGAAGTGACATCACCACGTTATCCAGGAAGTGACATCACCATGCTATCTATCCAGGAAGTGACATCACCACGTTATCCAGGAAGTGACATCACCATGCTATCCAGGAAGTGACATCACCATGTTATCCAGGAAGTGACATCACCATGTTATCCAGGAAGTGACATCACCATGTTATCCAGGAAGTGAAATCACCATGTTATCCAGGAAGTGACATCACCATGTTATTCAGGAAGTGACATCACCATGCTATCCAGGAAGTGACATCACCATGTTATCCAGGAAGTGAAGCCTTGATGCAGTAGTAAGTGCAGGGAAAAAGCCCTTTATAAGCATTTCCTGTAATAAGTGTATATTGGGGATTTAATACAAATACTTTAATATAAATTTTCACCAGACTTCTCCTTTATGCATGCTATACTCACCTCCATCCGTCCCCCGCAACTGCTGTGCCAACACTCTCTATCCTCAGCTGGTCTCTGCCTACCCTCAGTTCCTGTGATCAGGTTGGTGAGCGCTTGTGTCTTTTCTTTTCCACATTGCAACATTGTAACTGTATGTGAGCACCACCTAGTTGCAAGTTATCTGGAGCCTCAATTCACAGTATCTATATCAGGGATGGGGAACCTTGGCTCTCCAGCTAAAGCTTTGGCTGTCCAGGCATGATGGGAGTTGTAGTTTTGCAACAGCTGGAGGGCTGAGGTTTCCTATCATTGCTCTTTATCCATACAAGTGTATCCAGGTGCTGGGGATTAAGAGAGGTGCAACCCGCTCTATCTCCCATAGTAATTTCACAAATATATATATTAGAGATGAGCAAGTAGTGAAATATTCGACTTTCGAGAATTCGAATCGAATAGGCACCAAGATTCAACTATTCGAACGAATACTCGATCCCATTATAGTCTATGGGAAAAAAATTCACGGCACTTGGAAATCCAAATTCGACCAATTGGAGGTCACCAAGTCCCCATGAAACCTCCCTAAACAATGCAAACACCTCCGGAATGACACTGGGACATCAGGGGGAGCATGCCTGGGTGCACCCAACACCCCAAAATCGCAGTATAATGCCACTCTCCGCAGTTGCGAAGGAAAATATTTGCGAACGCTTTATGAACGTTTATGGCAATGTTCACACATTTCGTTCGTATTTGTTGTGCAGCGTTACATTATCTGGGCTACTGGAACAGTATATATCAGGTGCCCTTAGTGGCCTACTGGAACAGTATGTATCACGTGCCCTTAGTGGCCTACTGGAACAGTATGTATCACGTGCCTGTTACTGGGCTACTGGAACAGTATGTATCACGTGCCCTTACTGGGCTACTGGAACAGTATGTATCACGTGCCCTTACTGGGCTACTGGAACAGTATGTATCACGTGCCCTTACTGGGCTACTGGAACAGTATGTATCACGTGCCCTTACTGGGCTACTGGAACAGTATGTATCACGTGCCCTTACTGGGCTACTGGAACAGTATGTATCACGTGCCCTTACTGGGCTACTGGAACAGTATGTATCACGTGCCCTTAGTGGGCTGCACCAGGGACACTATAAGTCACTTGTACACACAGGGTACTGGAATGAATACAGCTGCTGATGCTGTTATATCATCTATGTCTTAGCACTGAGAAGCTTTGGATGCAGAGATGACTTTTTCGCTGGATCTTAGCCCTGAAAAGGACCTTTGGGTTCTGTAGTAATCCTGCCTAACCAAAACCTCTCTCTCCCTGCTCCAAGATCTTTCCCTCATCTGCGGTCGAGAGGCGGGAGCCAAGTATTTAAGATTCGAGGTCATGTGGTTCAGCCCAGGGCAGTTTCTAGGTCATTTTGGTAACAGGGCGAATCTTGATAAAAGCGCCCCCCCCCCCCCCCCCCCAGTTCTTAGTTCAGCCCTGGGAAAGGAAGGGGGGCTTTTTATCAAGATTCGGGTTACTAGGAAGAAGCAGTGTGTGTATTGCAGTATAGAACGGTGCAGAGCCCCTAACAGATAATGTTCTGCTCAATACAAAATCATTATACAGTGACTTACAGGTGACGTCTTCTTTGATCTGAGGCGTCACTTTCCCTTTTCCTCTCCATCTGGCCCAGACCACCATGATGATTTCTTGCAGTTACGTTTCATCTCTTTAGAACCTGCCAGACAAACATCTCAGGCTCCGCACTTGCAGAAACTTCCTTCCCTTTTCCCACCTATAAGGTCCCAAACTGTAGTAATTCTGCTGTTTGGTGCAGTAAAGTCTGCATGGTGTGACCTCCATTACACTGACATACAGGATGCTGGGAAAGCTGTGTGACCTCCATTACACTGACATACAGGATACTGGGAGAGCTGGATGACCTCGATTACACTGACATACAGGATGCTGGGAAAGCTGTGTGACCTCCATTACACTGACATACAGGATGTTGGGAAAGCTGGATGACCTCCATTACACTGACATACAGGATGCTGGGAAAGCTGGGTGACCTCCATTACACTGACATACAGGATGCTGGGAAAGCTGGGTGACCTCCATTACACTGACATACAGGATGCTGGGAAAGCTGGATGACCTCCATTACACTGACATACAGGATGCTGGGAGAGCTGGTAAACTGTGAACATTGGCGCCGGGGGCGGGGCATATCGCGGGGGCGGGGCATATCGGGACATATCTGGGGCTCCCTCGGTGCAGGCTTCCCCCACCCCCTCCTCATAGCCCCCATTAGATACTCACCTCTGTCCCCTCCGTCCTCCTCAGGCTTCCGGTGCAGGCAGCCACCTGTCTCTGCCCCAGCACTGTTTCCTTGCTGTACGCACAGCTAAAGGTCACTCTGGCCAGGGGATCAGGAACTTAGATTCCAGATCCCCGTGCCAGTGCTGATAATGCGAGGGCTGCGGGCTGGGTACTGTCGGGCGCCGCCTGGTGCCCCCTAGCTGTGGGTGCCCCGTGCGGTGGCCCGGCTCGCCCGCCCCTAGAAACGGCCCTGGTTCAGCCACCCAATGAGGGCAGATGCAGTTTTCGTGCTGTGTGCGTACTCCCAGGGTCCCTCACGGCCTCCCTGCATGGTGATTGGATTTAAAAAAAGCGCCAACTGCGATGGGAGGGCTTTCGAATGTTTCCCGCGTATTCGACTCACTACTCGATTGAATTTGAATCTTTGGAATACCGCAATATTCAATCGAATACCATCTCGATCAAATCGTACTCGCTCATCTCTAATATATATATATTGCTTAAAAAAAGAAAATCAGACTGGTAGCAGATTCCTCCTTAGTCCTGAGGTCAGACGGGATTTCTAGGTAGTTTATCAGAAATCGACATCATGTCATTGTGTCCTTTCCAATTACGGGATGGATCGGTAATGGCAGGTGACACGTGTCCCTCCGGCTGCCGCCATAGAGCCCTCCGCCTGTCACTCATCTATAGGAGGACCGCAGATTTATTACTCAGATCAGACCGGGGTCACAGATAGTAAAATGAGAGAAATACAATCAGGGGAAAGGAGAGAAGATTGGAAAGGCTGATAAATGAGCGCTGTGTCCTGACCGCTATGGTGCCACGTAGTCAGCCAGTTATGACAGATCGGAATATAATAAACCTAAAAGTGGTAAAAGAATATAATATAATGATGCTTAGCAGTTACAGATCAGAAGGAATAAACGATCATAGTAACTATCGTAACTAACGACCATCGTTCTGTGTAATATGGTGAACGATTTCAGGTTAACGATAAACAATCTCGTTTGTGATCACTTAACATTAGTCGTTAATCGTTAAAAATGACTCTATGTAATAGGACCTTTAGGGTCCTATTCCACGAGCCGATGGGGCCCGATTAACAATGTAAACAAGCGCCAATCTGCTAGATCAGCGCTCGTTTACTGGGCCTATTCCACGGCCCGATAATCGTTTAGCGAGGGCTGCAGGGACATCGTTACCGATGTCCTTGCAGCTCCTTGATTCATACTTTACCTATCCAGACTGCCGGGCTTCTCCCGCACTCCTTCTCCCGTTCGCGCGCGCAGCAGCAGCTTCGGTGCGGCCTGTCTGAACTGACAGACCGCTCAGCCAATCACTGGCCGCGGCGGTCCCGGCCAGTGATTGGCTGAGTGGTCTGTCAGCTTAGATAGGCCGCTCTGAAACTGCTCCTGCACGAGGGACCGGGAGAAGGAGTGCGGGAGAAGCCCGGCAGTCTGGATAGGTAAAGTATGATGTTTTTAAATAGTAGGTCGCCCGCCGTGCCCGCTATTCCAAGTAGCAATGTGTGGGTAGTGACTAATGATTTTAGGTTTGAACTAGGGCTGGGCGATATGGCCAAAATATTAAATCTCGATTTTATTTACGTTTTTCGACGATTCTCAATTTAAATCTCGATTTTTATCTTTTTGCTAAATATGCAGAACATATTTCTCCTTGCAGCATCAGATACTATTTTAACCCCTTAAGGACAGAGCCAATTTTGATTTTTGCGTTTTTGTTTTTTCCTCCTTGTGCTTAACCCATAGCTGCACCAGGACGTTACTGAACGTCCTCCTGCCGCTATGGAAGTTCAGACCCCCCCCCCCCCCCCTGAACTGCCGCGGTCCCGGGTGCCGCATGTAGCCCGGGATCACGGCTATTAGCGGGCACGGTCCGATCGCCGTGCCCGCTAATTAAGTACTTAGAAGCAGCTGCTTCTAAATACTTGCTCATCTCCATCCCTGGTGGTCTAGTGGGGGCATCGTCCCCCCCCCCCCCCCGCGGCGCGATTGTGGGGGGGGGGGGGGCGATCCCCGCATCCATCCCGGGCTGGGGTCTGCGCCGTAATGGCGCTGATCCCGACTCGGCATTCTATTGCTTTCGGCTGCAGCAGCCTAAAGCAATAGAACACCGATCTCATGGATTTATGCAGTATAACTATACTGCATGGATCTCTATGAGAGATCAGAGTGCATATACTAGACGTCCCCCAGGGGGAATAACCCTAACCCCAGGGGGAATAACCCTAACCCCAGGGGGGCTTCTAGTATATGTGTAAAGTAAAAGAAAAATTTATTTTTAATAACACAAAGCCCCTCCCCTAATAAAAGTCTGAATCACCCCCCTTTCCCCATTTTATAGATAAAAATAAATAAATAAATAAACAAACATGTTTGCTATCGCCGCGTGCGTAATCGCCTGAACTATTAATTAATCACATTCCTGATCTCACACGGTAAACGGCGTCGGCACGAAAAATCCCAAAGTGCAAAATTGCGCATTTTTGGTCGCATCAAATCCAGAATAATTGTATATGCGCAATCAAGGTACCGATAGAAAGATCATATTAAGCCGCAAAAAATGACACCTGACACAGCCCCATAGACCAAAGGATAAAAGCGCTATAAGCCTGGGAATGGAGCGATTTTAAGGAACATATATTTTCTTTAAAAGGTTTTAATTTTTTACAAGCCATCAAATCAAATAAAAGTTACACATGTTACATATCGTTGTAATCGTAACAACTTAAGGAACATATATAACAAGTCAGTTTTTCCCTAGGGCGAACGGAGTAAAAACAACCCCCGCCCCCCCCCCCCCCCCCCCAATAAAATAAAAAAAACATTTTTTTTTCAATTTCACCACACATATAATTTTTTTCTGGTTTCCCGGTACATTTTAGGCAAAAATTACATCTGCCATAGCAAAGTACAATTAGTTGCGCAAAAAAAAGGGCTCATTTGGGTCTCTAGGTGGAAAAATGCAGGCGCTATGGCCTTATATACACGAGGAGGAAAAAAACGAAAGCGCAAAAATGAAAACTGGCTGTGTCCCCTAAGGGTTAAAAGGCCATAGCTTTTGCATTTTTCCACCTAGAGACCCACATGAGCCCTTATTTTTTGCGTCACTAATTGCACTTTGGAATGGCAGGCTGAGTTTTTTCAAAAAAATACACTGCGAAACCAGGAAAAAAATAAACGTATGGTGAAAGTGAAAAACAAAACAAAACGCATTTTATTTATTTGGGGGGTATTTGTTTTTACGCCATTTGCCCTGGGGTAAAACTGACTTGTTATATATGTTCCTCAAGTCGTTAAGATTAAAATGATATGTAACATGTATAACTTTTATCTGATGGCCTGTAAAAAATTCAAACCATTGTAAACAAATATAAGTTCCTTACAATCGCCCTATTCCCAGGCTTATAGCGCTTTTATCCTTTGGTCTATGGGGCTGTGTCAGGTGTCATTCTTTGCGACATGATGTGATCTTTCTATCGGTACCTTGATTGCGCACTTTTTGATAGCTTTTTATTAAATTTTTTTCTGGATTTGATGCGACCAAAAATGCACAATTTTGCACTTTGGTTTTTTTTTGCGCTTACGCCGTTTACCGTGCGAGATTAGGAATGTGATTAATTAATAGTTCGGGCGATTACGCACGCGGCGATAGCAAACATGTTTATTTATTTGTTTACGTTTATTTATTACATGGGAAAAGGGGGGTGATTCTGACTTTAATTGAAAACATCACTTTTTTTTAACTTTTACACTTATACTAGAAGCCCCCCTGGGGTTAGGGTTATTCTCCCCTGGGGTAAGGGTGGTTCCCCCCTGGGGTTAGGATTAGGATCTCCACCACTGGACACCAGGGAACGGCTGGATACGGTAATCGGATGCAGCTGTCAACTTTGAAAGCTGCATCTGATCACCTGATTAGAGGGCACGGCGATAGCCAATAGCCGCGGTCCCAGGCTACATGCGGCACCCGGGACCACGGCAGTTCATAGCGGGGTCACCGTGCGGCCCCGTTCTGAACGCCCTTACCTTAAAGACGTTTGATACAACTGTATTGCTTTCCAGTGTAACAGTGCTCCTCTGTACCCCCATGTAGTAGACAAGCCCCCTCTGTGATAAGTAGTTTTCCCAAATATGTGCCCCATATAGTATAGGAGATCTTCTTTGTGCCTCCTTCTAGATAGGGTCTAGTATTGGAGGTATAGTGGATAAGGGGTGTAGTAGTACAGGAACAGATCAGGGGGTAGTAGTACAGGAATAGATTAGGGGTGACACTGAGGCAGCTGGAGGTGACTGAGGGGGACTGGGGCAGACTGGGGGTGACTGAGGAGGACTGGGGAAGCTGAGGGAGTCAGGGGAAGCTGGGGGTGACTGCACACAGCCCTCCTCACCCTGGCACAAATGCTCCCCTCCCAACTGCACGTGCAGGTCCTCGGTCTGTGGAGGAGGCCGCAGGGACTGTAGAATAAGGAGATAGCGTTGCTGCGGGTTCTGGAGCTGTACAGCGGGATCTGCCCTCCCCGATCCCACTGTACAGCTCCAGGACCCGCAGCGACGCTATCTCCTTATTCTACAGTCCCTGCAGCCTCCTCCACAGAAGGAGGGCCTGCATGCGCGGTCAGGAGGGGAGGGGAACACAGGTCAGCCGTGTAAGAGGCTGGAGGCTACTGGCGCAGTACAGTGTCTGTCGGGCGGGCGGTACGGAGAGATTCGGCGCCGGCAGCCTCCCGCCTCTTACACGGCAGAGCCGCGGCTGACCTGCATCCCTCTCCCCTCCAGGCCCTCTCCCCTGCACTTCACCCCGCCGCCTTGCACCTCTCCCCCCGCAGCCCGCCTTTCACCTCACTGCTCTGCCCCCAATGATTTTTTGTGAAAATTGCAATTACTATTTTCACAAAAAATCTAATCGATTCTGACATTCTGGGCGAATTAATCAAATTAATTTGATTAATGGCCCAGCCTTAGTTTGAACCTAAATGAACGATGAGCCGATGACACGATCATCGGCTGATTGTTCTCTCTATTCCACAGAGCGATAATCGGCCGAATCGGGTGATTATCGCTCCGTGGAATAGGCCCCTTTGGGCTGCACCTAACTTTTTTATCCACTTATAGTCAAATGCAGAACGTTTGGGTGTGCGTGAACCTGAATGTGCTTGAGATTGACTTATCTCTAGCGTTTACCATGCTCTTTACTGTGCTCATGGTAATCTCAGTGCTGCAGGTCAGTGCAGTCATGTGAGGGGTTGTCCCCACCTGCCCCCCTTAGGAATCTGATTGCAGTGATTACTTCCTGTCTCCGCCACATCAAGGTAATGCAGCCAGTACGCCTTTCGCTTTAAACTTGCAAACTATTTTTGCAAGTTTCCAACTCCATCCGTGGTAATATTCTGCACCTCTACTATCCTTTTGGATTCCTTGTCATGTTCCTGCAATGAAATAAGCTCTTGGCTTTTTGGACCCCTCTCTTGCCTTATTTCTAACATGTCAGTCAAGTATCTGTTTTATCTCCAGCACCTGATGCAGCTAATGAGGCCCTTGATGCTTGAGAGACACCTCATTTACAGAGGAGGGAATCTTATCAGAGGATTTCATCATCCACAGACTGCAGAAATCATTAAGATTCTCATTTTGTGTTGAATCCGGAGACGCCATTTGTTATATTAGTCGTAGTAGTTTATTTACATTTTTTGCTTGTTTGTTTTTGCTAAAATGTTTACAGTATTTGTAATATTTGCAATCAGAGTTAAAAGAAGTCAAAAAGTCAAATGCCAGCTGCTCTTACTCACCAAGTTCCCCTGAGTATTTTGAGCCGTCTCCTGTCTTTCTAGCTGCTGCTATTCCTGAGTTACATGTTTTTCTAAAAGCCGATCTATATCCAATATGGCGCCGGCCAGGAAACTACATTTCCCATCATGCATCTCCCTGATTGTGTACTCGCCCCCTTAGCTTTCTTTCCTGCCCTGCTCTAATTACTATTGCACAGTAAACACAGGACTTTTTTTTTTTTTTACTGATTTTACATCACATCACCCCAGTATGTATTCCATACTAGCTGATGATATAGCAGAGCTGACGCACACATAGTATAGCTGAGCTGACGCGCGCAGTGTAGCTATGTGTTGCATATGTAATGTAGTGTAGGTTTAGATCTCTGCTTGCTGACTGTGAATGAAAACATTCTAGTTCCATCCAGACTCTAAGAACATCCATAACACAATATACAGAGCTGTGACACAGACAGGTACATATGCCTGCATTCACTGACAGCAAGCAGAGATAGAAGTATAATGTTTCATGTTACAGAAACTTAGCCTCGGGTCACATATAAGTCTATTGAAGCAGCACAGGTGCATGGAGATGATGCAGATGATGTCTCCTGGGGGGTCGGGTTACCAAGTCAGTAGACAGCTACCCCGGCCCCCAGAGAGGAGGTCACATGTCTTGGGAGGGAGAGGGGGCAGAGTGTGGTCAGTGTGTACACAGAGGAGTTGTATTTAGACATCCAGAGTGGATAAATATGAGGGGAAAAAACGGAAAAGGTGTAGATAGGTTATACATGTATATATGTTTTTGTTACCTGCATAACCCCTTTAAATCCCTTGGATTGCCACTATATTTCAGGGGTCCTGTCTGCCATTACTCCCCTCTCTCCAGCACTGTTGCTCTCCTTACTCTGGCCGTGCGTCTTTGGATCCTGTACCCACCACCGCCCATCTTCTGCTGGGACCTCTTATGCTGTATAGTGCATGTACTGACTCCTGACCCATTACTAGGACCACTATGAGTTCTTCTTCTCCGGCCCACCAGTCTATTTATGGATTCATCTCCTATTGTTTCCTGTCTGAATAATTCGATTCTATGTGTATTACACTCCAGCATAGTCTCTAACCCTTCTAGTTTCTTGACCTTGTCTGTTTTTCCGGCTCTCATAACCTTTTGGCTGCAAATCATTGAGAGAATTTTGACAGTTCTGACTTTCTGCCAGTGACTTCTGCCCACCCCGACCTTGGCCCGTCTGATCGCCCTTCTCCTCTCCCACTTGGATACTGTGATTTCCATCCTACAATTGTCAGCTGATATCAATGAAGACTATTCGGAGGGAAACAACTTGGGGATTCCCTGCAGTAAAGATCTCTGTATAGTGGGAAATCTTTTAGACGTAGCTCCTCAGTTCAGGCCTAAGGGCCCATTTACACAGAAAGATTATCTGCCAAAGATTTAAAGACAAAGTCAGGAATGGATTTAAAAAGAGGAGAAATCTCAGACTTTCCTTTATAACCTGATCTCTGTTTATAGTCTGTTTCTGGCTTTGGCTTCAAATCTTTGGCAGATAATCTTTCTGTGTAAATGGACCCTAAGTCTGTGGCAACCCGGGGAATTCACCAAGGTCACATAGACCTTGATGCACTAGTCTGATGATGACCAATTGTTATACTGTGCTGGGAGTTGTAGTTTATTTATTTACCCCCTCACCCTAATTTTCACATGATGTTGGTAAATGCAGTAAAGGAGAGCAGGTTTTACAGTTTTCAGCGGAATCCGAGACCTCCTCAGAGCTATCCACATAAAGTGCTTTTTTCCCTGCACTTACTACTGCATCAAGGCTTCACTTCCTGGATAACACGGTGATGTCACTTCCTGGATAACATGATGATGTCACTTCCTGGATAATATGGTGATGTCACTTCCTGGATAATATGGTGATGTCACTTCCTGAATAACATATAAGCATTTCCTGTAATAAGTGTACACTGGGGATTTGTAAAACTTTTGGGGGGGGCAATACAAATTTTCACTGGACTATTACCAGGTATTACCAGGGATTAGAGCGAACCTGGAGCATGCTGGAGTCCATCCGAACCCGAACGTTCTGTATTTGATTAGCGGTGGCAGCTGAACTTGGATAAAGCTCTAAGGTTGTCTGGAAAACATGGATACAGCCAATGACTATATCCATGTTTTCCCCATAGCCTTAGGGCTTTATCCAACTTCAGCAGCCACCGCTAATCACATGCCGAAAGTTTGGGTTCGGATGACTCCAGCTGCTCCAGGTTCGCTCATCTCTACCAGGGATCCTTTCTACTATTTTACTCCTTGTGTACAAGGAGACTTTGAATTGTGTGTACTGCACCTTTAAGAGAACTTCAGTGAACTGTTATCTTGTGCTTTGCCCCCTGTGGCTTCCTTATCCGACACAGCGACTACTCCTGTAACTGGTGTGTGCTGGGACCCAGGCCGGGTTTATACCACTCTGAGCTGGTTGACAAGTGCGATGCCCTGGCCCCTAGGGGCCACTCCGCAGTATACAGATGTTGTGAGGGTGCAGGAATCGGGGCAGCTGTAGGAGAATATTGTCACGGTGTAGGCACGAGGGTGCTACAGCTGGAAACCGGGCTCCTGACCATGCGGGAATACTGGGCATGCGATTCTTCGTTGTTCTTAGTCAGGGCACCAATGATCACACCAATGCCAAGGTTCAGAAACAACGGTAGTTGTGTATTTATTGTAACGGTGGTAACTAGTAGTAACAGTCTCTCCGGATGCAACCGGGAATAAGGCAGAGTAATGGGTGATGCTGCAATAGGCTGTGAGAGTAGCGTGCTGAATGATGGGAGTTGTAGTGATACTGAAGTGGAGATGCTGGGTGGAATGAGACTTGAGACTTTTTCGCTGGGACTGGGGAGAAGGTAGCCGAGGGAAAAGACGTCCACTCACCTCCCCGGTTCCAGCGGCCGGTTCCACATCGCGGCGCTCCAGTGCCCGGTTCCCGGACGCTTCCGGGTGTCAGACGCGGGCCCTAGACATGACGTCTCAGGTCGGCTCAGCCACACAGTGAAGGAGGCGGGATCTGATCGGACTTGAAACGGATCCCGCCTCCTTCACTGAGCGGCTGAGTGGACGTCACGTCTCGGGCTCGCGTCTGACACCTGGAAGCGGCCGGGAACCGGGCACCAGAGCGCCGCTGATACCGGGGAGGTGAGTGGACGTCTTTCCCCTTGGCCACCTCCTCCCCGGGCCCAGCGAAAAAGTGCCCCCACGCTGGAGTACCCCTTTAACTGTACTTTGAGCATTGGGTAAGACATAACACTCACTAGTTTGCCTCTATGTGTCTCTCTCAGCTCTGTATTCTATGGGCCGCTGCAGCCTTGACACCGCGGTGAACGTGTAACTGTGTGCCAGGTGTTGTGATTAATTTTACACCAAGACACATGTGCTGAGATGAATTTTCCGTAACTATCCATGATACACATGAGGTCTAAGTAATGGGGGATACCACATCACACCTTCAAAAGCCACTCTTGTTAAGCTACTACTAAAATATTGAAGCGCTTGTTACTTGTGTGAAGTATTTTGCACTGTTCAACTTGAGTAATGCGCCCCATTAAAATCAATAGGAGACTTGCGTATTTGGTAACGGTTCCCCCTGCTTAGCCAAAGAGAGGGTGTCAAAGTTACTTTACAGTGCGGAACTCCTGACAGTGTCTTCTCTCTTCTATTCCATTCCAATCAATGGCTGAGCATTCTAGCTCCCAAGTGGTTAAATGGGGTCCCATAGCATGTCCACTTAACCACCTGCCGGCTAAATTTTCCAGCCTAGCTCCCAAGGGGTTAAGTCGACCCCTACCTTGCTAGGGGAGGCGGAGTGGACAGCAGATGGAACACAGTCTGGCAACTGGCAGTCTGGCAACCAGAGGGCATAGCATACCCACTTAACCTTTTGGGGGCCTGACTGTAAGCAGTTATCTGTGTAGATGCTGGATACTGTCAAAATGATGGGCGTTCCGTTCATGCTTTTTTTTGTGTCTCTCTTTTTTGTTTTTTAGATATTAGTATCCTGAAGACAACTTCTGATTCAGTAGACTACATTGATCACCAGTGGATTTTTCTTTTTAATAAAATGGTCAAGGAGACGTGTGGGGTGTTTTTTATTTCAATAAAACAAATTTTCTATTGTGTGTTTTGTTTACTTTACAGGCTTAGTAGTGGAAGCCGACTGATAGATGAGAGATCCTTTACTAAGCTGGGGCCTAGTGTAAGCTCCTATAGAATGGTTAACACTACCCCCCATTATTATATATATACCTATACACAGTCATATAATATATGTATAACATCACTTACTATATATATCACTTGTATAATGTCACTGGGGAAGCTGCACAAGGTTTTGAGCAGAAATGTTTTCCATTAGAAACAATGGCATGTTAAGCTGGTTCGGCCTGGCGCTGGGTATTACATCTCGGTGACGGCTCTATTAGATCACTGAGTTGTGGATATCAGAAGAGAAAGCATTCTGCATAAACCTAGAAGCATCTGAACACTGAGACACTGAACACGGCTGAGTCAGCAGATCTGATCCCCGGCCAACACAGACTAATTACAGAGTGTTCTCCTCCCAGACAGCTCTGCTGCATTATGTATAGTGTGGGTGCTCCACTCCCCTGCCAGAACCCAGACAGCTCTGCTGCATTATGTAGTGTGGGTGCTCCAGTCCAGTGTTATAATGCATAAAGAATTGTATTATCTATGTGAATAAGGGTCCAATAAGGGTAATTTTTAGGGGAAGGAATCCAAAGTTTTGGTATGGGACTCATTTCTAGTTACACACCTGCACACAAGCATAGTGATTACTGTGGAATGATTATGTGGTGGATTCTTTCCAGTCTGGAGAGCAGCAGAGGTTTTCTATGGGGATTTTCTGCTGCTCTACACAGTTCCTGACATGGACAGAGGTGGCAGCAGAGAGCACTGTGCCAGACTGGAGAGAATACACCACTTCCTGTAGGACATACAGCAGCTGATAAGTACTGGAAGACTGAATATTTTTTTTCTATTTTATGGCAGTAAATAACAAATCTTTGGCACCAGTTGTTTAATGCTGAACTACCCCTTTAAATGATGCATTCACATTGCAGTTTCATTGTGCTCCAGCATACTTTATCCCATATATCGATGACTTAATTATTATATAAATGCAGGAATAGGGAAGATGCATTTAATCTAATGATAATATATTACAGTCAGGAGCACTATGAAGATGTGTCCGGCTAAACTTGCTGATGTCCTATAGGGTTCAGGCACATGAATAAAGCAGCCAGGGACAATGGAATAAATACAGCTCCATATAAATTGTTACGCAGCATATATATATATTCCAAATCCAAATCCATTTATCGCATTGCTCGGCCGCTGCAGCCCCATTACAGGAGAATCCCCCGCCTGCCGCCCAGACAGTGATGAGACACAGGACGTCTACTGACCTGCTAATGAGGACACTAACAAGTCCAATAAATCTCATCAGTCCTGCATGAGACAACCAGGCTGCAATACACTGCCAGAAACAACGGACAAAAACATTTTATACAATGAATTATACTGAACAGGAGAGATAGAAACTGTTAATTTACATTTTACCTTAAAGGGATTGTTTACCAAAAACGTTTTTCTTTGGAATCAACTGGTGCCAGAGATTTGTAATTTACTTCTATAAAAAAAAAAAATCTCCAGTCTTCCAGTACTTATCATCTGCTGTATGTCCTGCAGGAGGTGGCGTTTTCTCTCCAGTCTGACACAGTGCTCTCTGCTGCCACATCTGTCCATGTCAGGAACTGTCCAGAGCAGGAGAGGTTTTCTATGCGGATTTGCTACTGTACAGTAAAAAAAGAGAATTCCCAAGATACCAATTTTTCTTTACTTAAAAAAACAAAACAAAAAACACCTTGTTCTCACCCTTATAATTTTTCCAGCATTGGAGCTGGGTGAGAGAACATCATTTGCGCTGTGATCCATATATTTTATAATTTTTGCATTGATGGAATTTTTTTGATCACCTTTTTTTTCTGGGATGTGACCAAAAATCAGCAATCGTGGACGTTTCTGCACTTATGCCGGTGATTATTGTGCTCACAGCCCAACATGGTGCAGGGTGATTGGAAAATTGGCCATTGGCGCCCGGTGTTCTTTACGATGAAAGCAGCCAAAGGCTATGCTCCAACACGCTGCTGAAATTTAGCGACTGGCTGCCATTTAACGGCCATTGTTTTAAAATATTGGTAATTATTTGCCATTAAATGACGGCCATCCACTCAATTGTGTGTGAACATAGCCTTTTTGTGTTTTCAATCCACTCCTGATTCTGGTTGCAAAATACTGACCAAAAATACTGTGTGGGAGCATAGCCTAAAGATTATTTGTATTAGCATGGGCATTTACATTACTGCGGTTTACTCTGCAGTCTTCTCTTTGGCTCCATGCTTTACCCTGCTAACATCGGTTACATTATACGTACATATATCTGGCTGTGGCCGCTACTGGTGACCTCCTCCATGCACATCACTCACACGACACCTTCTCAGACCTGGCTCAGCAGACGGGTGGTTTTCTGCCAATGTTACCTCTATCTTCTATGAGCTGCTAAAAGAAAGAACAAATCAGAGCAGAATTCTCATGTACTCACTTTCCATTAAAGGGGTCGGACATGTCAATTCAGAAGTTTACAGCGTCAGAGTAAGTTCACCTGCAGGGGATCGGCCTCATCGCACCTTCAGGAATTTGTCAGGACCGTATATTACATCCGTAAGCTTTGTCCATAATCCGCAAACAATTCTTCCAAAGTGCATTCGCAATTCATATTTTTTGCAGACAAAATATGGGAAGGTGATAGTTTTAGGCTATGGTCACACATAGTATTTCCGTCAGTCTTTTTTCAACCAAAACACAGAAGCTGTGCAAATCTTTCCATTATAATTTTGCCCCATCAGTCCCATTTCTGGTTTTCGTTGAAAAAATACTGCACAAAAGACTGATGGAAATACTGTGTGTATATTTTTTATTAAAGTACTATATTTCCCTCCAAAGTTATACAAATTACCAATATAGACCTATTACAGGAAATGCTTATAAAGTGCTTTTTTCCCTGCACTTACTACTGCATCAAGGCTTCACTTCCTGGATAACATGGTGATGTCACTTCCTGGATAACACGGTGATGTCACTTCCTGGATAACACGGTGAAGTCACTTCCTGGATAACATGGTGATGTCACGACTCCCAGAGCTGTGCGGGCTGTGGCTGCTGGAGAGGATGATGGCAGAGGGACACTGAGGGACACAGGGCACTGGAGGACACTGAGCATCCCTCTGCCATCATCCTCTCCAGCAGCCACAGCTTGCACAGCTCTGGGAGTCGTGACATCACCATGTTATCCAGGAAGTGACATCGCCATGTTATCCAGGAAGTGACATCGCCGTGTTATCCAGGAAGTGGCATCGCCATGTTATCCAGGAAGTGGCATCGCCATGTTATCCAGGAAGTGACATCACCATGTTATCCAGGAAGTGACATCACCATGTTATCCAGGAAGTGACATCACCATGTTATCCAGGAAGTGAAGCCTTGATGCAGTAGTAAGTGCAGGAAAAAAAGCACTTTATAAGCATTTCCCGTAATAAGTTTATATTGGGGATTTGTATAACTTTTGGTGGACAATACAATACTTTAATAAAAATGTTTGCCAGACTTCACCTTTAAGGTGATTTGCATCTGCATTAAGATGATCATTTTTTTTTTTAGTGGACATTATATCCGTAATGTCTGCCAAAAATGTGGATCCCATAAACTTCTATTGGCCGATCCTTTCTGCAATTACAGCCAGTCCTAGGACATGATTGTAGATCAGTAACTACAGATGTGCGAATAACACAATAGAAATCAATGGGCCCTTAATTTGTCCGTAACTGTAAATGTGCAATTATGAACAACAGAACGTGTGAATAAAGATCTAAAAGTGAATTTTTAGGTCCCAAAAATTTACACAAGCATATTTTAAGGCTAAGTTCGCACAACATACAAACAACAGCCGTTGTTTGGCACTCAAAAGCAACGGCCGCTGTAGTGAGTGTCAAACATCTATTGTTGCACTGAAAGTTGCATTGATTTCAATGTAAAATTGCTGGAAATAAATGACATGTGAATTATTTCACGGTTATACCAAACAATGGCCATCGTTAAATACATTATGGGAACAACAGCCGTTGTTTACATTGACTTCAATGCAACACATTTTTCTATTACAAGAACGGCCGTTGTTGTAAATACAAACAACGGCTGTTCTTGTCATAAAAAATACATTGAACATAGGGAAAAAACATATAATGCAGATTTAGTCCCTATTTGTAATCCAGATCTTATGGTAATCTATAGGGCTATTCACAAGGCTGTGTAACACGTCAACATTTTAATCCTTTTTGCCAATGAAATATACCCATTAAAGTCTATGGAGAGGGATGCATCTGATCTTTACAGGCAGAAAAAGCAGAACTGATTTTTGGTCAAGTTCCCCCTATGAGGCTGGTATCACCGAGTGTTTGCGCCAAAACCAGAAGAGAAACCAACAGAAAAGAGAAGTATACGTCCCACTTTATATTTTCTATCTCATTTGAATCCACTTCTAGTTTTGGAACAAAAACTGCCAAGTGTGTTTCCAGCCTGAATGGAGCTTCTGCCCCCAGGATGTCAGCACTACACTATTAGGGTACTATTGCACGGAACGATAATCAGCCGAATCAGCCCTGTCCGGCCGATTATCGTTCCGTCTGATCGTTGATATAGGTTCTAACCTATAATTGTTGGCCACCGACCGTGCACCGCTACATGTAATAGCGGTGCGCGGCTGAGGATTTGTAAAATATATATATTACCTATCCATCGTCCAGGGCTCCTCTTCTTCCCAGGTCCCGTGCGCTGCAGCTTCAGACACATGTCAATTCTTTCGGCAGAATGCAGAATCAGCCCGTGCATAGAATGGTGTTTATGGCACTGGCGGAGAGGCGCGCGGCCGTGAACGGGTACGAGCTATGGAATGCGGTGGAAATTCTCTGCTCGGGTTCCGTAGTGTGAACCCACCCTAACAGTGGAAAATTTGAATGAAACAAAGAATAAAGACACAAAAAACTAAAAGACAATAGTAATAGTAGGAATCAGAGATTTCCCGATATTTATTCATGTTGGTCCATGTGGACATCCTATGGTGTATACTACAGATGAAAAGTAGCACCTGTGCCGGAGCGTCCGGATATGATGAGAACAGGATACAAAACCTACCTGGCAATATAGAAATGTAGTTACAAATGCACGTCCTATGCTAGCCAGACTGCGTAACAATGGGAAATACAGAGAAACAAAAAGATTTACTAAGATATCATGAATTAACAGAAACTGCAGGGTCACCTCAGGCCCCTAACATACAGGACAGACCTGGAACCCACCGACAGAGCGACGTCTACAGGAAATGGGATCTTTCTTACAGGATGACATCCAAACCCGCTGCAGCGACACTAGGCCGACCACACACACACACACATCATAGCAGCAGATGTGTAAACGAAGATTCGCATTGCTAAAAGTTTAGTTTAGTTTGTTCCAAATTCCCTCAAAATCTCGGAAAAAGACCAAGAAAAACGCCAGCGGATAAATGTTAAAGCCGGAGGTCTGAAAAACACCAAACAAAAAGTGTGTGTGCGGGCGCCCTTAGTATTGCACACAGTATTGTGCAGATGCAGGTTACTTCCATCCAAAGCCAGAAGTGGTTTGAAAAAGAACAGGAAAGAAGGTCATTACCTTCCCGCCGGATCCATTTCAGGCTTTGGATCCTTATTTTATATTTCTTACTCTAATGGCTTGTTTTCCTCCAATAAGCACTGGCTGTGAAATCACCTTCAGGCCTCATCCACACATCAAGTTTTTTTATTCCGTGACCTCAGATACCAGTGATACCTGGGGAGGCTACCAGTGTGGCATCAGTGATGCGGACAGGAGGGGGGGGGGGGCAGGTCAACAGGCAAAACTTTAGTATAAATTAAAAAAAAACAAAAAAAAAACAGACAGCACAGGAAGGGTGCATTTGTGTGTCGTGTCAAAAGCTTTGGTCAGTCCAGGTCTGAGTGTTCACAACCCGACCAATCACGCTGCGACCCACTCTGTGTCAGTGATAACAGTCGAGCTCATAGACTTACATTACGAGTCTGGCTCATCACATGACACAGAACAGGGAGAGGAATACACTGCACACTCCCGACTCTCTCCTGATTGGTCAGAGCCTAAACACTCCAATCTCGGGCCGACCAAAGCTTTTCACCTGTTTCTCTGACCTTACAGTAACCACCTCTTGGCTGGACCCTTCCCTGGAGGGATATCTGGTTAGATCAATGTTTCAAGACTCTTGAATGAGACTCTTTTTGCATATCTGTGTTTCCTAGGGGGCAATGCACATAGGATGCACTTTCACTTGCACTTTCACAATGCACTTTCTTCCAGAGACAGCACCGCTTTTGTCTCCAGTTCAGGTCAGTTATGCTCCATTCACTTCAATGAAAGCAAATTGGGAAACCCCAAACAAACTGGAGACAATAGTGGTGTTGTCTCTGGAAGAACTGTAGAATGGCATCTATGACAGCCGCCATTTACATGGGTAAGCCTTGCGGTTACTGCTGTGCCAAATACGTATGTACCACATGGAACTGCATAGAAAACAAGATGGAATTAGCTAAAAAACTGACCATCCATAAACGTTGTATTAGATCAGGGATGGGGAACCTTCAGCCCTCCAGCTGTTGCAAAACTACTACTCCCATCATGTCTGAGCTAAAGCTTTTGCTGTCCAGGTATGATAGGAATTGTAGTTTTGCAACAGCTGGAGGGCTGAAGGTTCCCCATCCCTGTATTAGATGAACATAACTTAAGCTTTTCCCTGTAGTGACATGACAACCATGACGTATAGTGCAATAAGATGCATGAAATATTCGCTCCGCTTTCCTGGAGGTGTAGAGAGAGGTAACTAAAGGTAAAACAGATATTCAGTGGTTTGTCTTGCAATATGTATGTTATAGCTAACGCTACATTTATATAGTAAGCCTAAAGCTACACTACTTCTTTTGCATGCTATGTTATACAGGTGTACAAAGATTTTTGATGCTCACAAACCTTGAGTTCCATTTTATAGTTTATGCTGAGAGCACCTGTCTTGGAAGCTGAAACCTGGATATGCATAATAGAATGTATTGTCGGAATGCATTCCATATAACAGTGTTTGATCGTTCCGGCATTTTGCATCTGTCTACAGGAAGATAAATAATTATAAATTAAAAAACAAAAATCTCCAAAAATACATTTCCAAGACCCAGCTCATGGTTCAGGCTGCGGAGCGTCCGATTGTCCAAGTAAACTTTGATCGGTTTGGAAGTCAGTGTCCTCTGGGTATTGAAGCTGTAATTCTTTATTTGCTATATAGTGATCTCCTGCAAACTCAGAGAAGTAAAGGGCGATATCGGGGTGCTGAATCGGTCCTGGTTCTGGATGCGGTTCAAGATTTTCTGAGAAGGAGAAAACAGACAATTAAGAGGTTTATGTAGTCATATAATATACAACATGACAGGGGCGATCACCAACCCACCCTGATACGTAGCCCCTTAAGTCCCACTTGGACTTAGGACACAAATAAGGAAATACCAGGGTAGCCCCTTTTGTGCCAAAGTCTAACTCAGCTGCAAGTATTAAGGTGTTAGTGTTACTAAATCCCATTAGATTCAGTTTTGCCATCACCATTGACTCCTGTACAAGCCCATTTGTCTTTCATTACATTTGTTGTGCATTTTCTAGGCTTAATGTTTTATGTTTTTTATCCTATTCTATTCATATATCCATCAAAATCAGCACTTGTGTACCCCACACTACTATAAGACGTACAGATAAAAACTAGTCACTACGTACCCTGAGCAACATAACTGCAAGACCCATCATCAAGCAGGATGCTGTAAAATGGCTGGTTTGCTCCCTGAGGGAGCTGATGGACACTCAAGTTTTCGATCCAGTCTGGAGGCATCATGCAGACGGGATCCCAGCCAAAGATCACACCACGATAATCATACCTGTAGAATATAGAACAAAAAGAGGAAATCTCAGTGTGATGTGAACACAAGCATAAAACATTCAATGATATTAGCGGTCAATAAAAGACATTTTCAGAGACACCTTCTTAGACAATCTAGGCAGCGGTACTACAACTTACCAGCAGTTTTTGGGAGCCCCTAATGCTACCTAAAAGCGTCTGATTAATCTCAGTGCTATTATTACTGACCAGGATTTTCCCATTGCATTGTCTGTCTCCACATAAAACTATTATTTAGCAGGACTAGCTTGTTACTATGACAATGATTTACTCTTATGGGTTCAGTAAAGGAGTTGGACACCTTTGCATTATGACTAGACACAATGTGAACATGGCCTAATAACAAAACCAAAAAAAAAAAAAAAAATCAGATATAAGTGACAGCCAGAAAGACATAGGTTGCCGCACTTTCTTCTCGGCTGTAAAATTATAATAATATTTGTATAATCGCCAACAGATTCCGCATGTCTGATGACGTCAAAAGTTTTTTCAAATGACAGTAACGCTTTAAGGCAGTGTTCACATTACAATTGTATCCTCCGATGTTGCCGCAGTAGAGGAGGCAGTGCTGTTTATTGGCAAGTGCTCCTCCATAGGCAGACACCTATGGACAGAGGAGATGCCTGGGTGCATTCACACCATGATTGTGCCCTCCCAGGCAGGAACACATTGGCACACTGTCAAAATCTGGTGCCCATGTCTGTGAACAGACAGACATGGACCCATTTCTAATAACCTAAATATAGTTCTTAGCTAACCAAGTTTGAGCCATAGAAGTAAGGGGTCTGTGCCTGTCCAGTCACAGACATGTTGTCATCCTCTCAAAAGTTGGTGCCAAAGTATCTGTGCCTGAGAAGGCACAATCATGGTGTGAATGTACCCTAAATGCAGCCAGGCAGCTCTTCTGTCCATCCATGGCTGCTCATGGAGGACCACTTAACAATATGTCACCGTCTCCTCCACAGCACCCCCTGCTTGAGTGTAGTGTAGTGTACTGCTATGGAGAAGGCACAGTGATATATAGGTCTCATGCTCCTCCATAGGAAATCATGTATGAATGCTGTTCAATGCTTTTCCATTTTCTTCGGGGCTCACAAGATAAAATTGCCAATTCTGGTAGAAGAACATGCATGTCAAGTATTGCAATAAATAAAGCATAAGTGATCATGCACTGGTCACAGACCATGTGAAGATTGTACTGTACTTTCTACATTTATTGTGAATAATATGTAGTATAATAATGGAATTTGATATCACTCGTGCAGGCAGGTGTGGGCTAGATGTTCAATATAATGGTTTCCTACCTTCTGTGCCTTACAATAAGTCCTACAGTATAACACACGTCCTTCTCACTCGATCTCAGCTTCACATTTGGCCCGCTGTCTTCTTTGCGTCTCTCTATATGCTCCAAAGTGTGCTGGACTAGATAAGCCACCGCACCGTGCTGAGAGGGGTCCAAAGCTTGAATGTTCTGCAGAATATCCAATACCTAAAATGCACAACAAAAAGTTACTGGAACGCGGCACATGGCGAATCCCTACCCGTAACTGCAAGGGTTTCACTTCTCATACGACTGTTTGCAAAGGCTACAAAACACACATGAGACATATATATGCTATGGAGATTTTATTTAAAGGGGTTTTCCACTCAGGTAAAACACATGGTGAATTATCCCTCCTCCTGCAGACTAACAACTTATTCCCTTTGGAAAAAAAAAAAAAAAAAAAAAGTGTCATCAGAAAATCAACTATTATGTAAGTCAGGTTCTTACATTAAAATGTATCTCTGTCATTTTCAATTCATTGCTAGAACATTGGTCTGAGCGGCCGGTTTCCTGGCCGAATGTAACAATGCACTGGGAGAGAGGGCTCCCCTTTCATCTCCAGCCGAGAACCAGTGTAATATAATTCTATGGTGCCAGGTCCTGTGCTGTACATCGATGCTATTGTGGCAGCTCTGTCTCCTAATACATTATTATAGGAGGCAGGGAGAACCGGCAATCTGAAAGCTACTTCACCGATGAATTCAAAACATAGAAGATTGTCGATAGAAAAAGACCACCGGGTCCGTCTAGTCGGCCCTATTAGTATTTCCCCTATTATCTTAGGATAGATATATGTATATACCAGGCAGGTTACATTCTGTTACTGTAGATTTACCAACCACATCTGCTGGAAGGTTGTTCCAAGCATCTACTACTCTTTCAGTAAAGTAATATTTTCTCACGTTGCTTCTAATCTTTCCCCTAATAACCTCTCACTGTCTCCTCTTTTCTTGAGTACAGTTTTATTCTAAAAAAAACACTTCCCTCCTGAACTAAAATGACCAATCTAGAAGAACGCCTGCACCGTCCCCTATGGCAGTAGAGATGGACTTAAAACTTTTCTCTTTTTGTTTTGCTGATTTTTTTCTCATAGTTTAGAATAGTAAAACCATATAAATCATACATGCAGCTGTTGTTCTAATTCTATACGGGTATTTCCTGGGACGTTATAACACCTGGCGGATGATACCTTTTCAGGCCAAATGCCCAGGTGGAAATACAGCCTGGCCTGTAGCAGTAAGTGCTGCACACTGTCAGGATACATGGCCAGGTACAGATCCAGCGACACTCGCAGCAGCATAAAGCTCCGATCTTTCCTTTCTCTAAAAAATATAAAATGCAAATTAGAGTAAAATCTGGTCAGTTTGTACAGGTTATATGATCAACTAATTAGAATTACCAAGTGCGGCTATTTGGGAAACCTTCTCACAATGTAGCAGCGGTCTCTCAGGGAGGAGGCTGTGCAGCTTTCTTTTCATTTCTGCTCCACCCCAATGCACCTGCTTTATAAGGCTATGCTCACACACAGTAGTTTTGTTCGGTATTTTGTAACCAAAACCAGGAGTGATTGAAAATACAGAAAAACTATCCTCACCCACTGTTGAAATTTAGGGGATGGCCGTCATTTAACGATGTTTTCAAATAACAGTAATTATTTGATATTAAATGTCGGCCATCCACTGAATTGCAGCACCTGTGAACATAGCCTTTCTGCGTTTTTAATACTGAGCAAAAATACTGTGTTTGAACATATCCTAAAGCTTGTGCCATTTCTTACTTCTGTATATGTCTGAAATTAGTTTAATAAATGTGACAAGTTTTCTAGTGCAAGCCAGAAAGCAAACATTTAAAGGGTTAAAAAAAAAAAATAATACCGCTACTTTCTTGCAAAAATAGCACCACCCCTGTGCTCAGGCTATGTGTGGTATTACCATTCAGCTTCATTCACCTAAATGTAACTGAGCAGCAAAACACCCACACCAAAACCATGAGTGGTGCTATTTCTGTAAGAAAGTGGCCATAGCGTCCCTACACCTGGATAACCCTTTTAAGTCCCTACTTCTAAGATCAACCCTTCCATTTGCAGTAGTTCCTCTAATTGAGCATCTTTGTACTACAGAATGTCTCCGTCTCCATTCCCAAACCACCATTATCTCCTGCTCCATTCCCACCCTACCAGTCAGCAGTGCTCCCCATTGTTCATGTACCAGTAGCAGCTATATACTGTATAATATCAGTAGTGTGGGACCCTGGTGACTGGATGTGTGGAAATCTCACTGTATTTTTGTGCTATTTATGTGTATGTATACATTTATGAAGCCAGAATGATAGATAACGCTTTTCTATGTGTTCGTCCTGGTGTTCTCACCTCTTGCCCAGGTTAAGGAGGTTCCCCACCATCCGCTGCAGGACTTCCTTGGTGCTGACTGCTGCGTAGAACTCTTCAGTAACGTGCTGGCCAATCATGTATTCACATTCCTTTACAGTAAGACATTTCCCATATCCAAATGCATCCACATATACATAATCTGTGATGTTAGAACCACTGTGAAAAATTTAAAAAACGATGAAGGGACTGTGCTGCCTTACTATAATAATGTTTGATCATAATATAATGAGGCGGCCTATAACTTTCTAGTGTATTGTATGTGATCAATAAAAACAGTGACTGATCATGCTCAGTGTACGGGGATGTCATCAGACCAATCCTGGCACAGAACTTCTCAGCAGTGGGGTCTACAAGGTTTTCCTGTCCTCCTATCTTTGACACACAGCACTATACAGAGTCGTGTTCTTATATCTAGTGCCCAGGCTGTATGACAGGATCGCTGTGTGTGGCAGCTTCTCTACAGCTGGCAGTGACTTATCACCGCTCACTCAGCTACTGGTTCTACTACAGTGAGTGGTGATAGCTGTCACTACTAGCTGTACAGTGATCATGTCACGCAGCATCCCCTGGGCACTGTATATAACACAGCCCTGCTCTCTATAGCTCTGGGTGGCATAGATAGCCCTGCAGTTCCTGACACAAACAGCAGAGGGGCGGTGTTGCCCTTTACGGCTGTTACTCAATGGAAGTGAATGTATAACAAAAACACTTCATAGAAGTTATATTACTAATTATAAGGGTAGTTCACTATTTTTTTTTCCTTCAAATTGGTTGTTGCCAAAATGCCAGAGATTTGTAATTTATTTCTATTAAAAAAACCTCCAGTCTTACAGTACTTATCAGCTGCTGTATGTCCTACAGGAAGTGGTGTATTCTGCTGCTCTGGACAGTTCCTGACATGGACAGAGGTGGCAGCAGAGAGCACTGTGTCCGACTGGAAAGAATACACCACTTCCTGCAGGAGATACAGAAGCTTATAAGTACTGGAAGACATGAGATTTTTTTTTTAACAGAAGTAAATTACAAATCTCTGGCACCAGTTGATTTGAAAGAAAACAAACGATCCCTTTAAAGCAATGTATTAGCAAAGAAAAATATATATTTTTGATTCTCCAGAGTGCCCCTTTAATAATGGGTATTTTTTTAACCACATTGCGGTGGGGTGGGGGGGATGGGTAAGCTTTTCTGCCATTAGGATGCTAATGTAAAAAAGACTTTAGATATTATATGAAAAACAATGGGAAACATGACATCTGTTGGTTACAGTTGTTAATAGCACAAACATTCTAACAAAAAGAATCTGGATAATAAAGCTAATACATATTACGTAGTTTTTCTGCCTCTGTTTTGGTGTCCATAATACCGTGGAGAAAACCTATAAATATGAGTTGGGGGATTAAAGATATATTGTCTCCACATCATATAAAGTTACTAAGGCAATTCCTGCCTACCCCTGGTCACCTTGGCACCACCGAAGCATGAAGTGATGAGGAAAATTGACCGGCTCCAAGAAAACTCCGAGACGTTTGGCCAGAGTAAGATACAGCACAGAAAGGCTGATGGGGATGCCCGTCCTATTGATCAGGACCTAGGAAGAAAAATATGGAAGAAATTTTTTGTTGTTTATCCCTGCTGCCGTAAAGAACAAAAGGCGACTAATCGTACATACATGTGGACGTTGCTGAATCCACGTAGTATACAAATTACTATACATTCTCTTACACTATAGATATGCCTGCTGTATAGTGGAATAGAAGTATTACTACTGATGCAGACACTTCCAGGGTCAATTGTTTACATTCTACAGGGTTAATGTACAAAGAAAAAACGCCAATTGCCTGAAAGTATTTAAAAACTAAAAAAAAAGAAGAAAAAAACATGTCAATCATGTAAAGACGTTCCATAAGTTCTGATCAGGAGGGGTCTTGGTGCCAAGATCCCCACTAATCGCTTTATCGGGCGCTTCTATCTGGGTCTCTCCTCGCTGTACAAGCTTAGCTTAACTATAAAATTCATCTCCTGCAGCAAGAAGAGAGACAGGGGGAAGCACTTAGCTGAACGCTTCTTCTAGTGATTGGTGGGGGTCTCAATACCTCCCTACTCTGTTCAAGCAAAACTTTTGGCTTGTCTCTATGACAGTAGTGACAGTAACATAAGGACGCCAAAATCCCTGGATCAATTGCCCCTGCCTTGTCTTTTATTCCTCTAGATGTAATGGGTGGACCCCTGATATAGTTATGGGCCTAGGTACGGTCCATATATGTATTCTAATTGTAACATTTTTTTTAACTACTGCAATGGAAAATATTTGACGCTTCAACAGTCTACCAGCTACTGCCACAGGCTCCGTCTACTACAGGCTCCTTCTGCTAGCTACTACCACAGGCTCAGTCTACTAGCTACTACCACAGGCTCAGTCTACTTTTTTGTTGTATAACTGTAAGGGGCTAGATCGCCGCTCGTTTACTGGGCCAATTCCACGGCCCGATGATTGTTAAGCGAGGGCTGCAGGGACATCGTTACCGATGTCCTTGCAGCCCTTGCTGCATACATTACCTGTCAGGTCTTCTGCTCCGCTCCGTCTTCCTCCTCGGGTCCCACGCGCTCTAGCTTCAGAATGGCCTGTCAGCTGACAGGCCACTCAGCCAATCACAGGCCGCGGGGGTCCCGGCATGTGATTGGCTGAGCGCTCCGTCAGCTGACAGGCCATTCTGAAGCTAGAGCGCACAGGACCCAGGGAGGAAGACAGAGTGGAGCAGAAGACCTGACAGGTAATGTATGCTGCTCCTTCTCAAATCGTCGGTCGCCCGCCGTGCACCGCTATTCAACCGTAGTGATGCGCGGTGGGGGAACAATAATTTTAGGTCTGGCCCTAAATGAACGATCAGCCGATGACACGATCATCGGCTGATCGTTCTCTCTATTTCACCGAACAAAAAAATCGGCCGAATGGGGCCGATTATCGTTACTGTGGAATAGGGCCCTAAGGCACATTAGTGAAGCATTATTAAACCTGTGCAACAGAAAATCTGGCTTTTCACCCAATGCAGATTTCTTCTAGCACATTGCTCCAGATACATTTAAAGTCATTACAGCATATGTGTCAGCCACTGCCAAGGTGTTGTGACGAGCACCATACAATTAAAGGCCAAGGGAAACGTCATTTGCTCTCTGCCTCAGGTCAATAAGACCCACATCTATTTATGATGTAACATGATCTAAACACAGCCTGACATGCAAAGCTACTTCCAACCATACCTGGTGGATATAGGAATTTAGAGGATTATAAAAATCTGCCACAT
Organism: Dendropsophus ebraccatus; assembly: GCF_027789765.1. Lineage (NCBI taxonomy): Eukaryota > Metazoa > Chordata > Amphibia > Anura > Hylidae > Dendropsophus > Dendropsophus ebraccatus. Next base: position 6,122,453 of record NC_091456.1, on the reverse strand, counting down.
TCCCTTTAAACTTCATCTCAGTGAAGAGCACATGGTTCAGAGCAGCCAGAGCTTGTCCTTGTAAAGTAAGATCTTCTATGTAAGAGGAGTCGCCTGTGTTAACCAGAATGTCCAGTATTATATTCAAGCGTAAGCATCATCATCCAAATCAGAGACAAGTCACAAAATGGAAACATTTCAAGTGCAAAAACATCTGTCTTAGGGTACGTCCACACGTACCGACTCGCAGCGAGATCTGCTACAAGTTAATTTCCTGGCAGGTCCTGTGACTACATACTCGCGGCGGTCTGTCAGACCGCTGCGAGTATGTAATGAAGCCGCCCCCTCAACCCCACAGGACCTTAAAAGGAATCTGTCAAAACTCAAAAGTAATTCATGTTTCTAACTGCTGACACTGTAAGATGACATTAGATCGGGGAGACACCCGTTACCTTTCATACATCGGTCTGTGCTTCCAGAACATAGGAGAATGCTTTTATTATAGAGTAAGAAGTCAGAGTCTTTCTTCTGCTCCTGAAGTGCAACAAGCCATAACACCTCCTCCATCCCCCATCAATCAAACAGGGAGGGGAGAGAGGTTACATTACAGCTTGTTGCTATTCAGGAGCATGGGAAAGCCTCTTATTCTCTGCTACAAAGAGTAAGAGTCAAATGATTTTTCATTCTGTAAGAACAGACAGATATAGGAGAGGCACCATGTGTCCTTGTCCTAACAGCATCTTAACAGTGTCAACACTTTGAATTGCAGACAACAGATTCCCAGTAAAGTTAATCTGTACCCTTGCACCCGCCTTCCAAAGCACCTGAATAGTTTTGATGGTCACATCAAGACATGTCCAGTCCGGGGGTCCGGTATTCGGGGGTCAAATCAACTTTGATTCCAGCAGCACTTTGTCAGTGAGGCGAGGCCTTGAACATCCGTGCCGTAGGCTTGCAGCACTTCACTGACGGCAGCACTTCTTCGGCACGCACCTGGGCTGGATCTTCTGCACGTCAAAAATGAATATCCAGCTCACGGGCATGCCGAAAAAGGAAGGAAGGCGGAGAGAGGAGTGTTGGCCTAGGGCACAGATCCTCTAGGCTCTGGTGACAGGCAGACCCCCGGGACCAGACTTGTCTTAAAGCGATCATCTAAACTGTACCGGTGGTTTAAGGGCTGTGTCCAAAGCTACAGATTCACTTTAAAGGGGTTATCCAGTGGTACAAAAACCATGGTCACTTTCCTCTAGAATATGCAAAAGAGGAGCCCGTGGAGCCTCATTGAAGAGTCTCAAAACACAGGACTAGCCAGATATCTCTCCGGCAAGGGCCAAGCCAAGGGGTGGCTCCTGTAGGGAAACCACCACATTAAGTGGCCCCTATAAGGGGAAAAACCAAGGCCAGATATCCATCCACATACAGCTGTTTTGGGGTGTTGCCCCTCATCAGTGTGGAGCAGGATTCTGACTAGGTGGGAGCAATGCCTAGTAGAGCCATAAGAGAAACAGATCACTGATCTCAGGGAGACCAGTCAAACAATAACACTGCCGGCTGCTGGTTAAAGCGGTCAATGCAGTGAAATCCTAGGTGCATTGCCCCCTGGGAAACTTGGCATTTCTCCCACCTAGCCAGAATCCTGCTCCACACTGATCAGGGACAATGCCCCGAAACAGCTGTATGTGGATGGATACCTGGCCTTGGTTTTTCCCGTAATTACATTGACTTATAGGGGCCACTAAATATGGTGGTTTTCTTACAGAGCCGCCCCTTGGCTGGGTCCTTCCCGGGCTCCACGAGCTCTTCTTTTGCATGTTCATGTTTCCCAGGGGGAATGCACCTAGGATTTTACTGCATTGAGCGCTTTCACTAGCAGCCGGCAGTTTATCGTTTGGCTGGTCTCCCCGAAATCAGCGATCTGTTTCTCTTATGACTAAGCTTCATTCACTTAAATGTAACTGAGTTACCAAACCTGCACCCAAACTGGAGACAGTAGTGATGCTGTCTCTTGAAGAAAGTTCCCATGTTTTTGTAGCGCTGTATAACCCCTTTAAAAACAGATGTTTCCCTTAGTATCTACCTCCAAATGGTGTTTCTTTGCACTGTAACACACTGTAATTTATAATAAAATACAATAATGCACAGTGCATCTTATAGCATTTCCTATATAAAACTGATTTTCATTATCAGGAAGACAGACAATGACAATCGTGGATATTGCTACAAACCTGCCTGCAGGGACAAACTCGGATGTCTGCTGTTTTTTGCATTCAAGTAAACTTTCACCCTCCTTATCAGGTCTTCAATCTGTACTTGAATATTTTCAAGGCTGATGTCTTCTAGAGGATTACAATACTGGTCGATGAGAACTGCGCCTGGGAGAAGACAAAAGCAGACGCAAAATCATCTACAGGCGCTAGATAATAAGTACTTAATATCAGGCTACTTCATATCTAGTTGCTGAATACAGAAGATTGTCAGGATTTGTTTAAAGACATTAAAGTTACACTGTTTAAATTTCGTTTTTTTTTTCAGAAATCAATAGCACAGGCGATTTTAAGAAACTTTGTAATTCGGTTTATTAACCGAAAAATGCTTTTTTTTATTATAAAAAAGCAGTTTGAAGCTCTCCCCCATCTTCATGATTGTCTATGGTGAGAGGAGGGGTGAAGGGAGATGAGGCACCAAAACAGGACAAAGTTAATTTACAGGTACATCACCTGGCTATTTCCTCTGAAGTCAGCACTGACCTCTCTGACCTCTGAATACCGGCTTTCACACATCTCCCTCCTCCCCCTCCCCCCTCCATAGGTTACACAGGGCACAACTGATGTAAAAGAGTTGAGATTTCCTGATAACGAGCAGTGGATGAGAGAGAGGGGAGGACCTGGGGAAAGTCTTTTGAATGCAGATAATGGCATATTTGCCTAATAAACCCAATTACAACGTTTCTTAAAATCGCCTGGACTATTGATCTCTGCTAAAAAAAAAAATAAAAAAAAATTAAGTATTCACTCAATCTTACAACCACATGGTAAGGCTAATGTCACGTTAAAGGGCCTTTTACACGGGCAGATTATCGACAGGGCAGGTTGTGGTGCCAGAAACCCTCCTGCAGCTGATAACAGGCCCGTGTAAAAGTGACAGCAATGAGCCAAGGACAGGGAAAACGCCTCATCGGGTCTTCAGAGTAGGCAACAAGATTTATTGTTGCCACCCGCACATTTTCCTGCGTAAGATGTGAAGGCAGCATCAATAAAGGAAAACTGACAGCACAGATATGTATATACTGGGGTCTGGGATATGTATATATCTGTGCTTTCAGTTTAAATATGACAAGCAGCAGTATATACTTACCATCAGCGCTGCTTGTGATCGATCCTCCAGCTTTATCTTTAGACTCCGCCTCTTCCAGTATGATTGGCAGCCGGAGGAGGCAGGGCCTGTAGATTTGGATGGAGGACAGCGCAGATTTAAGTACAGACTGCTTGTGATTAAAGATGGGCAAATTTACAGTAATAAAGGAAGAGCTTTGTTATCTCTGCCGCTTATCTGACTGCTGTTCTATGCCGCTCCTCCCCGGGTGCTGGCAAAAGCTGGACACAGTCCTGGGAAACTTCTCCCAGTATCCAAGGACTGGATCCAGTTTTTCCCGGGGAGAAGCAGCACAGAGTTAAACGGCAGCCGGCTGATGAGAGGATTGCAGAGATAACGAAGCGCTTCGCTATTACCGTAAATCTGCTCATTTCTACTCATGATCTTTAAACTAAACACACAGATATATACATATCCTATGTGTACAGTATATTCTTTATACAAATCTTTGCTGTCAGTTTCCCGGGCCTTGTATCGTTTGTGCAGCCCAGGCCTCTTGATTTGTTGTGCCGTGCACACGAGCGCCCTCATTTTTGCCACCGCTGAAGAAAAATCCTGAAGTCTAGAAGGACCCTTAGCTGCCTAATCTTGTATACATCAAAGATGCTGATAAGTACTAAAAGACTGGAGATTTTTAATAGAAGGAAATTACAAATCTATAAAACTTTGACATCAGTTTATTTATTTATTGTAACTCTTTAAGATATTAGAAAAATTGATGCTAATGTGTAACTATCACGCTGTATGGATGGCAGTATATAGATTAAAAGTAAACTAAAGGCTGTAGACTGTTTGATATCAAACAGTGGGCTATGGGCATTATTTTGAAATCATATCCTGCAGTCCGAATAGCGCGATACCCTTAAGAACGTGGTAAAAAGTTAAAAATCTCATTGACAAACCTTCCAAGAAGTCTTGTTTATCCACAGGTCTCTGAAGAAATTCCTTTAACTTGCATATGGTAGCCTCTTGACGCATGAAATAAAGGATTTTTTTCGCACAATACTTCTGTGTCAAGCATTTCCTAAAGACAGAAAGACAAGTTATGATGTATATCTTGAGAATGACAACGTAAATGCAGAGGAGAGAATAGTGAGAGGAGTCCTGAGCGGCAGCACTGCCCACTATAGCAGAGGTCTATATGCCAGGAGCTATAAGCACAGACACATCTGTAACAAGGAAGCCGGAGGACAACCCGTGTCCCGTTACACAAGGTTTCCCTTTCTGTTTGGTTCAGTCATCTGAGAACAGCGTACTGAATCTATTCTGCAATAGGAGATCCTGTCTACATATAACCAACATGGTGATCATCAGAGGGGCACTAACCAACTAAGAAATAGTGTAACAAAATAAATATTGATTGCTGATTATATATGTTGCAGTGAAATGATAGAATCCAGGGATTTGATCAAATCCCGGGAAATGATGGAGTGACCGCGCCATTCCATCAATTCCCTAGAGAGGCCGGGGGGAGCAGGAGGCACATAGCAGGGGAAACTAGCGGAACGGGGAGCAGAGCTGACAGGCTGGGGGGAGCAGAGAGGCGATACGGTAAGCAAATTCTATGTCACAGGGGGAAATTATAGAGTTCATTCCATGGTGCGGTCATTTCATCATTTCCCGGGATTTGATGAAATCCCTGATTCTATCATTTCACTGCAACATATATAATCTGTATCTGCTGTTCTTTAGCCTAATAACCGTGGCACAATCACAGGCTCATATTCTCCCATATGTTATCAAATACTAATGCAAAAAAAAAAAAACAAGGGCGACCACACAGTTTTACAACCTCCGAGGCCCAGCATGACATTACTGCAGGTCCTTACCCATTCTCACTTTTGAGGATCAACAGTAGCTCATCTTCAATGAAGTGTACTGGGTAACCAGAAGTGTCCAAATCATTAAAACCTTCACATGGCATACGCTGAATAAACAGAAAGACAGGTACAATTATTATAATGTCCACATCTACTACAACTATGCCTGGTCCAACCTATAAAGCTTAGACATACTCCTAACAATGTAAAAAAAAAAATAATAATAATAATTATCATCAGCATTAAAAACAAATGAATGTGGAGGCAACAGAGTAATGCTGACAGAGTGAAAAAAAATTCAGGAGCAAAAAGGTCCTGGCACTTGCATCTATGCATCAGGTGACGTTTATTGAGTGTTTATGTAGGTGTAGCCGGTATGTAATATCTTTTCTGGTCGTGATATTATGTTATAGATTAGATTTGTAGGTGTTTATTACAATTATATTATTATTACATTGGCTTGCTGCTTTATACCTGGTGCTACTTAATGTTAAAATGTACATTAAAGACATTATCCTAAGATGAAAACTTATCACCACTCCCCAGGACAGATAATAACCATGTGATTAGTGGTGGTCTGACAGCTGGGACCCCCACAGATCACAACAATGAGGGGCCATTGTCCCCCAAGTGAAAGAAGCAGCAGGCAGCAAGCCACATACATGTTCGATGATGAGTGTCTTGGAGAACGTGGCCACTATCCTCTGGGCCTCTATACCAGCCATGTATCTGGACTTGAATTCTTCCCGCCAGTCCAGAAGGTCCAAATAGTTGTAATACTTTATAATAGACGGCCATCTGAGATAGAAGAGAAATACTGTTAGATAAGTATCCTGAAAGTCTCCACAATAACAGGCAGGCAGCGCAGTTAGGATGGAAGCTGAATGTAAAGGCAGGTACAAGGACTACTCAAAGCTTTGTAGACATTGGATATCGCACACATCATATGAAAAAACAGCCATAAAAAAATAGTCCAAAAATACAAGAGGGTGAGAATAAAAAGGTTAGTATAAAAGGTAGAAAGTGAGAAGCAGCATCCATAGGCGGACGCACAGCGACACATAACATATACATGCAGAAAGGGCCGAAATCTCAAACCAGGATAGGGGAGAGGTATGGTGCCAAGAAGCTGCCGCACCCACCTGGCTCCAACCTGGCAAAGAAACTATTGGGATCCTACAATGTGGACACCTGAATACCTACACACATGCCCCAGCCTGCTGAATGGGATCATGCGCTAAAGAAGTCTCAGGGGTTAGAGAAGAGGGAGGGGCATCACCATGGCAACGGTAGAGGCGGGAGGGGCATCACCATGGCGACGGTAGAGGGAGGGAAGGGCATCACCATGGCGACGGTAGAGGGAGGGGCATCACCATGGCGACGGTAGAGGGAGGGAGGGGCATCACCATGGCGACGGTAGGGTAGAGGGAGGGGCATCACCATGGCGACGGTAGAGGGAGGGAAGGGCATCACCATGGCGACGGTAGAGGGAGGGGCATCACCATGGCGACGGTAGAGGGAGGGGCATCACCATGGCGACGGTAGAGGGAGGGAGGGGCATCACCATGGCGACGGTAGAGGAGGGAGGGGCATCATCATGGCGACGGTAGAGGAGGGAGGGGCATCATCATGGCGACGGTAGAGGAGGGAGGGAGGGGCATCATCATGGCGACGGTAGAGGAGGGAGGGGCCTCACCATGGCGACGGTAGAGGAGGGAGGGAGGGGCATCACCACATAACAGGGCTGTCCGGGAGGAGAGGGGGGCACTACCCCATACACCCCTACACCCCATGACTGGAGCAGACACCACATAACAGGGCTGTCCATGAGGAGAGGGGGGCACTACCCCATACACCCCAAGACTGGCACAGATGCCATATAACAGGGCTGTCCGGGAGGAGGGGGAGGTGTTCGCACTTTCCGGCCAGCAGAGAGGCAGGACCCCACTACCGCCTCATACTGACCTATCACTCACCGGGCATACAGCTGCCTCCGCCACACCTTGCCCCGGGCGGCGCACACATCCCGCAGCCGCCGGCAGCTACACGTCACGCTGACGATGTCCTTATGGTCCAGGTCCCCGGAGCACAGGACGAGCTCCAGCAGCTCCCCGGGGAGAGACAGGAGGCCCGGGCACAGGACCCGGTGCTCATCGCCGGGAGACTCGCTGCTCTCCGCGGAACCCGCTCCGCCGCCTCCAGCGCCGGGACTCCCGTCACCTGACAGGGAAGCCGCCATGTTCTGTTTACATGGGTGACGCGTTATCAGAGCGCCGGGAGGAGTCGCGCCGTGATGACGTGTACCGCGAGGGAGGCGGGGCCTGTTGTGACAGCTGCGGTGGGCGGGAACTCTCAGTTGTGCTGTATGGAGCGTATGTCATGGAAATAGAAGAAATAGAAGAGCTCTGATTGGTTGTGTTAGAGGCCTCTTAGGTTGGCCCTCACTTCCCCCTTGTTCCCTGCAGGAAGGGCCACACGAACAATCCTTAGATTGTTTGGGCACCCCGTTGGAGTCAATTGCAGTCTGCAGCCACCACTACTATTGCACGGAGCAACGAGCTGCAGATCATCGCTGATCTGTGAATATGTTCAGGCCGATAATTGTTCAGTGTAATAGCACATGATGAAAGGCGATGATCTGTCGGCCGATTGTTGCTTTTCATCATGAACGGTCGGTAATCGGACAAGTAAGGCCGATATTTGTTCAGTGTATTAGGGCCTATGGCAGCTCAAAGGAACGATGCACGGACTGTGACAGGATCTGACAAGGGGAAAAGGGAATGAAATCTACGGCTTATCAGCAGTGCCGGGTTACTGTATACAGGCAGCAGGAAGACACATAGTCATGGCCGCTCTGATAGGCACTCTAGTCTTATAGGTAACTGCTGTCAGTATATACAGTGAGTACACAGGAGCTGCTGTCAGTATATACAGTGAGTACACAGGGAGCTGCTGTCAGTGTATACAGTGAGTACACAGGGAGCTGCTGTCAGTATATACAGTGAGTACACAGGGAGCTGTTGTCAGTGTATACAGTGAGTACACAGGAGCTGCTGTCAGTATATACAGTGAGTACACAGGGAGCTGCTGTCAGTATATACAGTGAGTACACAGGGAGCTGCTGTCAGTATATACAGTGAGTACACAGGGAGCTGCTGTCAGTATATACAGTGAGTACACAGGGAGCTGCTGTCAGTATATACAGTGAGTACACATGGAGCTGCTGTCAGTATATACAGTGAGTACACAGGGAGGTGCTGTCAGTATATACAGTGAGTACACAGGGAGCTGCAGTCAGTATATACAGTGAGTACACAGGAGCTGCTGTCAGTATATACAGTGAGTACACAGGGAGCTGCTGTCAGTATATACAGTGAGTACACAGGGAGCTGCAGTCAGTATATACAGTGAGTACACAGGGAGCTGCTGTCAGTATATACAGTGAGTACACAGGGAGCTGCTGTCAGTATATACAGTGAGTACAGGGAGCTGCTGTCAGTATATACAGTGAGTACACAGGGAGCTGCTGTCAGTATATACAGTTAGTATACAGGGAGCTGCTGTCAGTATATACAGTGAGTACAAGGAGCTGCTGTCAGTATATACAGTGAGTACACAGGGAGCTGCTGTCAGTATATACAGTGAGTACACGGAGCTGCTGTCAGTATATACAGTGAGTACACAGGGAGCTGCTGTCAGTTTATACAGTGAGTACAGGGAGCTGCTGTCAGTATATACAGTGAGTACACAGGGAGCTGCTGTCAGTATATACAGTGAGTACACAGGGAGCTGCTGTCAGTTTATACAGTGAGTACAGGGAGCTGCTGTCAGTATATACAGTGAGTACAGGGAGCTGCTGTCAGTATATACAGTGAGTACACAGGGGGCTGCTGTCACTATATACAGTGAGTACACAGGGAGCTGCTGTCAGTATATACAGTGAGTACACAGGGAGCTGCTGTCAGTATATACAGTGAGTACACAGAGAGCTGCTGTCAGTATATACAGTGAGTACACAGGGAGCTGCTGTCGGTATATACAGTGAGTACAGGGAGCTGCTGTCAGTATATACAGTGAGTACAACAGGTAGCTGCTGTCAGTATATACAGTGAGTACAGAGGGAGCTGCTGTCACTATATACAGTGAGTACACAGGGAGCTGCTGTCAGTATATACAGTGAGTATAGGGAGCTGCTGTCAGTATATACAGTGAGTACAACAGGGAGCTGCTGTCAGTATATACAGTGAGTACAGAGGGAGCTGCTGTCACTATATACAGTAAGTACAGGGAGCTGCTGTCAGTATATACAGTGAGTACACAGGGAGCTGCTGTCACTATATACAGTGAGTACAGGGAGCTGCTGTCAGTATATACAGTGAGTACACAGGGAGCTGCTGTCACTATATACAGTGAGTACACAGGGAGCTGCTGTCAGTATCGGTTTTGTCACGTGACGCCAGTGCCTGGTGTTATGGCACGCCTGTTTTGAGTGTAAGGCCGGTTGTACCCTTCTCCCCTGTGGTCGGTGTCCGGTCGGGTTGCTGCAGGGAATAGTCACAGGCGGTCAGAGCGGTGTAGTAACCCTCCCGAATAGTAGTAGTACCCGCCACCCACAGAAAGGGGAGTTGTCCCAAGGTTGCGGTGTAAGTGCTGTGCAGGTGGTAGCCAGTAATCACAGAATCAGGAATAACGTTGACTTGGTTTACTCTTTGTAAATGCACAGCAGGTAATACAGCAAATCTTCAGGTACACTTAATACAGTTCCAATAAATACATATACAGAGAACCACCAGATCTGTGGGATAAGTGCTGAGTAGGATGTAGTAGAGTGGATAAGGTTGTACTGAGGTAGTAGAGAGGAGGGTGCCGTGAGAGTCTCAACCCAATCAGTAATGTGCTTAGAAGAATACTTATAGAATAATAAGAAGAAGAAGAAACAACCTTTTCCTGCGTCTTGACCTTTCCTATAGCCTTCACACTTCCTTCTGCCCACTAGCTTTGGCTGAACCGTACTGATGGGTGACACAGGCCCCAGACCCTGTTACCTGGGATGAGTGGAATGGTTAGATTTACTAAGTACATCTGCGCTGCAAGATGGAGTTCATTGACCTTTAGGTAACTTTGCTCCACTCGGATTAGTTCCTTGCTCTTTGGCTTTTCTGTGGAGACTGTCCTGCGCTGTAGTGACTCCCAGTCCTCGGCATGGGTTGAGGTTATCTTTAGGCTAGTCCTCTCCTAAAGGGCTTAACAGCGTGTGTTGTGCTTCTAGAAAGAGGTCTGTAGGAGCTGAGTGTTTTGCTTCCTACCCATGCGGGGCACTGACTAAGAACCGACTTGTAGTGGGGACCTGGCAGAGGGCCAGGGCCCAGGTAGAACCGCTGACAAGAGCTATCTGAGCTGCGTCCTTTCTCCTCCAGAGCTCAGCTAAGACTTCTCCTCACCCAAGGGACTAACTTCCTAACCAGCATGTGTGCTGCGCTGTGGTTGGGTGGAAAGAGTGCAATAGGGAAACAGAATAGAAAAGAGAGAATAGGTCAGAAAAAAGGAGAAATCCCACTGGATAACAGAATCTGGTACATATACAAACAGTAACCCTTTAGTATACTCTAGCCGTGCAGCTTCTAGACTTTAGTTATACACTATAGCGACATCTAGTGGACATTTTTTGTAACACAACAGCTATAGTAAAATCACAGATAAGTACAGACTTTTACAAGGGGTGTAAAAGATAGGAACACCCACAGTGGGACACCACAAGTATATACAGTGAGTACAGGGAGCAGCTGTCAGTCAAGATGGGAATACACCTTTAGGCTAGGTTCACACTATGTAACTGTGCGGCTGTATTTTTTATGCGGCTGTAAATGTGCAGATGAAACTACGGCCGTGGGAAAAAATAGACATGCGGCTGAAAACATACGGTCATTTACTTGGAAATCTGGTTCAACTAAAAATAACAAATAAAATCTTAAGAAAGTGATGCAAACACCTCTGGATGCATCTGGGAAAGCAGGGAAACAGTTTACATGAATCGCTATTACCGGGGTTTGCGATCCTCTGCACTATAGCCGATGTCTCTCATGGTTAATCTATTAAAATAATAAAACACATTTTCATTGAAATAAAATCAGTTTCGTTGTTCAATAATTTAATTCTAACGAATCCATCATTTTGCAATTAAATATACTGTTAAAATAAATATATATATAAATAAATGTATATTTATATATATATTTATTTTTTGACAGTATATTTAATTGCACAATGATGGATTCGTTAGAATTAAATTATTGAACAACGAAACTGATTTTATTTCAATGAAAATGTGTTTTATTAATTAAATATTAATATACATTTATTTATATATATATTTATTTTAACAGTATATTTAATTGCACAATGATGGATTCGTTAGAATTAAATTATTGAACAACGAAAGGGACTTTATTACAAAGAAAATGTGTTTTATTAATTTAATATATTAACTATTAGAGGCATCGGCATTCGGCATCATTGCCGGCTATTTTTGAAGTACTCCGTACGGACCGCCTGTCAATCCTCGGCCGCATGTCCAGCCGCAAACAATGGTCTTGTTCATTTTTTACGGGTCCGTTTACGATCGGGCCGTAGATTCATACATAGTGTGCACTGTGCAGCCGTATATCCTATACTTTCCAGCGTACGCATGAACCACCAAAAATACCGCCGCACAATTACAGCCGCAAATACAGCCGCACACTTACATAGTGTGAACCTAGCCTAAGGGCAGCTTCACATGTAGCGAATCGCAGAGGATTTCACTCTGCGATTCCCGCTACTGTGAGTTTTAATGGGATTACATACTTGCAATGGAATTTTCTTTCTGTGGGAGTATGTAAATGCCGGCCCCTTTAACCAACCACCGCCCGGAGCATACTTTACCTGGTCCGGGCTCCACCTGCATCTGAGGCTCCCGTAGGTCCCGTCCATCAGTAACTGAGGCGGGGCCATGCACTGATTGGCTGATAGCCTCAGATGCAGCCGTAGTGCGAACCAGTTAAGTATGCTTCGGGCAGATTGATATATATCTTGATGGGAAAAAATTCAGTATAACTTGTTGATTAAAATCCCTGCTCATTTGATCATAAGGAGTCCAGTGGGTGGAGTCACTCAATGGACTGGACTCTTCAGCCTGGAAACATCAGAGATCTTAATTATACTGAATCTTTTCCTATACAGATATATATCAATCCGCTCAGCTCTTTGTGCTCTATAACATGAAGGTGACAGATTAGGGAGCATTATCATAGAGACGGGTTCCCTTTAAGTTATTTGTTCTGGAACCTTATTCCAATAAATGTTCTTTATGTATAATTAACCTGATTACATATATAATGGTGTCAGAATTGGATGAAGCCAAAGGCTACGTTCACACAATGTATTGACAGTGTCAAACAACGGCCGCTGTCTTACATGTTCACCCGGCCTATACTGCGGTATCGGCCAGATAGACATAATTTCCTTTCATCTGGATTGTGGGCACATTTGGGTGTACATTGGCCGTACAACGTGATAACAGACTGTGAACGGCCGCTGTTCACAGTCTGCTGGCTGGAAAGGGGAGCAATGGCCGTTGTGCAATTAATTGTGTGCACAGTGGCCGCTGTTCCTCATAGAATTCCAAACAGTGAATTATTTTTTTACAAGAACGGCCGTTGTTTAAATCGCTAGCAATGGCTGTTTTTGTAAAAAAAAAAAAAAAAGTAAACGGTGTGAATATAGCCTAAAGGGAAAATAAGAAGTTAGAAAACATTCAGCTGTAGGTTCCTGGGGACGGGGGACACTGAGGCAGATGCTGTTTTTCTTACCTTCATCCTCAGCTTCATTTTCCTGAAATCCTGTGTTTTATTAGTCAGGTAATAAGGCGGTTCGGTGAATTTATATATAGGTATGTACTTGTTTATTTATTTTTGTTCCCAGACCGCCAGTGGGGTGGGATGGGGGCAGGGTGGGATAGGGAGGGAAGGGGCGGGGTTAGTTTGAGGAAATAAAGAAATCAGAAGGTAAATGAATACAAGAATTAATTAAGGTTAAAGTAGTAGATGTAAACAGAGGGCAGGATTGGTGGAAGCAGCAATACATTAATCTATTAACCCTTTGAGGACCAGGCCCAAAATGACCCAGTGGACCGCGCAAATTTTGATCTTAGTGTTTTCGTTTTTCCCTCCTCCCCTTCTAAGAGCTCTAGCACTCTCAGTTTTCTATCTACAGGCCATGTAAGTGCTTGTTTGTTACAGGAATAGTTGTACTGTGTAATGGCGTCTTTCATTTTACCATAACATGTATGATGGAACCCCACGGAGGCAGGTGAGAGACCTCCGGCGGTCCGTTTCAACGATCGGGACCCCCGCAGTCACACTGCGGGGGTCCTGATCGGTAAGTGACAGGGGACTCCCCCTGTCACTTACACTTAAACGCCGCGGTCGTGCTGCAGCGTGTCATTACCGGTGAGGTCCCGGCTGCTCACTGTAGCCGGCCCCCACCTGCTATGAAGCACACTCCGCTCCAGAGCGCGCTTCATAGCGGGAGAAACACCCAGGACGTACAGTTACGTCATGGGTCGTCTGGGGGTTAAGGACCGGGCCAATTGTCACGTTTGCGTTTTTGTTTTTTCCTCCTCGCCTTCCTTCCTCGCCCCTTTTCCACCTACAGGGACATGTGAGGGCTTGTTTTTAATCTGCCATAAAATGAATGATGGAACCCTCAAAATATCATTTATGGGGTGAATTTAAGTCAAAAAATGTGATTCCGCTAATTTTTGGGGGGTTCCATGTTTACGTACTGCACTTTACGGTAAAACTGATTCTACAGGTCAGTTTGAACACGGCCATATGGTTTACTAACGTTTCACTATTTATATTAGCAGTAAGACTTTTTTTCTGCAAATAGGTATATTTAAAATGGCCGTATTGTGACTGTTATAGCGCTTTTATTTTTTCACCTACAGGGTCGTATGGGGTGTCATTTTTTGCGCCATGATCTCTTGTCTTTATTAGTAACATTTTTTTCTAGATCAAACGTATTGATCGCTTTTTATTAATTTTTTCATACATAAAATGTAATTAAAAAGAGCAATTTTTCCTTTTTTTTACCGCTTTTTGTTCACGCCGTTCACCGTGAGGGAAGAGTATTGTTTTATTTTAAAAGATTGGACGATTACGCACGCTACGATATATTATATGTTAATTAGCTTTATTATTTTTATGTGTTTTATGTATCAAATGGGAAGGGGGGGTGATTTTCAATTTTATTGGGGGAGGGGCTTTGGGACATTTTTTTTTACTTTTATTGTTTTGTTTTTTTTAACACTTTTATAGTCCCCTTAGGGAACTATTACATGCATACATTAGATTGTATACACTGATCACTGCCATGCCATAGCATAGCAGGAATGAGTGTAATCTGCGATCTTCTAATAGAGCCTGCCTGTGGCCTGTGGCAAACTCTATCAGAAGATTGAAGATCAGACTACATGGAGGTAAGGAGTATACCTCCAGCAGTCGGGCAGATGCTCCGGTCACTTACACTTAAACACTGCGGTCGCGTTTAAGGGGTTAATGGTGGGTGGCCGCGCAATCGTGGCGGCCTGCCATTGAGGGTGAAAGCCCAGCTACAGATAGCAGCCGGTCCTCACCAGCTATAGGGCGAGCTCAGCTCCTGAACCCGATCCATAGCCCGGGACCCCAGCAGGGTGTACATTTACGCACGTTTGCGCCAAGGCCCAGGCTGCGGGGACGTAAATGTACACCCCGTGTCATTAAGGGGTTAATATAAACTAGGGGAAATTAATAGGTGAAATTATACGCAGAAAAAGGTAGAAAGTAGCAGTAGGAAGGTAATGTAAAGAGAAGGGGGGAGTGGTGAACAGGGTAGAATGTGAATGATTGGACGTAAGAATGATGGATGGTGGTACCTGAAGGGGATTAATAGCTGGTGTGCAATAATATGATAATAATTTAAACACAAGGACAGGGAAGCCCCAGACTGGATGGACTGGGGACCTCCATTATATATATATGGACCTGTAGACTTGAGGGGGAAATCCAGTTAGGTGCCCTACGCGGGCCGCAATTAAGCGGAGAACGGTGGGGCCCTTATCCATGTGGACTGGGGAGAGTTAGTCCATCAATTGTTCGAGGAAGGTCCAGGTGGGAGGCCTCAGACTTTGACCTGGGTCAAGAAGGTGAAAAATGAATAGGAGGCTAAAAGTGATATAGAAAAAGGGTATATAATGGTATGTGGAGGGGTGAATGGGAAGAATGGATGGTGATGACCCTGTCCTCCTTGTTCTTATGTTTGTTTCCTTTCTTCTTGTGCTCTGACAGATAAAAAGAGGCATTTGTTGAGAGTTAAAGGAGGACACGGCAAGGAGTAGGGTGTCAAATTAACCCCTTCACGTCAGCAATCTGTATAAATACGTTCCTATTGCACATGCCCCGTGCAGTAGGAATGTATATATACGTTCCTGCTTTGACGGCGGTTTATGATGAGAGCGGGATCGCTGCAGGGATAGCGATCCCGCTCTCATCTGTGCACAGCACCGGAGATAATGAGAATCAGCTGCGATCCCGCAGCTGACCCCCATTAACCCCTTAGTGACCGCCGAAACGGCAGTCACTAATGGGCCGGTGCCGCCGCTGTATTTCATCTCCCCCCACCGTGAATCCACGGTGGGGGGAGATGAAATAAGTAAAATCAGACCCTAGATCAGCCCCCTAGTGCCCTGGTATCTAACCCCCCCCCTGTCTGTTCACAGTGATCTAAAGTAAAAATTAATGAAAGCCCCATGCTCTCTGCCACCGGAGGTAGCGGAGAGCATGGGGCAGTGATCGGGGACCCCCCTGTGGGGTCCCGGTACAAGAGATCAGCGGTATATACTATATACCGCTGATCGCTTGTGCCATGTGGAGCCCGGCACTTTTTATCCCCTGTCACCATGAATGATTGGTGAGAGGGGATAAAAAGTGATGTGCCCCCACCCCCAAGTCGCCCCCCACCCCCCCTGTCACCCACATCCCCCAGTCACCCTCCCCTACCCCATATACTCACCAGATCCTGGAGCTCCTTCCTCCTTGACGTCCTGGCTGGTTATGAAGTGCGCATGCGCTCCACAACCAGCCAGCTCTGAAAATGAATGTGCAAAGTACAAAAAGTGACAAACATACAAAAAAATAAAACACACACTTTTTATTATAGTAATAATTGCAGTGTACTCCCAAATAACCCCTTACCCCCCCCAAATTACCCGTAACCACCGCAGGTTGCCCGTAACCACACCAGGTTGTCCGTAATCACCCCAGATTGCCTGTAACCACCCCAAATTACATGTACCAACCCCAGATTACCTATAAGCACTTCAGTCTATCTGTAACAATTCTAGATTGTCTGTAACCCCTCCAGGTTGCCCGTAACCACCGCAGGTTGCACATAACCACCCCAGGTTGCTCGTAATCATGCCAGATTACATGTAACCCCCCAGATTGCATGCAACCACCGCACGTCGCCTCTGACCACCGCACGTCGCCTCTGACCACCGCACGTCGCCTCTGACCACCGCACGTCGCCTATGACCACCGCACCTTGCCTCTGACCACTGCACCTTGACTCTAACCACCCCAAATTGCCAGTGACCCCCTCCAGATTGCCCGTAACCACGCCAAATTACAGGTATCCACCTCAGATTACCTATTAGCACTTCAGTTTATCCGTAACCACAGCAGGTTGCCTGTAACCACCCCAAATTGTCTGTAACCACCCCAGATTGTCTGTAACCACCCCAGATTGTCTGTAACCACCCCAGATTGTCCGTAACCACCCCAGATTGTCTGTAACCACCCCACGTTGCCTGTAACCACCCTAGATTGTCTGTAACCACAGCAGGTTGTCCGTATCCACCCCACGTTGCCCTTAACCACCCCAGGTTGCCTGTAATCACCCCAGGTTGCCGTAACCACAGCAGGTTGCCCGTGACCACCCCAGATTACCCATAACCACCCCATGTTAACCGTATCCACCCCAGATTACCCAGAACCACCCCAGACTGTCCGTAACCACCCCACATTACCTGTAATCTCATTTTTTTTATTTTATTTTAGTAACTGCGCTATTCTAATAACTATTACTAGCTGCGGTTTTGCTCCAGCAAATTGGCGCTCCTTCCCTTCTTAGCCCTGCTGTGTGCCCATACAGTGGTTTATGCCCACATATGGGGTACCGTTGTACTCAGGAGAACCTGCGTTACAGATTTTGGGGTACATTTTTTCCCCTGTTCCTTGTGAAATTTAGATATTTCAAACTAAACCAACATATTATTGGAAAAATTCAAGTTTTTCATTTTTACTGGCCAATTTTGAATACTTTCCTCTAATACCTGTGGGGTCAAAATGGTCACCACACCCCAAAATGAATTCTTTGAGGGGGGCACTTTCCAAAATGGGGTGACTTATGGCAAGATTTTACTCCGCTGGCACTACAGGGGCGCTGCAAACGCACCTGGCGCTCGGAAACTTCTTCAGCAAAATCTGCATTGAAAAAGCTAATTGGCGCTCCTTCCCTTCTGAGCCCGGCTGTGTGCCCATACAGTGGTTTATGCCCACATATGGGGTACCGTAGTACTCAAGAGAACCTGCGTTACAAATTTTGGGGTACTTTTTCTCTCATGTTCCTTTTGAAAATGAGAAACTTTAATCTAAACGTATATATTATTGGAAAATTTAAATTTTTCATTTTTTTACGGCCTAATGGTGAATACTTTCCTCCAGCCCCTGTAGGGTTAAAATGCTCATTATACCCCTAGATTAATTCTTTAAGGTGTGTAGTTTCCAAAATGGGGTCACTTATGGGGGTTTCCAGTATACAAACCTCCTAAATCAACTTAAAAAAAGAACTGGTCCCTAAAAAAATCAGTTTTGGAAACTTTCACGAAAATGTGATAATTTGCTGATACATTTCTAAGCCCCGTAACACCCTAAAAAGTAAAATATGTTTATGAAATGAAGCCAGAATAAAGAGGACATATTGGTAATGTGACTTAGTAACTAATTTATGTGATATGACTTTCTTTTCTTAGAAGCAGAGAATTTCAAAGTTCATAAAATGCTAATTTTTTTAATTTTTCATGATATTTTGATGTTTTTCACAAAAAACACACAAAGTAGTGACCAAATTTTGCCACTAATATAAAGTGCCATATGTGACGTAAAAACAATCTCAGAATTGCTAGCATACGTTAAAGCACCACTGAGCTATAAGCGCATAAAGTGAGACAGGTCAGATTTTGAAAAATGAGCCTGGTCTTTTAGGTGCAAATAGGCTTGGTCTTGAAGGGGTTAATATACTGACCTCTATACCCTCCACCAATCTCTGTATGGGCCCACAGCTTCTGTGTTATGAATAGAGCCGTGGGTACACCTTGTGATTTGCGGCTTATTCATTCCTATAGAGCAACGGACAGAGCTGAGTACGCCAGAAGAGTGTTGTACTCGGTTCCATAGGATTTAATAGAGCCCAGGGTCATGTGCTCTACCCACCGCTGTATTCATATGGAGATGGCCTGGAGTATAGAGGTCGGACCCCTCATGATCTCTAGCTTTCCCCTATCCAAAAGTCAGGTGAAAATTTTCATTAAAGTATTGTATTGCCCCCCAATAGTTATACAAATCCCCAATATACACTTCAACCGGAAATGCTCATAAAGTGCTTTTTTCCCTGCACTTATTACTGCATCAAGGCTTCACTTCCTGGATAGCATGGTGATGTCACTTCCTGGATAGCATGGTGATGTCACTTCCTGGATAAGATGGTGATGTCACTTCCTGGATAACATGGTGATGTCACTTCCTGGATAACATGGTGATGTCACTTCCTGGATAACATGGTGATGTCACGACTCCCAGAGCTGTGCGGGCTGTGGCTGCTGGAGAGGATGACGGCAGGGGGACACTGCGGGACACAGGGCACTGGAGGGACACTGAGCATCCTCCTGCCATCATCCTCTCCAGCAGCCACAGCCCGCACAGCTCTAGGAGTCGTGACATTTTATCCAGTAAGTGACATCACCATGTTATCCAGGAAGTGACATCACCATGTTATCCAGGAAGTGACATCACCATGTTATCCAGGAAGTGACATCACCATGATATCCAGGAAGTGACATCACCATGTTATCCAGGAAGTGACATCACCATGATATCCAGGAAGTGAAGCCTTGATGCAGTAGTAAGTGCAGGGAAACAAGCACTTTATAAGCATTTCCTGTCACCAGAGGACCCTGGGCAAAACTGTACGTCCAGGGTGTTTCTCCTGCTATGAAGCGCGCCAAAGTGGAGCGCGCTTCATAGCAGGTAGGGGCCGGCTGCAGCGTGCAGCCGACACCTCACCGTTACTGACAGGCTGCAGCGATCACGATGTAGCGTGCCATCAACTCCTTAAATGC
The DNA here is from genome assembly GCF_027789765.1 of Dendropsophus ebraccatus. Classification (NCBI taxonomy): domain Eukaryota; kingdom Metazoa; phylum Chordata; class Amphibia; order Anura; family Hylidae; genus Dendropsophus; species Dendropsophus ebraccatus. Next base: position 6,102,809 of record NC_091456.1, on the reverse strand, counting down.
CGCAACGCGGCATTTAAGTGTGACAGGGGGAGTCCCCTTGTCACTTACCGATCGGGACCCCCGTAGTGTGACTGCGGGGATCCCGATCGTTCAAACAGACCGCCGGAGGTCTCTCACCTGCCTCCGTGCGGTCCGATCGGCGATCTGCTCAGTGAGCCTGCACAGGGAGGCTCAATGAGCAGATCGCCTATCACACTGATCAATGCTATGCCTATGGCATAGCAGTGATCAGTGTATGAAATCAAAGTTATTTATGTACAAGTCCCCCAAAAGAACGTAAAAAGTGTAAAAAAAAAAAAAAAGTTCAAATCACTACACTACCCCAAAGCCCCTCCCCCAACAAAAGTTTAAATCACCCCTCTTTCCCATTATATAGATAAAACATAAAAATAAATAAAAAAACATATAATATACCGTAGCGTGCGTAATTGTCCGATCTATTAAAATATAACAAGCATCATTGCGAACGGTGAACGGTATAAACGAAAAGAGAGAAAAAAGTGCGAGGATTAACGATTTTATGCTACATTATATATTAAAAAAAATTAATAAAAAGTGATCAAAACGTCTGATCTTCACAAATATGGTATTAATAAAAACTAGAGATCATGGCGGAATAAATGACACCCCATATGACCCCGTAGGTTTTAAAAATAAAACCGTTATAAGCGTCACAATAGGCCCATTTTATTAAAAATTAATTGCCAAACAAAAGGATTTTATTAAAAAAATATATATAACATTAGAGAATCTGTGTAACCTGCATATGGTTGTGTTCGTACTGACCTATAGAATAATGGTATCATGTCGCTGTTACCATATAGTGCATTACGTACACACAGGAACCCCCCAAACGTTACCATATTGCTCTTTTTTACGATTTCAACTATTTATATCTTCATAAATAATATATTTGGGATTCCATCATACATGTTATGGTAAAATGAATGACGCCATTACACAGTACAACTATTCCTGTAACAAATAAGCCCCCACATGGCCTGTAGATAGAAAACTGAAAGTGCTAGAGCTCTAAGAAGGGGAGGAGGGAAAAACGAAAGATTAAAATTTGCGCGGTCCACTGGGTCATTTTGGGCCTGGTCCTCAAAGGGTTAAGTCAAATATAAACCCCATTCACACATTTCTTCCCTGTAGTTTGGTGGCTGTTTCAGATAAGTAAGATACAATAACGCTGGTTCGAGTTGTTTTATTTCATCATTTATTTGATCTTTCAAGCAAACATATGCAATGCTGATCCATAGCACTTTAGCTTGGGACTATACACAAAGGGTGCATGCTTTGACTACAGTCAGTGTGGAGGGATAACATACGAAACTTGCTAGTGATGGGGGGGATGGACACTGATCCTCTAGTAACAGTCCAGGATATCCATGTTGCAGGGCGGTTAGGGTTCTCCTGTAGCATTGTTTCCATGCGGTGTAGTCTGTAAGGCTGGTTGTGTATACTGGGGGTGATGGCGCCTCCTCATGCACACATCCAGAATTGCTCTATCTTATATTCCTCTCTTTACATTGGACAGTGAGATAGATATATAGATGAATGCAAATAAATGATGAATAATTCTGGACACATTTCTTCCAGCATCTTAGAGTTTATTCTTTCTATTATTGATGACGTCTCTGTATAATATCTATGAATAATATAGACCTTCATGGCTCTCAGCTGAGCTCTTGCTTTCTTGTGAATCAGATCCTTTTACATGTAGCTCACACTTTATTATATGCCCAATCTGTAGTTAGTATACACTACTTACTCTGTGATTTGAGAGTTTTGCATTTATATATATATATATATATGTATATATATATATATATATATATATATATATATATATATATACACACACATATATATATATTTGCCCAGATTTACTAATGTCACACTGGACTTTTCTCCACATTTGGGCTATTTTCACGCAATGTATAAACAACGGCCATTCTTTTCAATGGAATTTTTTTTCCTGGTAGGAAAAAAAGGGGCGTATCTTATGCAAAAAAGGGGGTGTGGTTTATTTTGCCCCAAAATGCACCAGAGTTCAAGCCATGTAATAGATGGTATAAACTTTGCACCAAAAAACTAGACAGTTATTAAGTGCCACCGATTTAACAAACAGCCTGATACATTCGGTACATTTAAAGACTGTCTAGTCTAAGTTTGAACTTAAGGCCCTATTCCACGGAACGATTATCGGCCGTATATGGCCGATATCAGCCGTTACAGTCGATAATCGTCCCGTGGAATTGAAAGCAACGATCAGCCGACATTGTTCATGTCGGCTGATCGTTGCGTCGTTTGTCTTTCAAACATGTTGAAAGACAAACGAATGATACAGCAACAATCTGCTGCGGTGGGTCCGTGCCATTGGTCCAGTCTGTCAGTGCTGACCTCTGTCAGTGAGGACTAAGAATAGTACATAGTATCTGTGTGTATACAGTATATCTGCAGAATAATGTGAGGATAGGAATTGTAAAAGAGGTATTCCACACAAACATAACTTCTGATATGTTGCTGCCCGTGGTGAGACTAACAATTCCTTCCATACTTGTTATTATCTATTCAGTTCTCAGCTCCTGCTTTCTGCTGTCTCCCCCTCCTCCCCCCTCCCTCCTGAGACGACTGATGTAAACAAGTCTGTGGCAGGCTTTATCTGCAACATTGTAGCTTCTTTGTAATGCTGGGAGGATTAATCACAGTGAGTTCATCACCACCATGACCTCAGAATAACCCCTCCAGCATTACAAAGAGGCTACAATGTTGCAGATATAGCCCGCCACGGATTTGTTTACATCAGCCGTATCAGAAGGAAGGGGGGAGGAGGGGAAGACTGAGAGAAAATCTCAGACACAGATTTTTGTGTCTTCAGCAGAAAGCAGCAGCTGAGAACTGGGGGAAGGAGACTGAATAAAAAGTAAAAACAAGTATGGAAGGAATTGTTAGTCTCACAGTGGGCAGCGACATATCAGAAGTTATCGCGTCACAGAGGGGGTTTCATCACACAGCTCCAGGGCGGGCCAGTGCTCAGGACAAGACTGGTGCTGAGCCTAGAAACCAGGTGGCAATTTAAAAAAAAAAGGACCGCGCCACCAGCATCCCAGGGCCGACGCTGATCGAATAAGGTAAAAAAAGCAGCGATGTACCTGATGGTCCAGTCACTTTAATAATCAGGCACAGAGCACCACAATTGCTTTGCCCTCCACCTGAAAGCTCAGAAGTAAATGACTAAACTAGTATATCAGGTATCCCTACATTAGTGCCTCAGCCCACCAGGGATACCGTAACTAAATCCTCACCGCTGTAGACCACCAAATACCGTATATTGACATCAACCTCCTCTCTGCCTTCCACCATATTGTATATGGACACAAACTCATTTCCTGCCCCCGACCACCAACGATTCTAACAATAACTCTTACTGCCTTAGACCACCGAGAGATCGACATTAACTTTCAATGCCCTACATGCCTTCTTGTATGGGTGAGTGCATGGACATAGCTTCTTGTATGGGTGAGTGCATGGACATCGCTTCTTGCATGACTGAGTGCATGGACATCGCTTCTTGTATGGGTGAGTGCATGGACATCGCTTCTTGCATGACTGAGTTCATGGACATAGCTTCTTGTATGGGTGAGTGCATGGACATCGCTTCTTGCATGACTGAGTGCATGGACATCGCTTCTTGTATGGCTGAGTGCATGGACATCACTTCTTGCATGACTGAGTGCATGGACATCGCTTCTTGTATGGCTGAGTGCATGGACATCGCTTCTTGTATGGCTGAGTGCATGGACATCGCTTCTTGTATGGGTGAGTGCATGGACATAGCTTCTTGCATGACTGAGTGCATGGACGTCGCTTCTTGTATGGCTGAGTGCATGGACATCGCTTCTTGTATGGCTGAGTGCATTGACTTTCTTAGCAGGTATAAATAGCATAAGTTGCATTTTATTTATTGCCCCTTTTAAAGCAAATCTGTCCGGACTCATAGACGACCCTGCAGGAGGGTCATCGGATCAGGGCCGGAGAACTGACAGATATGCTGTCACCATCAAGGCTCCTATATCATTCAATACATTATAAATATTCTTTCAATACATTTTTATATTTTGGGGGAATAAGGGTTACTTTGAAGGGTTAATATATTGGCCGTATACATTTACTATGCACGTTCACTATAGGTTGTAGACGACAAATCCGGCTTTTATACACAGCTTCCATCCATTTCATGATACGATGCATTAACCAAAATACCAAGGAATAAAAAAATAATAATTTCCTGTAGTAAATGACCACGAACAATAGAAAAGCCTTTATACTGATGGATAATCCAATCGTACATTGTTTGTGCAGAAAACCACAATGCTGATTCATAATGCAAGAAGTTCAATAATGTACATTGAGATGCACAGAGGTTCATACTGGACTGATCGGTCAGCTTTTTAAAGGGGAACTTCGGAGAGAAAAAAAAGTGTTGTCAGAAAGTAATACAAATTTGCAAATTACTTCCATAAAAAAAAAAAAAACTAATCTTCCAGCACTTATCAGCTGCTGCATGTCCTGCAGGAAGTGGTGTATTCTTTCCAGTGTGACACACTGCTCTCTGCTGCCACCTCTGTCCATGTCAGTAGTAAATCTTCATAGAAAACCTTTCCTGCTCTGTACAGTTCCTGACATGGACAGAGGTGGCAGCAGAGAGAATACACCACTTCCTGCAGGGCATACAGCAGCTGATAAGTACTGGAAGGTTTGAGTTGGAAGTAAATTATTAATCTGTTTAGCATTCAGACACCTCCGGAGTACCCCTTTAAGATGAATTTCAAGATGACAAGGGACATCTTACCATATCTATATGAAAACTACATTTGGGGGGAGGATGCTGTTTGCAGCAATATACAATTATATTTTTGGTAGAAATGTAGGATTTAATCTGATGATGTGGAAGTGATTCTGTCGCCCGCCTTGGGGTAGTTGCCATTTCTGCACCATCAGCTTCTGTGCCTGCTGGAGATTTCTAGATGACCTCTAACAATGGTGTCCTGGTCCTTTAAATGAGAAAAGGCTTTTAATCATTGCTGGAAAGTGTCACCAAGGCGGAGCTTCGCAGCCGGCGTCAGCACCCGACTTACCTGGGCAAGTGTCAGGGCCCACAGCATCCCTAGGGGCCCAGTCCCACCAGGGCTGCTTTCTTTCCTCACTGAGACTGGCTGGAGGTCGGAAACCTTCACCTCCCTGCCCGGCCAGCCAGCGTCTCCTCCCGGGCCAGGAGACTGGTGAGTGTACAAAGGGGTGGGGGATCAGTGTTTTGTGGGGGGTTTAGAGACCATGTGACTCTCCAATTGCCGAAAAACTACTACTCCCACCATGCACTGCTAATAGGACATGATGGGAGTTGTAGTTTGACAACAACTGAAGAGTCACTTGTTGGGAAACAGTGACTTGTGAGACAGTTTATTAGTCCAGTGTTCTCTAACATGTGACTTTCCAGTTGTTGAAAAACTACTACTCCAACCATGCACTGTTAGCAAGACATAAGGGAGTTGTAGTTTGGCAACAGCTGAAAAGCCACTGATTGGGAAACAACGATTTAGGAGGAGAGTTTATATAGTGCTGTGTTCTCCAACATGTGCCTCTCCAGTTGCTGCAAAACTACAACTTCCATCATCCACTGCTGGCAGGACATGATGGGTGTTGTATTTTGGCAACAACTGTCGAGCCACTGGTTGGGAAACAGTGATTTATGGGGACGATGGCACAATTTATCTGGGGGGCAGTGACACAGTTTATTGGGGAGGGGGAGCAGTGGCACAGATTATTGGGGAGGGGGAGCAGTGGCACAGATTATTGGGGAGGGGGAGCAGTGGCACAGATTATTGTGTGGGGGGGAGCAGTGGCACAGATTATTGTGGGGAGGGGAAGAGGTGGCACAGATTATTAGGGGGAGGGGGGAGCAGTGGCACAGATTATTGTGGGGAGGGGAAGAGGTGGCACAGATTATTGTGTGTGGGGGAAGAGGTGGCACAGATTATTAGGGGGAGGGGGGAGCAGTGGCACAGATTATTGGGGGGAGGGGGAGCAGTGGCACAGATTATTGTGGGGAGGGGGGAGCAGTGGCACAGATTATTGTGGGGAGGGGAAGAGGTGGCACAGATTATTGTGGGGAGGGGAAGAGGTGGCACAGATTATTGTGGGGAGGGGGGAGCAGTGGCACAGATTATTGTGTGTGAGGGAGCAGTGGCACAGATTATTGGGGAGGGGAGGGGGAGCAGTGGCACAGATTATTGGGGAGGGGAGGGGGAGCAGTGGCACAGATTATTGGGGAGGGGAGGGGGAGCAGTGGCACAGATTATTGGGGAGGGGAGGGGGAGCAGTGGCACAGATTATTGGGGAGGGGAGGGGGAGCAGTGGCACAGATTATTGTGTGTGAGGGAGCAGTGGCACAGATTATTGGGGAGGGGGAGCAGTGGCACAGATTATTAGGGGGAGGGGGGAGCAGTGGCACAGATTATTGGGGAGGGGGAGCAGTGGCACAGATTATTAGGGGGAGGGGGGAGCAGTGGCACAGATTATTGGGGAGGGGAGGGGGAGCAGTGGCACAGATTATTGGGGAGGGGAGGGGGAGCAGTGGCACAGATTATTGGGGAGGGGAGGGGGAGCAGTGGCACAGATTATTGGGGAGGGGAGGGGGAGCAGTGGCACAGATTATTGTGTGTGGGGGGAGCAGTGGCACAGATTATTGTGTGTGAGGGAGCAGTGGCACAGATTATTGGGGAGGGAGGAGCAGTGGCACAGATTATTGGGGAGGGGGAGCAGTGGCACAGATTATTGGGGAGGGGGAGCAGTAGCACAGATTATTGGGGAGGGGGAGCAGTGGCACAGATTATTGGGGAGGGGGGAGCAGTGGCACAGATTATTGTGTGTGGGGGGAGCAGTGGCACAGTTCATAAGGACAAAGTTCTTTTTGCACATAGAGAGGCCTTACTATAGATTGAAGCCCAAATGGCTCACCTACAGATGAGGGGCAGAAAGGAGGCCTAACTATGGATATGCGCACTAAAAGGGGGCACAGCTACAGATAGGGGTAAAAAGAAGGGGCACAGCTACAGATAAGGGTAAAAAGAGGGGGATCAGCTACAGATGGGATCCTAACCACAGAATAAGGCATAAAGAAAGGAAATAACTTTAATAAATAAATAATAATAGTAATAATAATAATAATAATAATAAAAATAAAAGGCACAAAGAGGGTCCCGATAATGTTGGGAGCTTGTATAGAGGAAGGTGTTGAAGTGTCTAAGATGTTTGTGTGGCAGAGGGGGCATCTATAAGAGGGTTACATAGAGGGGGCATCTATAAGAGGGTTACACAGAGGGGGCATCTATAAGAGGGTTACACAGAGGGGGCATCTATAAGAGGGTTACATAGAGGGGGCATCTATAAGAGGGTTACACAGAGGGGGCATCTATAAGAGGGTTACATAGAGGGGGCATCTATAAGAGGGTTACACAGAGGGGGCATCTATAAGAGGGTTACATAGAGGGGGCATCTATAAGAGGGTTACACAGAGGGGGCATCTATAAGAGGGTTACATAGAGGGGGCATCTATAAGAGGGTTACACAGAGGGGGCATCTATAAGAGGGTTACACAGAGGGGGCATCTATAAGAGGGTTACACAGAGGGAGCCCTACTGTTTTACTGTCGCCAAATGAGTGGTTCACAAAGGGGCCCGCTGAGGCCCTGTTGCCCAAGGGCCCACAAACCCTGGAGCCGGCCCTGCCTTCTCCCTACCACCAATGATTAATAGCCTCTTCTCCCACCTAAGGACCAGGACCCCTTAGTCAGAGGTATTTGAGGAATGTCCAGCAGGCACAGAAGCTGATGGGGCAGACAATGGCAACTACCCGAAGGGGGTTAGAGTATCACTTTAAAACATTCTGATGATATTCTGTGATTTGATCAGCATTAAGGTTTCTGCATGGCGTCCTGCTGTGAGTGATCACTATACAGTATGTCCATTTCCTGGAACAATTGCAACATCACAATTTACAAATGGCAAAAATAACAGGTCTATAGGATACAGCATATAAACAATCCTGCACCAAGCTCCTATGTAATCTGTATGTCCTGACATTGCTGCTGTGCTGTAGAGGGATATGAGCTGGTGTCTATGATATATTGTACAGTGATGCTGTGTTCACACAGGGCTGGTTTTCTGCACCGGATGCAAACTGCAGCACAACGCAGGAGAACGTTTGGATAGATTTTCACATCTCAGTTTTTCCAGATCTGTAGCAGATTCGGCAGCTTATTTGCCATTACAGAGAGGGAAATCTATGAGTATAGTATGAGAACCTTAAAGGAATCGTACAGCGTTTCATTGGTTTAATTGGTGAGGCTGGTTCACCTGCCTGATACCCTATCACAAATGCCCGCTCAGCCAATCACAGCTGGACGTGAGTCATTGCTGCTGCTGCAGCTGTTGATGGATGAAGCGGGTATTTCTTGTGTATAAAGATAGAGAACAGGAAGTGGAGATCAGTGGGGACCTAGTAATCTCAAAACAGCAGGGAGTAGGGGATTAGGCAGGTGAGTAATACCTTTTTTTTTATTATTTTAACCCTACTTGACCACTAAAAAAAATTAAAGAGGTACTCTGGGCAAAGGTAAAACACCAGGGAGGGCAGGGGGTAGTGTAAACTTAATAATAAAGTTATACTTACCCATCCTGGCGCCCCCGCAGTGCAGCACCACCACTCACTGTCACCCTCCAGAGTCATTACGACCCAACAGGAACTATATGCTCAGCCATTCAGAGACTGCAGAGGTGTCCCGCCCCAGTCACTGATTGGCTGAGTGGGGCTGTGACATCACAGGACCAGGAGACCAGAGGGTGACAATTAGAGATGAGCGAACCAGGGTCGGGTTCGAGTTGATCCGAACCCGAACGTTCAGCATTTGATTAGCGGGGGCTGCTGAAGTTGGATAAAGCTCTAAGGTTGTCTGGAAAACGTGGATACAGCCAATGACTATATCCATGATTTCCACATAGCCTTAGGGCTTTATCCAACTTCAGCAGCCACCGCTAATCAAATGCCGAAAGTTCGGGTTCAGATCGACTCCAGCATGCTCCAGGTTCGCTCATCTCTTGTGACAATGCATTGAGGGGGGGCACCTGGATGGGTAAGTATCACTATATTATTACGAACTCACCTCCCCCTGCCCTCTCTGTTTGTTTGTTTTTTTACTTTTACCCAGAGTTCTCCTTTAATAATATGCCAGAGAACCCTTTAATATACAGAATGACTGTAAATAAGAAGCTGAGTACATTTGCATACACATCACATCACCTATCTAGCACTGATCCTGAGTTACGGAGCTGCATTCACAATTCTGCTATTATAAATATATCAGATAGCTTAGCTGAGCCCATATAATGCAGCAGCACAAAGTTCCCTCCTGTATACATTTGCACTGTCCAGTGTGGAGACTACAATTCCCATCATTCATAACAACGCCGCCTCTGTGCAGACATTCAGCCATTATAGAATGATGGGAAATTTCCCCCCTGAAGCCGCAGAACTGTTCATAATGCAAATGTATTCACAAATGGGCTTAAATTGTTACATAGATGAATCCTATATGTAACATGGTATCGGGTGATAACATAATAATAATAATAAAATACAGAGTTGCTGGTTGAAGGTTATAACAATGTTGCTATTTGCATAAATGATGATGTCAATGTAACCCATAGATCTCATTACCTGGATAGAGTTCAGTCTGAAAAACACAAAGCAGCAAGGGCTGGAGACAAGGACAAGGTTCATGCACCAGGGAATGGTGGTTTTTTTTGTTTGTTTGTTTTTTCTTGCATTTAATATCTTGTTTCAAGATGCAGCAGCGGAATCTCAAGCAAAATTATCATAGTGAGTTTATATTGAAAACAACTGGAATCCCATCGTTACAATGGAAGAGATATCATATATATATATATATATATATATATATGTCTCTTACATTACATATATTAGTATATGTTATGAGCAAAGGACAAGGACGGCACGGCAGGCAGATCAGTGCTGAAAGTCCCATTAAAAAAAAATGTTTCTGAAGTTACAAAATCCATCTGGTAAGGAAGGCTTCATCATGAGAAAGTGAAGTGAGTTAGTATAGCAAGTCTCCACATTGGCGTAAGAGTGCGGAGTCATCGGCTGTCGTCATACATGCAGTACACACAGTTTATGTATGTCTCCACAGTGTACATGCAGGTGTGGTATGCCATGTGCATGGGGTGGGCGATGCCGCAGGACCAGTTTGCCATCTGGGTACAATGAAATATTCCAGTTATGGGCAGAAAACCCTGAAAGAGAAAAAGGAAAAAACATTGTACTTCTTATGGATCGCGGATACACGTCACATAGATACATAGGAGGCATAATGCAGATCATTATCATCACATCTATCACCTACAACAAATGGGAAAATGGCTACAAACCTAGATCGCTACTCACTCATCTGAGTCCTTTTTGCTTTCTTCAATAAATGCGATAGATTCAGATCGGAGACGATTTGTGACTTCGTACGTCCGTAGTGTCACCCCGAAGATGTCTTCGTGATATCTGTTGTCATCCTGAAAAAAAAATGAAAAGTCAAGTGTCAGCAGGAGGGTCTGACATGTTTCACACGTAGGCCATGTTCCCACTGCGTATAAGACCGGAGAACGGCCGGTGTTACCAAAGATCATCCCGGCCGGCACCCGTGTGCACCTGCATCCCAATTCACTGTTGCACACAATGGAGCGTGTGAGCTGACATGTCTGTGGGGCCGTTATTCAATGACGTGTCAGGTTTTTTTCTTTGCGGCCGGATAGAATCCTAGCCGGAGCTTGTACTATGTGTATGTATATATGTACTATGTGTATACACTACGGCCAGGATTCCATTCGTTCAAATGCAACATATGTTTAGCATAAATCACGTCCGTTTTTTGCAGATTGCAACAACAGCCGTGATTGATGCTAAACATACGTTGTGTGAACATGGCCTTAAAGTGTATCTGTCATAAAAACTAAAGGTCCTATGACACAAAGTGATTATAGACTGCATTTGGCCGATATTGGCCGTTACAGCTGATAAACGTCTTGTGTAATAGAAGACACCAATCTAAGTAAATCCCCCCATTATATGCGCTAGCTCATGTAATAGAGACGCTATGTCACACTGCCCCCTACTGGTCACAACTAAAACTATTTTTTTTTTTAACGTAGTAAAATACTATCACATAGTATCAATATTTTTTATTAGCCTGTGACTTTGCATTATTGTTTTATTTCTCTGGGTCGGTGTCACGATTTGCACCACAGTCTGTGATTACTGCACTAGGCCTCTTAGGATTTTATAGGTTAGAGACATGTTTTATATATTTAGGACATGAAAGGGATTATCCAGTGATACAAAAAAATTGACACTTTCTCCCAGAGACAGCACCGCTCTTGTCTCTAGCTTGGGTGTAGGTTTTGCTACTCATTGAAGTTCCATTGAAGTGAATGGAGCTTAATAGCAAACCAGACATGACCTGGAGACAAGTGTAGTGCTGTCTCTGGGAGAAAGCGGCCATGTTTTTTAAGCACTGGATAACCCCTTTAATTGATCCTATTCTATCAAGTTGAGAAGTGTTGTTAGTTTGTGAAGAGGATTTTGACCATAATAAAGGATATAGTAAATGTCATATAAAGTAACAGCGGACAAGATAATGACATATTAGAGACTAACACAATGGTGAACAGCCCCTTAAAGGAATATCTAGCCATGTTGGGAAAGAGAAATAAAGAACAATCCTCCCACAGCGGTATCACCCAGCAGTGGAGCTGTGTACACCGTTGGCAGATTCTCTCACTCACCCTCAGTTTGCTGACGAAGGCTCCGGCCTCCTCCGCACTCATGTTCCCACGTTGTTTCACAATCTGCTGAAGACTTTTAAGAACATCTCCTGCCATAGTGACGTCACCACATACATATACGTGTCCTCCCTGCTCCTTCAGGGCTTTGAAGGTCACCTCAGAAAGCTGCTCACACAATACGTCCTGCACATATTTCTTAAATAAACAGAAAAACAAAAGTTATGCTTTACTTAGCCTTCAGGAGACTGGACCTGGATACGGTAAGTATAGCTGTTATATAGCAGCCTTCAGGAGACTGGACCTGGATACAGTAAGTATAGCTGTTATATAGCAGCCTTCAGGAGACTGGACCTGGATACAGTAAGTATAGCTGTAATATAGCGGCCTTCAGGAGACTGGACCTGGATACAGTAAGTATAGCTGTTATATAGCTGCCTTCAGGAGACTAGACCTGGATACAGTAAGTATAGCTGTTATATAGCTGCCTTCAGGAGACTGGACCTGGATACGGTAAGTATAGCTGTTATATAGCTGCCTTCAGGAGACTAGACCTGGATACAGTAAGTATAGCTGTTATATAGCAGCCTTCAGGAGACTGGACCTGGATACGGTAAGTATAGCTGTTATATAGCTGCCTTCAGGAGACTGGACCTGGATACAGTAAGTATAGCTGTTATATAGCAGCCTTCAGGAGACTGGACCTGGACACAGTAAGTATAGCTGTTATATAGCAGCCTTCAGGAGACTGGACCTGTATACAGTAAGTATAGCTGTTATATAGCTGCCTTCAGGAGACTGGGCCTGGATACAGTAAGTATAGCTGTTATATAGCATGAAAACTAGTTCATGTAAATTACAGACTTGCTTTATATTACATCCCCTGCTGATTTAGATTTTTAAAGTTAAAACAACAGTGAGTAGATGACAGGCTCTGAGGCTCTGTACACATTTGGTGGTTACATATCTCCCACCCTAAAGACGTTATACTGTAAATCTTTATCACCTTTGGTTTATTCGGTTCCCGGGAATATGCTGTATACAGTTCTTTAAACACCCCTTTGTTCTTTGCATGCATTGCCTCCTCCTTGTAGATATGATCGATCTTTGATTCCCGACATCCAAACACAAGAATCATTGGACAAGGTTTCAGTCCTACAATATAGAAATCAATTAACAGAACCATATGAGTATATTTTTAACATTTTTGTGTATGTTAAAGTTTAAAAACGGACTTCAAAAACGCAGCGTGAATCGGCCTAATTCAGTTAAACATTAAGAACATGGTGGAGACTATTCTCTCCCCCGATAGCCACAGGACAATGCAGAAAGTCCTGTCAGAATCAATGACTATTGGGGGAGTAGGAGATTTGTCGGCCGCCAACGATCAGCGAGATCTTTAGCTTCACAATAGTAATCACAATGGGTAACCCATACAATCAATATAGGCTCCAGCTTTTAGCCCTCTGCTTACAGACCGCACAGTGAGAATTCAATGAAACATTTTCTATAGGCAAAGCCAGGATTATGTTATACTGAGTTTCTATGTAAAGTTCAGTTTTTCATCTATTTTCCAAGAAATTATGGGCATTGTAAATAAATAACGTATAGAACCCATTCCATATACTTTACCATATACCGTACCATATACTATACCATATACTGTACCATACCATATACTATACCATATACTGTACCATATACCATATACTATACCATATACTGTACCATATACCATACCATATACTGTACCATATACTGTACCATATACCATATACTATACCATATACTGTACCATATACCATACCATATACTATACCATATACTTTACCATATACCGTACCATATACTATACCATATACTGTACCATATACTATACCATATACTGTACCATATACTATACCATATACTGTACCATATACTATACCATATACTTTACCATATACTTTACCATATACCGTACCATATACTATACCATATACTGTACCATATACTATACCATATACTGTACCATATACTATACCATATACTGTACCATATACTATACCATATACTATACCATATACTTTACCATATACCGTACCATATACTGTACCATATACCGTACCATATACTGTACCATATACTGTACCATATATACCATACCATATACTATACCATATACTATACCATATACTATACCATATACTTTACCATATACCGTACCATATACTATACCATACCATATACTGTACCATATACCATACCATATACTATACCATATACTATACCATATACTTTACCATATACCGTACCATATACTATACCATATACTGTACCATATACCATACCATATACTGTACCATATACCATACCATATACTATACCATATACTATACCATATACTTTACCATATACCGTACCATATACTATACCATATACTGTACCATATACCATACCATATACTGTACCATATACCATACCATATACTATACCATATACTATACCATATACTGTACCATATACTTTACCATATACCGTACCATATACTATACCATATACTGTACCATATACCATACCATATACTATACCATATACTGTACCATATACCATATACTATACCATATACTGTACCATATACCATACCATATACTATACCATATACTGTACCATATACTATACCATATACTGTACCATATACTGTACCATATACTGTACCATATACTATACCATATACTGTACCATATACCATACCATATAGTGTACCATATACCGTACCATATACTGTACCATATACCGTACCATATACTGTACCATATACTGTACCATATACTGTACCATATACTATACCATATACTGTACCATATACTGTACCATATACTGTACCATATACCATACCATATACTGTACCATATACCATACCATATACTATACCATATACTGTACCATATACTATACCATGTACTGTACCATATACTGTACCATATACCATACCATATACTGTACCATATACCATACCATATACTATACCATATACTGTACCATATACTATACCATATACTATACCATATACTGTACCATATACTGTACCATATACTATACCATATACTGTACCATATACCATACCATATACTATACCATATACTGTACCATATACCATATACTATACCATATACTGTACCATATACTATACCATATACTATACCATATACTGTACCATATACCATACCATATACTGTACCATATACTATACCATACACTATATGGAATGAAGGTAGATCTGTAAGGCTACTCTATAAAAGTCTCACCTTTATGCTGCATATCATGGAGGCGCTGTTGCCAGAAGCTTCTAAAAGGCGCAATGCCGGTTCCAGGACCAATCAGTATGCAGGGCACATGTGGATCTTGTGGCATATGGAAACTGGCCGCCCTACCAGTAACATATTAATATTGAGAACATTAAATATAAGGTCATTTATCTTATTATCATGCCATAGTTGTATTACACCAGACCGTGTGAAAGGGAATTAAAGGGGTAGTTCACCAAAACTTTTTTCTTTCAAATCAACCGGTGCCAGAAAGTGCCAGAGATTTTTAATTTACTTCTATTAAAAAAATCTTCATTCTTCCAGTACTTATCAGCTGCTGTATGTCCTGCAGGAAGTGGTGTATTCTCTCCAGTCTGACACAGTGCTCTCTGCTGCCACCTCTGTCCTTGTCAGGAACTGTCCAGAGCAGGAGAGGTTTTCTATGGGGAGAGAATACCCCACTTCCTGCAGGACATACAGCAGCTGATAAGTACTCGAAGACTGGAGATTTTCACATTGAAGTAAATGACAAATCTCTATATCTTTTTGAAATCAGTTGATTTGAAAGTAAAATATATTCGCCCCTTTTATAGCTGATCTCCATAGTAAAAACTTTATCAGAGCTCTATGGTATAAATGTTCACGCTAACCTAATAAAGCACATTTCAGTTTAGTTTCCTGTTAAGTTGGTCACTGTAATAAATCTATAAAGCCTGTTGTCTGCAATAAATCAGATGGAGCAGCAAGCCAGGGAGTGAAGCGCACAGCGGCATGCTTCTCCCATATACATATAGGGATCGGTAACGGTGTCGGCACAGGGACCCAGATCAACCAACACTTGGAAGGACAGTATTTGTATACAGCTGCGGAATTGTCTGGAATTATACAAATAGGGAGAAACTAATAAATATTATGGAACTAACCCTCTGACAAAGCATGGTACCACTTCATCCGTCTGTATCCTATTCAGCCAAGAGGAGCAGACGCCATGATGGATGGGACCATCGCCATCTATGAAAGATAAAGACCAAATAAAGAGAAGGTATTAACATCTAAAGCTTAAAGGGGTACTCCACCAAAATTTGTTTTCTTTCAAATCAACTGATGTCAGGAAGTTATATAGACTTGTCATTTACTTCTATTTATAAATCTCAAGTCTTCCAGCACCTATCAGCTGCTGTTTGCCCTGCATACAGAGCAGGAGAAGTTTTTCTATGGAGATTTGCTGCTGCTCTGGACAGTTCCTGACATGGACAGAGGTGGCAGCAGAGAGCACTGTCAGACCGGAGAGAATACACCACTTCCCGCAGGACAAACAGCAGCTGGTAAGTACTGGAAGACTAGAGATTTTTACATAGAAGTAAATTACAAATCTATATAATTTTCTGAAATCAGCTGATTTGAAAGAATAAAAAGTACCTCTTTAACAGGTTACATAGCAGACAAAGTAGAAAAGATTGAAATTCGCTCCAAAATTTTTTTTTTCATCAAACTTTGAGGGTTTTGAAAAAGACAAAATCTGATTTTTCTATCATAAAAAGTATTCATGTGAGATCTGTAGGTGTGCAAAGGTTCTATAATCAATGTTACAGCGTTATGCTGCGTTTACACAGAACGATTATTGTTCAAATTTTCGCATAAACGATCGCATTTAAGCGATAATCGGCTCGTGTAAACACAGCAAACGATCAAACGATGAGCGAGAAATCGTTCATTTTGATCTTTCAACATGTTCTTAAATCGTCATTCGTTGTTCGCTGAAAATTCGCAGATCGCTTGGTGTAAAGAGTCTTTCACCGATTTACCCTATGTAAAAGATGGGCTTAAGTGATCCTAAAAACGATCGCAATAACGATTTTTCCTACGAATTTTCAAACGATTTTTCTAGCGATTTATTCGTCTAAACGCTGATCGTTATAAAAACCAAATCGTTGCTTCAAAATGGTTAAACGATCGATTGGGCGAATTATCGCTCCTTGTAAACGCAGCATTACTGTCATTAATATTGGCTGCTCAGCCAGTCGTGTGTTCCACCCCAGTCACTGATTGGCTGAGCTGGCAATGGATCACACGGGTATGTGACGCTGCAGCTGAAATTGATTAAAATAAATATTTGGAGTTGTAGGGGAAGGGAAGTGTTACCTCTTGTACGATAGGACACAACAGCGACAGTGAGGTGCACCTCATCGGGATACATGTCCGGAGAGGAGCTGATGGAGTAGTATCGGGGCTGCAGCAGGGGTAGCTGGGTGAGCAGGAGAGAGGACGGCATCTGAACGGACGGGAACTCCTGGAGCACCTCCACAATGGTCGGGTTCTTGTACCACTTCCACTGCTCGTACTCTTGTAAGCCCTTCACAGCAGGAGAAAGTCAGATAGTGATAGTCAATAAGTGATTCGTATCCATAAATTATTTCTTAGTTACAGAAGAAATAAGAGGAGAGATGATAGGAGAGAAGAAAACAAGAATCCTACTGGTCTACAGATTCTGGTGACACACAAGGAAATAGTAACCCTTTACATCCTTCAGCTGTGCAGCTCCCACATATACGTATACAATACAGTGACATCTAGTGGCGAAACTTTGAAACTACTTTCATCACCACAATAGTACAATAAGTACAGACTTTTGTGAAGGGTGTATACAACGGTAACACCCGTGGTAGGATACCACAACTGTCAGCATGTTTCTGCAGCCAAGGGGATGCAGCACTAGTAGTGATAGGAGATGCAGCACCAGTAGTGATAGGAGATGCAGCACTAGTAGTGATAGGAGATGCAGCACTAGTAGTGATAGGAGATGCAGCACCAGTAGTGATAGGAGATGCAGCAGCAGTGATAGGAGATGCAGCACTAGTAGTGATAGGAGATGCAGCAGCAGTAGTGATAGGAGATGCAGCAGCAGTGATAGGAGATGCAGCACTAGTAGTGATAGGAGATGCAGTAGCAGTAGTGATAGTAGGTGCAGCAGCAGCAGTAGTGATAGGAGATGCAGCAGCAGTATTGATAGGAGATGCAGCAGTAGTGATAGGAGATGCAGCAGCAGTAGTGATAGGAGATGCAGCAGCAGTGATAGGAGATGCAGCACTAGTAGTGATAGGAGATGCAGCAGCAGTAGTGATAGGAGATGCAGCAGCAGTAGTGATAGGAGATGCAGCAGCAGCAGTGATAGGAGATGCAGCAGCAGTAGTGATAGGAGATGCAGCAGCAGTAGTGATAGGAGATGCAGCACCAGTAGTGATAAGAGATGCAGCACTAGTAGTGATAGGAGATGCAGCACTAGTAGTGATAGGAGATGCAGCACTAGAAGTGATAGGAGATGCAGCACTAGTAGTGATAGGAGACGCAGTAGTAGTAGTGATAGGAGATGCAGCAGCAGTAGTGATAGGAGATGCAGCAGCAGTAGTGATAGGAGATGCAGCACTAGTAGTGATAGGAGACGCAGTAGTAGTAGTGATAGGAGATGCAGCAGCAGTAGTGATAGGAGATGCAGCAGCAGTAGTGATAGGAGATGCAGCAGCAGTATGATAGGAGATGCAGCACTAGTAGTGATAGGAGATGCAGCACTAGTAGTGATAGGAGATGCAGCAGCAGTAGTGATAGGAGATGCAGCAGCAGTAGTGATAGGAGATGCAGCAGCAGTATGATAGGAGATGCAGCACTAGTAGTGATAGGAGATGCAGCACTAGTAGTGATAGGAGATGCAGCAGCAGTAGTGATAGGAGATGCAGCAGCAGTAGTGATAGGAGATGCAGCAGCAGTATGATAGGAGATGCAGCAGCAGTGATAGGAGATGCAGCAGCAGTAGTGATAGGAGATGCAGCAGCAGTAGTGATAGGAGATGCAGCAGCAGTAGTGATAGGAGATGCAGCAGCAGTAGTGATAGGAGATGCAGCAGCAGTGATAGGAGATGCAGTAGCAGTAGTGATAGTAGGTGCAGCAGCAGCAGTAGTGATAGGAGATGCAGCACCAGTAGTGATAGGAGATGCAGCACTAGTAGTGATAGGAGATGCAGCAGCAGTAGTGATAGGAGATGCAGCAGCAGTAGTGGTAGGAGATGCAGCAGCAGTAGTGATAGGAGATGCAGCAGCAGTAGTGATAGGAGATACAGCAGCAGTAGTGATAGGAGATGCAGCACCAGTAGTAATAGGAGATGCAGCAGCAGTAGTAATAGGAGATGCAGCAGCAGTAGTGATAGGAGATACAGCAGCAGTAGTGATAGGAGATGCAGCACCAGTAGTAATAGGAGATGCAGCAGCAGTAGTAATAGGAGATGCAGCAGCAGTAGTGATAGGAGATACAGCAGCAGTAGTGATAGTAGATGCAGCAGCAGTAGTGGTGGTAGGAGATGCAGCAGCAGTAGTAATAGGAGATGCAGCAGCAGTAGTGATAGGAGATGCAGCAGCAGTAGTGATAGGAGATGCAGCAGCAGTAGTGATAGGAGATGCAGCAGCAGTAGTGGTAGGAGATGCAGCAGCAGTAGTGATAGGAGATACAGCAGCAGTAGTGATAGGAGATGCAGCAGCAGTAGTGATAGGAGATGCAGCAGCAGTAGTGATAGGAGATGCAGCAGCAGTAGTGATAGGAGATGCAGCAGCAGTAGTGATAGGAGATGCAGCAGCAGTAGTGATAGTAGATGCAGCAGCAGTGATAGGGGATGCACCAGTACTGATAGGAGATGCAGCAGCAGTAGTGGTAGGAGATGCAGCAGCAGTAGTGATAGGAGATGCAGCAGCAGTAGTGATAGGAGATGCACCAGTACTGATAGGAGATGCAGCAATAGTGATAGGAGATGCAGCAGTACTTATAGGAGATGCAGCAGCAGTACTGATAGGAGATGCGGCACCAGTACTGATAGGAGATGCAGCAATAGTGATAGGAGATGCAGCAATAGTGATAGGAGATGCAGCACCAGTACTGATAGGAGATGCGGCACCAGTACTGATAGGAGATACGGCACCAGTAGTGACAGACATGCTGCTTTCAGCCATGTTTTGTTTGGAAATAAGTTGCACTTTGGCTTTAGTTGCAGCATGCTGCTGTGATTTAGGGGTCTGCCATAGTCATAAGCCACAGGCCCCCCCGTGCTCTCCTGCCACTATACAACAGCTTTCTCCCCATTACTGTATATAGAAAGAAAGCATCAATCATCAGGTGGGCAGGAGAGCTCACAGCGCAGACATACACCTGGCTCCTTATTCATACTAGAACTAGTGTAAGTTTGGCCTCAGTATAACACATTTCCGCATGGCGCTCAGCTGGCATCAGCACGCCTGCCGCTATACGCTAATGACATGGCAATAATCAATAGCTATATGTAGCACATAGCAACTTATTAGCTCTAGTCTCTAGTAATATATTATATTCGCATTAATCATGTATATGTGACGGTATCAGCTTATAGCTCTAGTCTCTAGTAATATACTATATCTGCAGTAATCGTGTATATGTGACGTTATCAGCTTATAGCTCTAGTGTCTAGTAATATCCCATATCTGCAGTAATCATGTATATGTGACGGTATCAGCTTATAGCTCTAGTGTCTAGTAATATCCCATATCTGCAGTAATCGTGTATATGTAACAGTATCAGCTTATAGCTCTAGTGTTATAATATCCCATATCTGCAGTAATCGTGTATATGTGACGTTATCAGCTTATATACTCTAGTCTCTAGTAATATACTATATCTGTAGTAATCGTGTATATGTGACGGTATCAGCTTATAGCTCTAGTCTCTAGTAATATCCCATATCTGCAGTAATCGTGTATATGTAACAGTATCAGCTTATAGCTCTAGTCTCTAGTAATATCCCATATCTGCAGTAATCGTGTATATGTGACGTTATCAGCTTATAGCTCTAGTCTCTAGTAATATCCCATATCTGCAGTAATCGTGTATATGTGACGTTATCAGCTTATATACTCGAGTCTCTAGTAATATACTATATCTGCAGTAATCATGTATATGTAACTGTATCAGCTTATTAGCTCTAGTCTCTAGTAATATACCATATCTGCAGTAATCGTGTATATGTGACGGTATCAGCTTATTGACTCTAGTCTCTAGTAATATACTATATCTGCAGTAATCATGTATATGTAACTGTATCAGCTTATTAGCTCTAGTCTCTAGTAATATCCCATATCTGCAGTAATCGTGTATATGTGACGGTATCAGTTTAGCGTGTCACCTTGCTCAGAATCTCTAGTCGTTTTTTCTCTTTCTCGTTAGTAGCGAGACATGCGATCTGCTGCATAAGGATGGGGGTGGGGGGCGTCGTGATGTCCATGAAATATTTGAAGGCTTGGAATATGGTGCATGGCGGGATCCTCTCCACCTCGGTCCAGTTACTGATGACACCTGTACAGATAAGAACGCGTCATATCATTAAAGCTGTTTGTATCTTATAAAGAACTGAGAGCTGAAGAATGTAAAGATCAACTGGTGCCAGAAAGTGCCCAAGATTTGTCATTTACTTCTGTTAAAAATTCTCAAGTCTTCCTGTTTCCTGTACTTATCAGCTGCTGTATGTCCTGCAGGAAGTGGTGTATTCTCTCCAGTCTGACACAGTGCTCTCTGCTGCCACCTCTGTCCATGTCAGGAACTGTCCAGAGCAGCAGCAAATCCTCATAGAAAACCTCTCCTGCTCTGGACAGTTCCTGACATGGACAGAGATGGCAGTGAACTTATATGTGTGTTATGGGTGGGAATGGTAAAGTTCTTACCTAGGGCTGTATTTCTTTCCTCTAAGAGTTCTACCCTGACCAGCTGATTTACAGGAGGGGCGTCTTCCAGCCGTTCTATCAGAGCATTGACAAGGTCATCATGGTTGCCAGGAAATATTCCCAAGTGGTCTCCTGGTTTGTACTTCAGCTCTTGGTGACCATTTGTGTGAATTCGAAGGAATATGGTCGATCGACTGCAGGAAGGAAAGCGTGCTAGTCAGTATCAGAATGTGAATATAAATGCAGATACAGGCAGGGTACCCGAGAATAGGAGCTGTGGCTGGAGGAACCGTCCTGAGCTGTATCCACCACTATATGGGCACGGTATGGGGGGTATTGGCTGTGTATTATGGTGATTATATCTGGTTATGGGGTTGATTTATCAACCACGGTGTAAAGTGAGACTGGCTCAGTCGCCCCCGGCAACCAATCAGATTCCACCTTTCATTTTCCAAAGAGTCTGTGAGGGATGAAAGGTGGAATCTGATTGGTTGCCGGGGGCGACTGAGCCTGTTTCACTGTACACCATGTTTGATAAATCTCCCCCTATGTGTATACATTCCGACCGGGATTCCCTCAGCTGCAGCACAATGTAGGTAAAGTATTAATCACGGCCGTGTTGCAAATCGGCAACAACGGCCGTGATTACTACTTTACTTATTTTGTGTGAACATAGCCTAATGATGTACCCTTCTCTGCCGGATTCCCTGTGCCGGCTCCTCATTTATTACTTAGGTAGCAGTTGCTGTGGATATTGGGACTACACAAAGGTTCACATCACCCATGGGAAGCGAGAATAAGGACATCAACACTAAATAAATAGCAGAGCAACAAAAACAGGTGCTTTCTCTGGGGGATACTACTCACACATAACTTCTGATATGTTGCTGCCCATGATGAGACTTACAATTCCTTCCATACTTTTTATCTATTCCGTCTCCTTCCCCCAGTTCTCAGCTGCTGCTTTCTGCTGAAAAAGCAAAAACCTGTGTGTGAACTTTGCTCTCCCCCTTCATTCTAAGATGGCTGATGTAAATAAGTCCCTGGCAGGCTTCACCTGCAACACTGTAGCTTCTTTGCAGTGCTAAGGTTCCATAGGTTTGCAGAGGGTTAATCACTGAGTTCATTAGCAACTTGCCTTCAGAATAATCCTCCCAACATTACAAAGAAGCTACAATGTTGCAGATACAGCCTGCCAGGAACTTGTTTACATCAGCCGTCTAAGAAGGGAGGGGGAGACAGAGAGAAAAGCTCATACACAGATTTTTGTATTTTCAGCAGACAGCAGCTGATGAGAACTGGGGGAGGGGACTGAAAAGATAATAACAATTATGGAAGGAATTGTTAGTCTCACCATGGGCAGCAACATATCAGAAGTTATGTTTGAGCGGAGTACCCCTTTAAGGTGCTGCTGATGGTCATAGCAGCCTGAGGCCTGTTTACAAGCTTTGCTATGTTTCTTCATGGTGTCTCATTCTGCTGATGACCACAATTCTTTTCATTCATTTCAAACATGCAATGTGCTTATGTGAATGAGGACTTATATAACTTATTGTACCTGGATTTTGCGCTTTGTAGATTCTGTCGCCCTAACAGCCGCGCACCATACACCTTCTTCTTGTGAATACTGTAAAGAGCTGTCAGGACAAAAGTAGAGAAAATAGGAGACGGAAAGTATGTAATGTAATTATTAGATAGAAAGGAATATAAACTGCAGTATTAACCCCCTCAGCACAATATTATAAATATACAATCACACTTTTCACATTTTTGATACTTCAGCTCCTGTCCAATTTAACCCCTTAAGGACATAGCCCAAAATGACCTTAAAGGGGAACTCCAGGTAGAGGTTAAAAAAAAAATGAAACTTCTGCAGAAGCATATAGCACTACTTACCTGTCTATCCCAGTTTTGAAACTACCAAACTACCAGTTTTGAAACTACCATTTTTTTTTTTTTTTGCTCTGTATTGTGTTTCTGTCCTTCCTGGTTGAGCCGTTCCCAGAATGCAATGCTTTCCCTCAGCTGATTATCACAGTCCCCCACCCATCACAATCAGTAAAATTAGTGCAGTATCTGCTTCTGGCCGGTCAGAGATGGTGAATCACTTAGGGGATTGGAGGATCCAGTCCCGCCTCCTGTGACATCACGCTTAGCCCCCTGTCTGCATCATCAGCCTGTGCTCAGCAAACACACACAATGTGAGACAGAGGCATGGAAGATTTGTCTCCTGGGGGGGGGGGGAGAGCAGAAGGAGCAGGAGACAATGTGGATTGGCACAGAGGCCATTTTTTTCACTTCCTGGATTTCTATCAGCTACCAGTGTGGCAGAACCGCACAGATAAACATCTATATAACTTTTAATAGAAAACAAGTTTTTCTTATCCGGAGTTCCCCTTTAATGATTAGGCACCAATTTTCAGTTTTGCGTTTTCGTTTTGTCCTCCCCGCCTTCTAAGAGCCATAACATACAGCAGCTGATAAGTACTATAAGGCTATGTTCACACTACGTTGTTTTGAGGTTCCTATAATGACTGCAATGCAATGTAACTATGGGCGTTGAATTCACACTACGTATCAGATAACGGCCGTTATACGGCCCCGTGAAAAATGAACATGTCAATTATTTCCGGCCGGTAATACTGTAACAACGGCCATGGATTACAATGCGGCCGCAAACGTAAAACTTCCTATCTGACGGATTAAACTTGATTTTGATGTAAAAAAATTTTCTGAGTGGTTTCTCGGGCTGGGCGCAGTATTTAAAGTAAATGAACTGTGTCATCCCGTTTATAAACATGCTAGGAATCAAAAATTAAACAACGGCCGTAGTTTCACGACTAGCCCGTACGATCGTAATTCTATGGCCGTAGTTTTGGTCGCAAAATAACGGCAGTTGAAAACAACGGCCGTTATTTTACGTAGTGTGAACATAGCCAAAGACTGGAGATTTTTTAATAGAAGAAAATTGCAAATCTCTGGCAGGTATATGGCGTATATGGCGACCCTGGCTGAGTTACCGCCATATGACCTGGTTATTATCAGCTCTCAAAGCTCTTTCCTTCTATTATATATCAATACACACTGACGCATTCTGCACACCTGCTCTCATTGGCTGAAACCCCAGCTGTTATATTTCCCAGACCTTCCCTTCCTATAACCTCCTGTCACCCCCCCCCCCCCCCCTTCTGTGACCTTCCCGGGGCTGTATATGGGTAATATGATAGGGGACGTTGTATTACGTTGCTGTATACGTTTGTTATACTTCTCTCTGTACCATCACAGGGATCGCCAGCAGCAGTTTGGTTTTTATGAAATGTTATGAAAAACTTAATAAAAGAAGAAACTGGACATGAGAAAGTATAGTGTGACTACATACCTTGTGTGAGCTCCGGGGCCTCGGCCACAAAGCTGATCCGGTACTTGCTTCTCTTCCAGCTGCGGTCATTACTGATCAATGAATCGTGCGCTTTTTCAATATTCACATCATCCCCCACACAGAAGACATCACAGGCCGCCTGAGTATAACACAGAGCGAAAGCAACTAAGTCACTGCAAGATGCAAATACACCAACTATAGAAACACTATTACACTGATGATACTATTATACTATTACACCGCTGATACTATTATACCGCTGATACTATTACATCCCTGATACTATTATACTGCTGATACTATTATACTGCTGATACTATTATACCGCTGATACTATTACACTGCTGCTACTATTATACTGCTGATACTATTATACCGCTGATACTATTATACTGCTGATACTATTATACCGCTGATACTATTACACTGCTGATACTATTACACTGCTGATACTATTATACCGCTGATACTATTACACTGCTGATACTATTACACTGCTGATACTATTATACTATTACACCGCTGATACTATTATACCGCTGATACTATTACATCCCTGATACTATTATACTGCTGATACTATTATACTGCTGATACTATTATACCGCTGATACTATTACACTGCTGCTACTATTATACTGCTGATACTATTATACCGCTGATACTATTATACTGCTGATACTATTATACCGCTGATACTATTACACTGCTGATACTATTACACTGCTGATACTATTATACCGCTGATACTATTACACTGCTGATACTATTACACTGCTGATACTATTATACCGCTGATACTATTACACTGCTGATACTATTACACTGCTGATACTATTATACTGCTGATACTATTATACCGCTGATACTATTACAGTGCTGATACTATTATACCGCTGATACTATTATACCGCTGATACTATTACACTGCTGATACTATTAAATTATACTGCTGATACTATTACTGCTGATACTATTACACTGATGATACTATTATACCGCTGATACTATTATACCGCTGATACTATTACACTGCTGATACTATTATAGGGCTGATACTATTATACTGCTGATACTATTATACTGCTGATACTATTATACCGCTGATACTATTACACTGCTGATACTATTACATCCCTGATACTATTACACTGCTGCTACTATTATACTGCTGATACTATTATACAGCTGATACTATTCTACCGCTGATACTATTATACCGCTGATACTATTATACCGCTGATACTATTACACTGCTGCTACTATTACACTGCTGCTACTATTATACCGCTGATACTATTATACCGCTGATACTATTATACCGCTGATACTATTACACTGCCGATACTATTACACTGCTGATACTATTACACTGCTGATACTATTATACCGCTGATACTATTACACCGCTGATACTATTACACTGCCGATACTATTATACTGCTGATACTATTACACTGCTGATACTATTACACTGCTGATACTATTATACCGCTGATACTATTACACTGCTGATACTATTACACTGCTGATACTATTACACTGCTGATACTATTATACCGCTGATACTATTATAATGCTGATACTATTATACCGCTGATACTATTATAATGCTGATACTATTATACCGCTGATACTATTATACCGATGATACTATTATACCGCTGATACTATTATACCGCTGATACTATTATACTGCTGATACTATTATACCGCTGCTACTATTATACCGCTGCTACTATTATACCGCTGATACTATTATACTGCTGATACCATTACACTGCTGATACTATTACACTGCTGATACTATTATACTATTATACTGCTGATACTATTACACTGCTGATACTATTATACCACTGATACTATTACACCGCTGATACTATTACACTGCCGATACTATTATACTGCTGATACTATTACACTGCTGATACTATTACACTGCTGATACTATTATACTGCTGATACTATTACACTGCTGATACTATTACACTGCTGATACTATTACACCGCTGATACTATTACACCGCTGATACTATTACACTGCTGATACTATTACACTGCTGATACTATTATACCGCTGATACTATTACACTGCTGATACTATTATACTGCTGATACTATTATACTGCTGATACTATTATACCGCTGATACCATTATACCGCTGATACTATTATACTGCTGATACTATTACACCGCTGATACTATTACACTGCTGATACTATTATACCGCTGATACTATTACACTGCTGATACTATTACACCGCTGATACTATTACACTGCTGATACTATTATACCGCTGATACTATTATACTGCTGATACTATTACACTGCTGATACTATTATACTGCTGATACTATTATACCGCTGATACTATTACACTGCTGATACTATTACACCGCTGATACCATTATACCGCTGATACTATTACACTGCTGATACTATTATACCGCTGATACTATTACACTGCTGATACTATTATACTGCTGATACTATTATACCGCTGATACTATTACACTGCTGATACTATTATACTGACGGCCCAATATCAATAGATTCACCTTAAACACTTTTTTGGCCCACACACGGAAAGATTCCTCTTGTCCACATAATTCATCGCCCTCCCCCATTTTTAGGATCCGCTCTCCCCCCATCTCTTCTAGCAGAGTATCCACCGCTCGGGCGAAGGCACAGAAATGCGGGTAAGCCCTGGAACCGAGTCCAAAGACTGAGAATCTAGTGAAGAAGAGAGAATGTGCTGTGTGTTATACGGCCGACAAATACGGACAAATGAGAGGAAACGTTATCCACATTATATGAACCACGTTATATCGTTATATGGCAAAAGCTACAGAGCAAAGAAAACAAAGGAAACCAAACAAAATCCATATCCTGACACAGATGGAATATCCTAGTGATCAATGCTGGGCTATTCAACATTGTCTGCAGATCTTAAAGGGGTATTCCACTCACACATAGCTTTTGATATGTTGCTGCCCATGGTGAGACTAACAATTCCTTCCATACTTGTTATTATCTATTCAGTCTCCTTCCCACAGGTCTGAGCTGCTGCTTTCTGCTGAAGACAAAGAAATCTGAGTGTGAGCTTTTCTCTATGTGTCCCCCTCCTTCCCCCTCCCTTCTGAGACAGCTGATGTAAACAAGTCCCTGGCAGGCTTTATCTGCAACTTTCCAATCACAGTGCGTTCATTAGCTACCTGACCTCAAATTAATCTTCCCAGCATTACACAGTTGCAGATACAGCCTACCAGGGACTTGTTTACATGAGCTATCTGGAAACGGATGGGGGGTTGGGGGGGGGCAACAGAGAGAACAACTCAGAAACAGATTTCTTTGTCTTCAGCAGAAATAAGCAGGATCAGAACTGGGGGAGGGAGAGACTGAATAGATAATAACAAGCATAGAAGTAATTGTTAGTCTCACCATGGGCAGCAACATATCAAAACTTATGTTTGACAGGAATACCCCTCAAACAAGAAAGCTATAGCAATATCTATCCTAAGACATCACCTTGAAATGGAAGATCTTTAGACTATTAGGCTATGTTCACACTACATAAAACTACAGCCGTTGTTGCCGATGGCAACAACGGCCGTAGTTTTTGTGCAGCGGAACACAGCCTATTAAGCAATGGGATCCCGGCCGGAGCGTACACACATCGTATACGCTCCGGCCGGGATCTGTGCGGCCCCGCAAATAACTGACAGGTCAGTTTTCTGCGGCCGGAATTCAGTGAATTCCGGCCGCAGAAAGACCTGTCAGTTCACACAGTGAAGCGAGCGGCTCCGGCCGCTTGCTTCACTGTGGGCTATGGGAAGCTCTGATGCGGGCGCACACTGATGCGCCCGCATCAGAGCTCTGCAGCCGGGGTCACGGAACGGCCGGTCTCATACGTAGTGTGAACATAGCCTTAAGGCCCTATTCCACGGAACGATTATCGTTTGTATTCGGCCGATATCGGCCGCTACGGACGATAATCGTCCCGTGGAATAGAGTGCAACGATCAGCCGACATCGTTCATGTCGGCTGATCGTTGCAGTCGCTTGTTTTTCAACATGTTGAAAAACAAGCGACTGATATAGCAGCGATCTGCTGCCGTCTCTCCGTTGAATAGGGGCGTCGGCAGCAGACGCTGCTATATCCTATGGGCTGCCCGGACGATCAGCGATCCTCCGAGCAGCCCCCCCCCCCGCAGCTCCCCGCCGCCCCCTCCCGCACTCACCCGCTCGCTGCAGCCACGCTGAATAGCGGCGGCAGCGAGCGGGGAACGAGGAGCAAACGAGCGCTGAGAGCACTTGTTCGCTCCTCTAAACGACCAGTGTAATAGGCCCATTAGGGTACTATTACACCAACAGATCTGACGACAGATTATCTGCCAAAGATTTGAAGCCAAACCCAGGAGTGGATTTGAAAAGAGGAGAAATCTCAGTCTTTCCTTTATGACCTGTTCTCTGATTATAGTCTGTTCCTGGCTTTGGCTTCAAATCTTTGGCAGATAATCTGTCGTCAGATCTGTTGGTGGAATAGTACCCTTAGGATGGAAGAACAGAGTGCCCATTGATTTCTCTTGGCGCTGTGTACTGCGATCTTCCCCTTTAGGCTATGTTCACACTACGTATGAGACCGGCCGTTCCGTTCCATCAGTGTGCGCCCGCATCAGAGCACTGTGTGAACTGACAAGTCTATCTGTGGCTGGAAATTCACTGAATTCCGGCCGCAGAAAACTGACATGTCAGTTATATGCGGGGCCGTACAGATCCCGGCCAGAGCGCAAACGATGTGTGTACGCTCCGGCCGGGATGCCATTGCTTAATAGGCTGTCTTCCACTGCACAAAAACTACGGCCGTTGTTGCCATCAGCAACAACGGCCGTAGTTTTACGTAGTGTGAACATAGCCTTAAATTGTTTGCGCAATTGTGTTCCGGTTCTCAGGATCAGTGGGGGTCTGAGCGGTCTCAGGATCAGTGGGGGTCTGGGCAGTCTCAGGATCAGTGGGGGTCTGAGCGGTCTCAGGATCAGTGGGGGTCTGAGCGGTCTCAGGATCAGTGGGGGTCTGAGCGGTCTCAGGATCAGTGGGGTCTGGGCGGTCTCAGGATCAGTGGGGTCTGGGCGGTCTCAGGATCAGTGGGGGTCTGGGCAGTCTCAGGATCAGTGGGGGTCTGGGCAGTCTCAGGATCAGTGGGGGTCTGGGCAGTCTCAGGATCAGTGGGGGTCTGGGCAGTCTCAGGATCAGTGGGGGTCTGGGCAGTCTCAGGATCAAAGTGAAACTGGCTCAGTTGCCCCCGGCAACCAATCAGATTCCACCTCTCATTCCTCACAGACTCTTTGGAAAATAAAAGGTGGAATCTGATTGGTTGCCGGGGGCGACTGAGCCAGTCTCACTTTACACCATGTCTGATAAATCTCCCGCTATATGTTTTAATTTGTTTGGGAAAACGACGACACATTTCTCCGTTGATAAATCTGCTCGATTGGTTATTGGATTGGTGAATCAGGACACACAGGAGCGGGTGATCGTACTGAGGAGATGGGTTACTGTACAGATATATCCAAACCTTACCTAACATTGGCTAAGGGACCGGCGCTCCCAAAATTATCTCCAGGCCCCGTCTCATCTCCGGACGACTTTCGAGCATCAGCAGAAGACGACACGCTATTAAAACGCACCTTGTAGCTACTAAAGACAAAACATAACATAGCATCTTAAAGGGGAAGTTCTTTCAAATCAACTGGTGCCAGAAAGTGCCAAAAATTTGTTATTTACTTCTAATTAAATATCTCCAGTCTTCCAGTACTTATCAGCTGCTGTATTTCCTGCAGGAAGTGGTGTATTCTCTCCAGTCTGACACAGTGCTCTCTGCTGCCACCTCTGTCCATGTCAGGAACTGTCCAGAGCAGCAGCAAATCCCCATAGAAAACCTCTCCTGAAAACCTTTAATAAAATATCTTTAAAAAAAAAAAAAAAAAAAAAAAAAAAAAAGAAAACCTCTCCTGCTCTCTTGACTGGACATACAGCAGCTGATAAGTACTGGAAGACTTGAGATTACAAATCTCTGGCACTAGAAAAAAATTGGTGAACTACCCTTACAATCATATCAAATCAATGTGGAGTTTGCAATACAGTCAGTAAACAGATGCCACCTAACACATAAAGATCCCTCATAGTATTATATAGTTTTATTACACTCAGCTGGAGCTTTTGTGTTATTATTATTATTATTATTATTATTATTATTGGCGCAGGCTTCAGTCGCCGCCTTGTCACATTTACATTCATTAAGATGAATTATGTATGAAACCTAATTAAGATGATTTGTGATACACAGATCAGGGGGCTGTCTCCTCGCCGTCACATCACAGTCTGACAGCTCGTCCTATAGTGGCCCGAGGGAATCGGCCGTCACTCTCATCATATAGAACGGACTGGAGAACACTGAACCTAAGATGAATGTTCTTCCTAGGTGTGAACACATCATGTACATAGGAGGTGTTTTCTCAATGCAAATGTTCCTCTCCGTAGTAGTTAGGATGTTGCTATTAGTGTCAGGAGCTGTAATCTTATTAATGACAGAAAACGGACGTTTTTTTATCCCATTTTGAAGGAGACGTCCGAAAGATATGAAAATGATCAGTACTGCGCCACAAATCTGCCCCCGCACCAGTGGAGATACTGTGACGGTAACTCACGTTCTCTCCTCTATGTTGGAATTCGGATGCCTCATCTCCATCATGGCGCAGCCAAATTTCTGTAAAAGAGAAAGAAGAATTATGTTTCTTATAAAGAAGCCTGAGCGGATGTTTTGGTCCTGAAGAGGATAAGCCTCAAAGGAGAAGTCTGGTCATATGGAAAAATCCAGATCTGACAGGAATGTAAAAACGATATACTTACCTGTCCCCGTGCCTCCACAGCACTGTGACCCGGCTCAGGAATGTCCGCTCAGCCAGTCAGCGACTAGGGTGGGACACTGCTGCTGTCAATGACTGGCTGAGCGGGATCTTTCACCGGAACCCAGGAGCCCAGCAGCGGTCAGTGAGCCTGTGACGTGGTGCTGCGGGGGCACGAGGACAGGTAAGTATAGATTCTTTATATTGTTCCTGTATCAGTCCCCCATAATAATTATTCCATGCGGGAGCCTCATACCTCTCCTTTTTCTGGCGGGTCTCCATTCCCAAAGGTGCTGGTCACCACCAAGACAAGGGCTTCATGCTCCAAATGCACAATGTCATACTCTTCCATCGACATGGCCTGGAGAGAAAAGGTTTCCGTTTACTAACAACAACAACAACATTTTTTCCCCCAGAGACAGCATCGCTCTTGTCTCAAGGTTGGGTGCAGTTTTTGCAACTCAGTCCCATTGAAGTGAATGGAACTTACTTGCAAACCACAACTGAACTGGAAACAAGAGTGGTGCTGTGTCTGGAAGAAAGTGCCCATGCTTTTATAGCGCTAGATATCCCCTTTAAGCAAAATATGCATAGAAAGATCCAAATATCAAGCTCTGCCAGCCGATTGTATTAGTCTAGTAAACGTAGTTGCCCTTTGCAAGTCATAATAGAATTTTAGAGGGAATCGAGGCACCTGGAGAGAAATGGTAGTCTTCTAGACAAACTAAATTGCTCAATTTGTACTTTAAAGGGGCACTCTATGAAAATGTTTTTCTTTCAAACCAACTTGTTTCAGAAATTTATACAGATTTGTAATTTACTTTTATAAAAAAAAAAAAAATCCAGTCTTCTAGTACTTAACAGCTGCTGTATGTCCTGCAGGAAATGGTATAGTCTCTCCTGCCTGCCACCTCTGTCCATGTCAGGAACTGTTCAGAGCAGGAGAGGTTTTCTATGGGCATTTGCTTTGCTGCTGCTCTGGACAGTTCCTGACATAGACAGAGGTGGCAGCAGAGAGCACTTTGTCAGACTGGAAAGAATACATCACTTCCTGCAGGACATACAGCAGCTGATAAGTACTGGAAGACTGGAGATTTTTAAATACAAATATAACTTTTTGACACCAGTTGATTTGGAAGGTTTTTTTGCTGGAGTACCCCTTTAAGCTCCAACGACATTACATGTTAGGAGAGGATTATTAACCCAGGAAATAGAGGAGGCTTAGCACAATACATTGGCGGCTATTACCTTTGCATCGAAGGCGTGCTTGAATATTTCACATAGTGTTTTTGCATAGATTTCTGATTTGCCAGTTTCGGTCGCATATAGAATTGTAGCTTTAACTCTTTTCGCCATTGCTTGCCCCATAAGTTTAGCTGAAAATTTAACTGCCCTGTGAAAAGAAGATGGCAGGTGTTTACATGGGGGGGAGGATGCGCCCCGGTTCTCAGATACAAAACCCAAATACATCACTTACTTGGCCAACTTCTTGAATCCAATGGCTCGTTTCTTAGTCGGCGTCCCATTTACTCCTTTCCAAACATGAGTGTTCCAGGGATCCGGCTGTGAAATAAACGTTTTTGGTTTACTATAACTTACTATGCTGTGCTATAATATGGGATATTTAGGGTACTGTCCCACAATGTTTCTTTTTGGACTTTTAACAGACATCTTTTTCAGGCTAAATAACGTCCATATTATGCAAATGCAATTTATTATTTAGCCTCAAAAAGATAGTCATCTAAAAACATAGGTCAAGGAAACACATGATACCTTTCATATATCTGTCTGTTCTTCCATAATATAGAAAAATGCTTTTATTCTCTGATGTAAAGTGTCAAAGAGGTTTTGCCGAGCTCTTCTCTCCCCTTCCATATGTATTATCCCACCACAGGTGATTCCCTAAGTTTTATACCACCCAGGTAAAGTAACTCTGTCAGGTGTCACATCAAGTACTGGCAGTTGTGATTCCAACTCCAGCCATTAGGTGTCTCACTCCCCTTGTGCACAGCTGCAGTCTAAGTATAAAGGTTTAGCCGTATTCAGACACTCTATATACTTCTTCTCTCTTACTCTCACTTTCTGTCCCACCACCCTTTATAACGTAGGGGCTTCCTGTGCAGTTCAGTTAGTTCAGGAGTGCTATTAGGAAAAGGAGTCATTCCCAGTTCACAGCCAGTGCTAAACCCTAGAGGTGGGGTAACTGGACCCTAGGACCACCCTTGTCTATGCCGAGGATTTCTTCAGCCAGGACAGTCACCCCCAAAGGAAAGGACTCACAAGGCGGTCTCTGATATTGTGTAGGCAGAAGGCAGTCAGATGTCAAAGCTTTATCTACACGTGAAAGAGTAGTAGATACCTGGAACAAACTTCCAGCAGAGGTGGTTGGTAAATCTACAATAACAGAATTTAAACACGCCTGGGATAAACATACATCTATCCTAAGATAATAAGAAAGAAAATACTAAAAGGGCAGACTAGATGGACCCAGTGGTCTTTTTCTGCCGACAATCTTCTATGTTTTATGTGAGTATGGGAAGATCTTCAAGATACTATATTCCTACCCACATCCCGTCACTGTTACTGATTAGACAAGGGCTCCTACCCGGCCCCTATACCACCCTCACACACAAGTCTCCACTTTCTTCTTCTACTCAGGTCTATCTCAAATTCTCATCCAAGTATTGTCAAGTATTTGTACAAGTACTTCCGGTAGGTCGGGTGCCCATGTGTCCGGCGGTGGGTACTACCATGACAAGTTACCCACAAAACACCAGAGCCCAATGGCTGCGCACAACACCTGCAACCAGCACCCCGGGCCTCGGCACATATTCCTGCTTGATTGACCCTTAAATTTCAACATTCAAGTCCTCATTCCAAATGTCATTCCTGCACCGTGCATAGGAATTGTGTGCAGGTGCAAGGTTTGGAAGCAGGACTGAAGGGGAGCAAGGAGGGGTTCAATCCCTCGGTACTTCAAGGGCTTGGGAACACTAGAGAATAGAAGCATCTTTCTACGTTCTGGAAGCACAGACAGATATATGGAAGGTACCAGGTGTCTCCTTGACCTAACAGTGTCTATCAGTGCCAGCAGTTTGGAACATGAATTACAGCTGACAGATTCCCTTGAAGCCGCCACCTCATCACGTTATTTATTATCGTCGTTGTTTGTTGCTTCTAGCATTGTCTCATTTTTGATACATTTTTATAATTGCTTATAATATAACAAACTTGCACAATGAATCGGTGATTAGAATAGTCTGTGGATTCTCTGAAACAATTAGCAGCAATTAGGTTGTTGCAGTGACCGGGATTGGTGGTAATTGCCTCAGACCACACACACAGACTATTCTAATTATATTTCAAGCAATTAAAAACATATAAAACTATTTTATTACAATGTGGAAACAAAAACCTAAGGCTGAGGTCACAGGCAGTAGAATCAGGTCGTTCCATTGTGGTCAATGGAGAATCATCACCTGTTGATGTGCCATATTGCCGTTATTTAAGTGATTGTTAAATCAATTGTCCCGTCATTTATTGTCATAAAATTTTGCTAAAAATCAGCAAGTCCCTTTTCTTTCATATCTTCATTCATAAAAAATGCTTGTGTTTGTGAGCTCCGAGACATCAACAAGTTTGCAGAGAGGAGATGAGGCCCTAGAGGCCGTATTAGACGCCTCGACCCCCGCTCTGTAAGCGAGCGCCCATCTTCTAGATATACACAGCTCGATAATTGTGCACGGGGCTGCACAGACATCATTAGTGCTTTATATAGAAAATAATAAAGATATAAGTATACTCACCTCTCCCTGCTCCTCCGGTGTCCTCCTGCCTTTTCCCTGCATTCCCCACTTGTCTCATTGACAGCCCAATCAGCCAATCAGTGAGCAAGATGGGACAACGTCACAGCCAGTGATTGGCTGAGCATACTGTCACAATTGACGGCTGCGGTCAGCGGGGAAAAGGCAGGAGGACACTGGAAGGAGGGGGTGGAGAGATAAGTATAACTACATCTTTATTATTTTCTTATTACCCTTTATACCCTATACCCTGCAATCCACTCTCTCTCCTGCTTCCTGTGCTCCCCTCCCTTCCTTTGAAGGGGAGACAGAGATCATGTGACCACCGTCTCACGTTCAGTTTGTTTTATGAGCACAGACTGAGGATCCAGACCTGATGGGGGGGTGGAGTATGGACAGGAAGGGGCGGGATTATAGGAGTGAGAGAAACAGGGCGTTCTGAGCAAGAACCATGAAGGTTACTGGGAGATCTAGCCTGACAGCAGCACATGGGAAGAGGAACAGCAGGAGAGATGGAGGAGAACGAGAACTGCAGAACTACTGTACAACCACATGATGAGAGTCGGGGGACATAGGTAAGAACATTTCATTGTTTGGAATTTTTGTTTTTTAACAGGGCTGCCTGGAGTTCCCCTGTAAGGTAGGAGCCTGGAGTTCCCCTTTAAGATAGGAGCCTGGAGTTCCCCTTTAAGGTAGGAGCCTGGAGTTCCCCTGTAAGGTAGGAGCCTGGAGTTCCCCTTTAAGGTAGGAGCCTGGAGTTCCCCTGTAAGGTAGGAGCCTGGAGTTCCCCTTTAAGGTAGGAGCCTGGAGTTCCCCTGTAAGGTAGGAGCCTGGAGTTCCCCTGTAAGGTAGGAGCCTGGAGTTCCCCTGTAAGGTAGGAGCCTGGAGTTCCCCTTTAAGGTAGGAGCCTGGAGTTCCCCTGTAAGGTAGGAGCCTGGAGTTCCCCTGTAAGGTAGGAGCCTGGAGTTCCCCTGTAAGGTAGGAGCCTGGAGTTCCCCTTTAAGGTAGGAGCCTGGAGTTCCCCTGTAAGGTAGGAGCCTGGAGTTCCCAGGGTCCTGTTCCCACTTTTCCTCTGTACTATTAAAAGCAGGTGGATCACATTACCTGGTATTCGAAGGACGGTGAGAGACGATAGTTGAGCATTTCCTGGTGAAATACGGGCGTAATACTTCCGGACATTGGGGGTACTATCCAGACCCAGTCGGCAGGACAACCTCCGCGACACCGGTATTCATTTTCCATATGCTTAATGAATGACTCTGTGGCGGAGTGATGATCTACAATTGTTACTTTATCGTTCTGAGGGAAAAAAAAAATATTATTAAGATTATGATTAAGGAATATCCCCATCTGCCACACTTGTCCACTGCCTATGTCTAGAAGAGTAGCTTAAGGGCAGCTTCACACGTACCGGATCCGCAGCGGATTTCATGTTGCGAGTTTGCAGCGAAATCCTCTGCAGATCCAGTAGTGTGAAGGTAATTGGCGAATCCGCTGCATGTATGGGACCCCCTTAAACCCCGCCGGCCACCCGCAGCCCCGAGTATATATTACCAGCTCGGTGCCGCGGCTTTTTTCAGGCTCCCAGCTTCCCTTGCTCCTCTTCAGCCAATCAGTGCTGCTGTGCACTGATTGGCTGCTGGGGAGCGAGGGGAGTCGGGAGAGTCACACAGCCGCGGCGCCGAGCAGGTAATGTATACTCGGGGGCCGGGGCTGCGGACTGTGGGTGGCCGGCGGCGGGGTTAAAGAGGCTGGGCCCTATACACGCAGCGGATTCGCTGTGTGTATGGGACCCATTCACCTTCACATTACTGGATCCGCAGCGGATTTCGCTGCAAACTCGCAACATGAAATCCGCTACAGATCCGGTAAGTGTGAACGTACCCTAAAGAGGTATTGCCGTCAGGTAAAATACATGCTGAGTCATCCCACTCTTGGAGACTAAAAATTCCTTCCATACATGTCATTACCTTATCAGTCTCCTTCCCCTAATTCTAAGCTGCTGCTTTCTGCTGAAGACACAGAAATCTGTGTGTGAGCCTTTCTGTCTGTCTCGCCCTCCTTCCTCCTCCCTTTTGAGAGGGCTCATGTAAGCAAATGTAAACAGCGTCCCTGGCCTGCTGTC
This sequence comes from Dendropsophus ebraccatus, assembly GCF_027789765.1. Classification (NCBI taxonomy): domain Eukaryota; kingdom Metazoa; phylum Chordata; class Amphibia; order Anura; family Hylidae; genus Dendropsophus; species Dendropsophus ebraccatus. The sequence continues at coordinate 6,064,666 of NC_091456.1, read as the reverse complement.
TCTGCACTTTGTAATGCTGGGAGGAATAATCACAGTGAGATCATCAGCAACTTGACCTCAGAATAACCCTTCCAGTATTACAAAGAAGTTACAGTGTTGCAGAAACAGCCGGCCAGGAACTTCTTTACAAGAGCCGTCTTAGAAGGGAGGGGCAGGGGGAGACAGAGAGAAAAGCTCACACACAGTTTTCTGTCATCAGCACAAACAGAAGCTCAGAACTGGGGGAAGGAGAGAGAAAACTTAATAACAAGTATAGTAGGAATTGTTAGTCTCCAGGTGGGGGGATTATTTAAAATGTATTTTATCTGGCCGGAATACCCCTTTACCTAACTCAAGGGAATGAACAGGAATGACCCTGTTTCTGCAACAAGAACAGTGAAGACAATGGAGCCGATCTTCAGCTCATTGTGTTTGCACCCAGATGACTGATGGATCTATATATCCACCGCACTTATATATCAGAGAACGTGCACAACCGTCGTCACAGTATCTCTCTTGTATCATAACTATAAAGCACAGGACCTACCTGAAAACTGTACAGAACGGCAATGTTAATCTCCACCAGCGCTTGGTCTTTCCACAGCGAGGACGTTTTTCTTGTGTCCAAGTTCATTTTTTTGGCAACTTCCTGCAGGAAACAGTTTTACTAAATAATATCTGTCTGAATGATGAACGACAAGGTATTCAGCACAATGAGCCCGGACTATTCTAGAAGCCGCCAACAATAACATCGCCTCTTACTCCATCGCTTCACCCAGAAAAATCTGAATTCTAATGATAATGATTGTGGATTTTACAGTCCATCTACATATATAGTTCACATCCCATTGGTAATTACATTTGGCGTATACACATCGCGACGCTATGCACACATACTGTATACTGTAAACATCCATGGGACAGATCTACGCTTTCCAGTACAACAGAGGAAAGAGGTGGCAGCAGAGAGCAGTGTGTCAGACTCAAATTACATAACGGACGTTCTTTTCATAATGCAATTATTTCCATTGAAGTCAATGCAAAGAATGGCCGTTGTTTCACACAATGTATTGAGTAATTATTTACGTCCATTGTCCATTTTTTGCCAACAAGATGACAATAAATTTGAGTTTATATAAATGTAGAAGTTTTACTGTTACATCTTCAAGATCTTGGTTCAAGTTGACAAAATGTGCAGTTCAGTTACTGTCTATATATAGTCTATAAATATATATATAGAATATATATATAGATGGTATGTGAACTGCACAATGTCATATTCTGTATATTTATGGAAGTGTAAAACATTCTGCACGTTTGACCAATTCATTTATATTCTGTATATTTATGTTATTGCAGGGGACAATATTCTGACCAATTCATTTATATTCTGTATATTTATGTTATTGCAGGGGACAATATTCTGACCAATTCATTTAAAGTGACATTGCATTATCTAATGCTACCAAAAGGTGGAGCTCTTTACCAGGCCACAGTACCTCCAGTATGTTATAGCGGGAGTTATCACAGTAATCTCGCACTCCGATTTCAGTCCCCATGTACCATCCACTGAAAGGGCAGGCAGTGAACTCCAGGCCTCCGACCTCGAGTAACAGACTGGACACAGCCGGTAAGCCGTACCACTTCAGATCCAGATCTTTAAACCATTCAAACCTGAACGTTAGAATCAGAGAAGACGTAGTAATACAATGAGGAATCGGGCTGGGTTCACACTGCGTTTTTGTAATCTGGTTTTTTTCCAACCATTTCATACAAAAAAAAAAAATGGATGGAAACAGATGCAAAAACGAATACATTTGTGTGCATTGGTTTTTCCATTGACTTCCATTACAAAAAAAAACCTGATAAAAAAAGGATCAAAACGCATGTGTTTTTAGCGTACACAAAAATGTGGTTGATCACGTTTTTTGTGTACGCTTATAAAAAAGGATGCGTTTTAATCCGTTTTTAAATCCGTTTTTCTATAATGGATGCTTTTATCTTTTTTGGCATAAAATGGATTAAAAGAATGGATTGCACAAATGCTGCATGAACCCGGCCTTAGGCTAGGGCCACACTACATTTTTCCAGTCCGTTTTTTTTTTCAGTTGACGACTTTTTTGTGTACGCCAAAAAAAAAACCACATCCATTTTGATCTGTTTTTTTTTTTTTTTTTTTATAATGGGAAAACCGATCCAAACGGATTGGACACAATTGCAGGGGTTTTTTTTGCCATTTTTCCATCTGTTTTTTTTGCAAAAACGAATGAAAGAAAACGGACTGTAAAAACGCAGTGTGAACCCAGCCTTTTAAGCACACACTGGCTCTTGTTTGAAACAAAATATCGCCTTTTATACTTTAATATAACATCTCTTTTAGGTCATTAATAAATATTAAGGCTAGGTTTACACTGCATTTTTGCAATCCGTTTAACGTATACATTTTTATGGAAAAAACGGATGCAATTGTGTGTCATCCGTTTGGATCCGCTTTTCCATTATAAAAAAATTGATCAAAACGGATGTTTTTTTTTTAACGGACACAAGAGTAGTGTTGACTAAATTTTTCTGTCCATTAGAAGTAACCAATTAAAAACGGATACATTGAATGGATTGCAAAAATGCAGTGTGAACCCAGCCCTACAACAAAACTTATCAGAATTATAAGGCTAGGTTCACATCACGATTTTGCAATCCGTCTCCCTGTATCCGTACAGAAAAACGTGGTGAACCATATTTTTCTGTACGTTTCAAAATGTAAAAAAAAAACGGATCCGTTTTGATCCGTTTTTTTTTCTTTATAATGTAAGTCAATGGAAAACGGATCAAAACGCATGGCATGCAACAGCATCTGTTTTTACCATCCGTTTTTTTTCATCGAGCGGATACATTAAACGGATAGCAAAATCGTGATGTGAACCTAGCCTTAAATCCACCCAAGCCCCTGAGTTCTCGTACTTAGGATGCCGGATTTGGATCTCGATAATCAGTTCTGGTGGGATCTCGAACAGTTCCGGGTCATTGCCGTCCGCCTGAAGGACGAGAGGGAGGACGTCGAATCGGCCTCGTGGAGCTTTCCAGCCTTGCTGAATGCAAATCTGCCCAGAGAAATAGTCAGATGTTTGGATCCCTGTGTGATCAGTCATTCCTCAGATTATAGATCGGTGATTATCTTAATGATGTCATTACCTCAGTCAGCTCCACATTGGCCGGGTCCCCGAGCACCGAGCCATCAGGCTGCTTGTATCCTGCGTAGCGGATAAGCTGAGCGTTCCACACCCTGAAGTCATGTTTTCCATCCGTCCTTTGGGGGAAAATGGTGATTGCTGATCTGTAAAGAGACATCGGACAAGCTTCAATTAAAGGGTGGATGACATCCAGTGTATAGTAAGGTACCGTATACTACATATATACTACTGTATACATATATAGTACCGTATACTACATATTTACTACTGTATACATATATACTACTATATACTACATATATACTACTGTATACATATATACTACTGTATACATATATAGTACCGTATACTACATATATACTACTGTATACATATATAGTATTGTATACTACATATATACTACTGTATACATATATAGTACCGTATACTACATATATACATATATAGTACCGTATACTACAAATATACTACTGTATACATATATAGTACCGTATACTACAAATATACTACTGTATACATATATAGTACCGTATACTACATATTTACTACTGTATACATATATAGTACCGTATACTACATATATACTACTGTATACATATATAGTACCGTATACTACATATATACTACTGTATACATATATAGTACCGTATACTACATATATACTACTGTATACATATATAGTACCGTATACTACATATATACTACTGTATACATATATAGTATTGTATACTACGTATATACTACTGTATACATATATAGTACCGTATACTACATATATACTACTGTATACATATATAGTACCGTATACTACATATATACTACTGTATACATATATAGTACCGTATTTAGTCATTATTTATATGGCTAAAGCAGATAATGTGCAGATCCACTGCAAGTTTGCCTCCTGTTGTCTTTGCCTTAAAGGGATATTCCACTCCAACATAACATAACATGTTTTCACCCATGGTGAGACTAACAATTCCTTTCAAACTTGTTATTATCTATTCAGTCTCCTTCCCCCAGTTCTCAGCTGTTGCTTTCTGCTTAAGACACAAAAATCTGTGTGTGAGCCTTTCACTCTATCTCCCCTCCTCCCCACTCCTTTCTGAGACGGCCCTGGCAGGCTTTATCTGCAACTTTGTAGCTTCTTCGCTGGGAGGGTTAATCTGAGGTCAAGTTTATGATGGACTGAATGGATTAATCTCTCAGCATTACAAAGTTGCAGCTAGGGACTTGTTTACATCAGCCGTCTCAGAAGGGAGGGGTGAGGAAAGGAAGACAGACAGAAAAGATCACATACAGATTTTTGTGTCTTCAGCAGAAAGCAGCAGCTGAGAACTGGGGGAAGGAGACTGAATAGATAATAACAAGTATGGAAGGAATTGTTAGTCTTATCATGAGTAGCAACATTTTTTAAGCGGAATGTTGGAGCGGAATACCCCTTTAAGCCCTCTAGCTAGATAAGAAACCATCGAATAGCTAAGTGACATTGCAATAGTCCAATGAATATTTTACAATTCCTAGAACCTGGATGGTTTTCCTGACCTCTATGGCATGGTCTCACCTGAGGTTGCCCTTGTTGGTGGCGTACTTGATGTGGTTGCAGATGGAGTTAAACATTCCGTGTGCAGTCGTACAGTCTCGAGCATCAAAGACCTAAGAAACAATAAAGAGAATATTATCATTGTCCAAAGGATATGTTATATCTACTATCCCGAGTGTGACCGCTGTATCTGCACATTAGAGTCTGGTATAGAACTCTGAATCCTATAGGAGCCTGTACACACTGCAAAGACCCATGCACAGACCCAGCACAATGGCAGATGGATTACTGATCTATAGTACGGACCCATAGGACCTCCGCACTGTGTATAGGCATGAAAAAGCAATGTGTGATCTCTGTCATACAGATCGGTATGGACTGATCGACTGATCGACACAGTCAGGAGACAGAGAGGAGCGCCCACCTGCAGCTTGGACCACTGGATTCTCCCCACACAGCGAGCTGCATTGCGCCAGGCATGTTTAGCTCCATATATCAGCTCAGTATCACGGAGCTGGTAGGTGTCCGTGGTCTCAATCTCTTTCCTTACTTCTTCCAGTCTGTCTAGGTGAGCCTTAGAGCCAAATCTGTAATGATAAAGGTCAGAGATGAGATGACCTGTAACATCATTAGTCATAGTCCAGACTCCATTTATGTATTGAAGGGGCTGTACACCAAAAAATGTTTTCTTTCAAATCAACTGGTGTCAGAAAGTGACAGAGAATTGTAATTTATTTCTATTAAAAAAAAAAAAATCTCAAATCTTCCAGTACTTATGAGCTGCTGTATGCCCTGCAGGATGTGGTGTATTCTCTCCAGTCTGACACAGTGCTCTCTGCTGCCACCTTTGTCCATGTCAGGAACTGTCCAGAGCAGGAGAGGTTTTCTATGGGGATTTGCTGCTGCTCTGGACAGTTCCTGACATGGACAGAGGTGGCAGCAGAGAGCACTGTGTCAGACTGGAGAGAATACACCCCTTCCTGCAGGATATACAGCAGCTGATAAGTACTGGAAGTCTGGAGATTTTTTTTTTAATAGAATAAATTACAAATCTGTAAAACTTTGATACCAGTTTATTTGAAAGAAAAAGATAACCGGCGTACCCCTTTATTGTACGAGAATAAATATTCATTTATTGGTTTTATACCACATCAGATTACTGTATAATTCATAATACAAATCACTAGTTGATCTCTATAGAGAGGTTCTATTTTTTTGCCGTTTTAAGCCAAGGCTGGGAATACTGGAACCTTCTTTCCTGCAATAAGATATCCAGCTACTTGTCCTAAAAAAAGCTACACCCCTGACAGTTCTCTGGTGGAATTATGTGTATATATATATATATATATATATATATATATATTACTTATAGTATATTACTTATAGTCATCAGACGTCAGCTCAGTGAATAATAAGCAAAATGCATACCGGTGCATGATAAGGAAGTGCAGCCATACTGTACACTGCAGCACATCACACTACCTATGTACTGTACACTGCAGCACATCACACCACCTATGTACTGTACACTGCAGCACATCACACTACCTATGTACTGTACCATACTGTACACTGCAGCACATCACACCACCTATGTACTGTACCATACTGTACACTGCAGCACATCACACTACCCATGTACTGTACCATACTGTATACTGCAGCACATCACACCACATATGTACTGTACCATACTGTACACTGCAGCACATCACACCACCTATGTACTGTACCATACTGTACACTGCAGCACATCACACCACCCATGTACTGTACCATACTGTACACTGCAGCACATCACACTACCTATGTACTGTACACTGCAGCACATCACACCACCTATGTACTGTACCATACTGTACACTGCAGCACATCACACTACCTATGTACTGTACACTGCAGCACATCACACCACCTATGTACTGTACCATACTGTATACTGCAGCACATCACACCACCTATGTACTGTACCATACTGTACACTGCAGCACATCACACTACCTATGTACTGTACACTGCAGCACATCACACCACCTATGTACTGTACCATACTGTACACTGCAGCACATCACACAACCTATGTACTGTACACTGCAGCACATCACACCACCTATGTACTGTACCATACTGTACACTGCAGCACATCACACTACCTATGTACTGTACACTGCAGCACATCACACCACCTATGTACTGTACCATACTGTACACTGCAGCACATCACACCACCTATGTACTGTACCATACTGTACACTGCAGCACATCACACCACCTATGTACTGTACCATACTGTACACTGCAGCACATCACACCACCCATGTACTGTACCATACTGTACACTGCAGCACATCACACCACCTATGTACTGTACCATACTGTACACTGCAGCACATCACACCACCCATGTACTGTACCATACTGTACACTGCAGCACATCACACCACCTATGTACTGTACCATACTGTACACTGCAGCACATCACACTACCTATGTACTGTACACTGCAGCACATCACACCACCTATGTACTGTACCATACTGTACACTGCAGCACATCACACTACCCATGTACTGTACCATACTGTATACTGCAGCACATCACACCACCTATGTACTGTACCATACTGTACACTGCAGCACATCACACCACCTATGTACTGTACCATACTGTACACTGCAGCACATCACACCACCCATGTACTGTACCATACTGTACACTGCAGCACATCACACCACCTATGTACTGTACCATACTGTACACTGCAGCACATCACACTACCTATGTACTGTACACTGCAGCACATCACACCACCTATGTACTGTACCATACTGTACACTGCAGCACATCACACTACCTATGTACTGTACACTGCAGCACATCACACCACCTATGTACTGTACCATACTGTATACTGCAGCACATCACACCACCTATGTACTGTACCATACTGTACACTGCAGCACATCACACTACCTATGTACTGTACACTGCAGCACATCACACCACCTATGTACTGTACACTGCAGCACATCACACTACCTATATACTGTACACTGTAGCACATCACACCACCTACAGTATGTACTGTACCATACTGTACACTGCAGCACATCACACCACCTATGTACTGTACCATACTGTACACTGCAGCACATCACGCTACCTATGTACTGTACACTGCAGCACATCACACCACCTACAGTATGTACTGTACCATACTGTACACTGCAGCACATCACACTACCTATGTACTGTACCATACTGTTCACTGCAGCACATCACACTACCTATGTACTGTACACTGCAGCACATCACACCACCTATGTACTGTACCATACTGTACACTGCAGCACATCACACTACCTATGTACTGTACACTGCAGCACATCACACCACCTATGTACTGTACCATACTGTACACTGCAGCACATCACACCACCTATGTACTGTACCATACTGTACACTGCAGCACATCACACCACCTATGTACTGTACCATACTGTACACTGCAGCACATCACACCACCTATGTACTGTACCATACTGTACACTGCAGCACATCACACCACCTATGTACTGTACCATACTGTACACTGCAGCACATCACGCTACCTATGTACTGTACACTGAAGCACATCACACTACCTATATACTGTACACTGTAGCACATCACACCACCTACAGTATGTACTGTACCATACTGTACACTGCAGCACATCACACCACCTATGTACTGTACCATACTGTACACTGCAGCACATCACGCTACCTATGTACTGTACACTGCAGCACATCACACCACCTACAGTATGTACTGTACCATACTGTACACTGCAGCACATCACACTACCTATGTACTGTACCATACTGTTCACTGCAGCACATCACACTACCTATGTACTGTACACTGCAGCACATCACACCACCTATGTACTGTACCATACTGTACACTGCAGCACATCACACTACCTATGTACTGTACACTGCAGCACATCACACCACCTATGTACTGTACCATACTGTACACTGCAGCACATCACACCACCTATGTACTGTACCATACTGTACACTGCAGCACATCACACCACCTATGTACTGTACCATACTGTACACTGCAGCACATCACACCACCTATGTACTATACCATACTGTACACTGCAGCACATCACACCACCTATGTACTGTACCATACTGTACACTGCAGCACATCACACCACCTATGTACTGTACACTGCAGCACATCACACCACCTATGTACTGTACCATACTGTACACTGCAGCACATCACACTACCCATGTACTGTACCATACTGTATACTGCAGCACATCACACCACCTATGTACTGTACCATACTGTACACTGCAGCACATCACACCACCTATGTACTGTACCATACTGTACACTGCAGCACATCACACCACCTATGTACTGTACCATACTGTACACTGCAGCACATCACACCACCTATGTACTGTACCATACTGTACACTGCAGCACATCACACCACTCATGTACTGTACCATACTGTACACTGCAGCACATCACACCACCTATGTACTGTACCATACTGTACACTGCAGCACATCACACTACCCATGTACTGTACCATACTGTACACTGCAGCACATCTCACCACCCATGTACTGTACCATACTGTACACTGCAGCACATCACACTACCTATGTACTGTACACTGCAGCACATCACACCACCTATGTACTGTACACTGCAGCACATCACACCACCTATGTACTGTACCATACTGTATACTGCAGCACATCACACCACCTATGTACTGTACACTGCAGCACATCACACCACCTATGTACTGTACCATACTGTACACTGCAGCACATCACACCACCTATGTACTGTACCATACTGTACACTGCAGCACATCACACTACCTATGTACTGTACACTGCAGCACATCACACCACCTATGTACTGTACCATACTGTACACTGCAGCACATCACACCACCTACAGTATGTACTGTACCATACTGTACACTGCAGCACATGACACTACTACCCATGTACTGTACCATACTGTACACTGCAGCACATCACACTACCTGTGTACTGTACACTGCAGCACATCACACTACCTATGTACTGTACCATACTGTACACTGCAGCACATCACACTACCTATGTACTGTACACTGCAGCACATCACACTACCTATATACTGTACACTGCAGCACATCACACTACCTGTGTACTGTACACTGCAGCACATCACACTACCTATGTACTGTACCATACTGTACACTGCAGCACATCACACTACCTATGTACTGAACACTGCAGCACATCACACTACCTATGTACTGTACCTTTTGATTGAAGTGTAATATTGGTCAATGAACTCCTTGGCGAGGGGGAGAAGCTGCTCTTTAGTGCGGACGTCTTCTGGCTTACGGACGTATTGTGGAGGAGTCATGACAGCGCCCATACACATCTGCGGCGTGCAAGTGGTGGGCTAAAAAAATCAAACAGACCTTATTGTCCAAGATTCAAGATAGATGATGAATGTAATAAATGTGCGTGTGTCTTCTCCATCTTATAATATACATGACGTGCACCCCCTGTATTACCCCGCACGCCTACAGGTACATTCATGTATGTTGTAAATGGTTAAAAATGTATAGGGGTTTCTTGTAATAGTCTCCTTGTTGTATAGCCCTGTGTATGTAATTGTAGTGTCCCGGTACAGGGGTCCCTAAGCTTTTTGCTACCTGTCAGAATGTAACTCTCTCAGGTGTCACACCAAGGCTGGCAGCTGTGTTTTCCACACCAGCCACTAGGTGTCTCACTCTCCCCTGTGCACAGCTGCAGTCCTACAAATGTTCAGCCTAAGGGTCCTATTACACCAGCTGACAGGGGCTCGTTGAATACAGTAAGCTGCTAGATCAGCTCTCGTTTACTGGGCCTGTTACACAGCCCGATAATCGTTTAGCAAGGGCTGCATGGACATCGTTACCGATGTCCTTGCAGCCCTTGCCTAAACAGTAGACATTTCCCATTCACACTCCAGGGTTCCTCCTGCTTCCTCCCTGGTTCCATGCGCTGCAGCTTCAGAGCGGCCTTTCTGGCCGGAACCGCCGCAGCCATTGATTGGCTGAGTGGCCTGTCAGCTCAGCCGGGCTGCTCTGAAGCTGCAGCAAGTGGGACCGGGGAGGAAGCAGAGCACAGAAGGAGCCCTGGAGCGTGAATGGATATGTCTACTGTTTGTAGAATCGTGAGCTGCCGGCCACACATCTCTATTACAGGTATCGATGCACGGTCAGTGCCCGATGATTTTAAGTTTGGGCCTAAAGAAACGATCAGCTGATGATCATTGTCTTTATTATACCGATTCGGCCGATTATCGCTCCATGTAATAAGGCCCTTAGGCCCAGTTCACACTGAGCAAACAAGGTGGAATTCCACTGCGGAATCCCGCCGTGCTCAGTGTCCTGCAGTGAGAGAATGGGAGGGCGCACAGGTGTCCGCTCCCACCGCTCTCTGCTCAAAGAAATGAGCGGAGAGGGGAGGAAGCGGATGCGCGCGCCCTCCCATTCTCTCACTGCAGGACACTGAGCACGGCGGGATTAAGCGGTGGAATTCTGCCGTATGTGCTTAGTGTGAACTGGGCTATAATGTGTTACATTAAACCAATCACAAGTGCCCCCACTCTGCCCTTCTTACACTCTCTCACCCCTGCTTCCTGTCACACTTCTGTATGTAGGGGAGGGGTCTTCCTGTCAGGGGAGGAAGTGAGATGGTTGGTTAGTGAGTTAGTTGGAGGGTTAGTTAGTTCTTGTGTGGAGTCCAAGACAGCCAGTATGCAGTGCTACACCCTAGAAGTGGGGTGACCGGACACTAGGACCAACCCTTGTGTATTCCTACCACTTCTGGCCACTGTGATAAGTCGCCCCCAAACACCAGAGCCCACCAGCTGTGTACAACACCTGCACCAGCGCCCCGGGTCACGGCATAATGTGATTGCTATTTACCAAGTACTGGGTATTGCTGTAACCGCTAATAACGTGTAACTTACCATCGAAGCCTTGAAGTGCAGTACGTCATGCAGAACCGTGTTCGTGTCCCAATTCTTCACTTTTAGATATCGAGGACATTTGGAAGGACTTCCATTCACCTGGCTCTTTGCAGGGGACTGCCTTCCCGAGGCTGAAACCTGGAATTAGGGCAGAGGACGAATGCCAGCGCCCAAGGGGGAGGAGAGAGGAGAAAGTCTTAAGTTGTATATATCTGGTTGGCAGCCGAATGAAGCTCAGACCTGAAGCCAAGAAATAAATAATTCTCCACAAATCGACATCATTTCATAATGAACTCTCTTGGACGGCTCAGGCAGCAGCAGACGACATTATTAACCCAGATTACAGAGCAGACACAATACTATGTATATGTATTAAAGGAAACCATCAGCAGGTTTGTGCATAGGAACCGGCGGACAGTCCTGGTAGCCGCTTACCTCCTCTTTCTTCTCATTTCTTTAAGTTCCGCTGTTTTTGACAAATTAAATCTTATAAAAATATGTGCTGCTTGGCCACCCACCACCTGGCACCTTCGGTAATAAGGACTACTGATGCGTAAAGGAGAAGGTGGCTGAATATAACAACATGCACTTACCTCCCAGACTCCAGCACTGGGGTCCGCTGTCCTCTGGTTCACGGTCCCCTGGGTGCTTCCTGGTCTGAGCGGGGACCCGGGTTATGATGTTTCATCTCCACTCAGCCAGTCAGTGACAAAGGCCGCACCTCACTACGGCTGCTGACTGGCTGAGCGGGCGTGACGTCACGTTCTGGGCGCCTGTTGATATGTTCAGCCACCTTCTCCCCGACTCTTTTTGAAAAAATGTCAGACCCCAGACTTCTCCCTTGAGAAAGCCTAAGTGGACAGGCTGGGGTGTGCATCAGAAGGTATGAGCATCAAAAGTGGCTGCCCACAGAGCCGGAACACAGCGGAACTGGGGGGGGGGGGGGCGTCATGGAATCAAATTAGTCTTTCAAGTCGCACAATTAAAAGTATAAAAAGTATGCAAAATGTTTGCAGGGACCACCAGATCGCTACCTCAAGGAGCTTGAATAGTTTTAAGCTGGCCCCGCTGGTAGAGATGAGCGAGCTGGGACAAGGTTCGACCAAGCCATTGGCATTTGAATCTCGCTGTCTTCCGAATCCGTGGGGAAGGTGGTGACAGGGGAAAACATGGATACAGCCTAGGACATAGACTGTATCCAGTCTTATGTTTTCCAGGTGGGACTTGGACTGTTTTGGACTGTCTCCACCTTCCCCACGGACTGGGGACACTGGGGCAAAGCAGCAAAGAAGGAGTCCTGATACAGGCCGGGTGCAGTGCTGGAATAGGTTACGTATAGTTAGTAGGCAGACAATAGGTTACGTATCGGTCACTTTAAAGGAGAAGTCTGGGGAAAATTTTTATTAGTATTTAAAGTATTGTATTGCCCCTGAAATGCACATAAAGTGCTTTTTTTCCCCTGTACTTACTACTACATCAAGGCTTCACTTCCTGGATAAAATGGTGATGACTAGAGATGAGCGAACCCGGAGCATGCTGGAGTCGATCCGAACCCGAACTTTCGGCATTTGATTAGCGGTGACTGCTGAAGTTGGATAAAGGCCTAAGGTTATGTGGAAATCATGGATATAGTCATTGGCTGTATCCATGTTTTCCAGACAACCTTAGGGCTTTATCCAAGTTCAGCAGCCACCGCTAATCACATGCCGAACGTTCGCTCATCTCTAGTGATGTCACTTCCTGGATAACATGGTGATGTCACTTCCTGGATAACATGGTGATGTCGCTTCCTGGATAACATGGTGATGTCACTTCCTGGATAACATGGTGATGTCACTTCCTGGATAACATGGTGATGTCACTTCCTGGATAACATGGTGATGTCACAACCCGACTCCCAGAGCTGTGCGGGCTGTGGCTGCTGGAGAGGATGATGGCAGAGGGATGCTCAGTGTCCTTCCAGTGCCCTGTGTCCCCCTGCCATCATCCTCTCCAGCAGCCACAGCCCGCACAGCTCTGGGAGTCGGGTTGTGACATAAGGAAGTGACATATCCATGTTATCCAGGAAGTGACATCACCATGTTATCCAGGAAGTGACATCACCGCGTTATCTAGGAAGTGACATCACTATGTTATACAGGAAGTGACATCACCATGTTATCCAGGAAGTGACATCACCATGTTATCCAGGAAGTGACATCCCCATGTTATCCAGGAAGTGACATCCCCATGTTATCCAGGAAGTGACATCACCATGTTATCCAGGAAGTGACATCACCATGTTATCCAGGAAGTGACATCAGCATGTTATCCAGGAAGTGAAGCCTTGATGCAGTAGTAAGTGCAGGGAAAAAGCACTTATTTCCCGTAATAAGTGTATATTGGTGATTTGTATAACTTTTGGGGAGCAATACAATACTTTAATAAAAAATTTCACTTGAATCACCCATCATCCAGAAATTCACATCTTGGGGATACACAAGACCTCTGTAGGATTAGTTTACAATCACCACCAGTGACCTCGGGAAGCCATTGGCACACATTCTCTGACACATTGGTAGATGTTTGTTCCCAAGTCTAATGTTACGTATAGAATCGGAGAATGCTGAGCTCTATGTCTATATACAGTACCTGTATGTCTATATACCTGTGGGACCCGAAGTATGATGGTAGTACCCTATGCTAGTATGCTATGCTAGTACGCTATGCTAGTAGGCTATGCTAGTACGCTATGCTAGTAGGCTATGCTAGTACGTTATGCTGGCCTTGTGTATCAATGGGCACCTGACACATCTGCTCCCGGGAGCTCTGTATACACAGTATATTGCTGAATGGATGATACTGGAGAGCTGGGATTAGGCTCCGGCGTCTGCTCTCAGGGGTATTCGCTGTGGATAAGACTAGTGGGGAAATCCTGCATTTATGTCAGAAATATAAGTTAAAAGCAGATTAAGCGGTACGGGTGGCGGTAGAAAATACGGCAACAGGGATTAAAATGAAGCTTTAAAGAAAGAAAGATTCAGCTAAATGTGGCCGGGGAATCCCATAATCTGCAGCCAACACTGACAGGAAATCCCAGACGCTGCCCGAACGTCTCTGTCAGGATTGGTCTGAAAATGTCAGCATTACTTTCTCTGTTGCATATAATATCGATAGTATACAGCATATATAGTATACAGTATCTATGGTATTCAGCATAAATGGTATACAGCATATATGATGTACAGTATCTATAGTATACAGCATATATGGTATATAGTATCTATAGTATACAGTATCTATAGTATACAGCATATATGGTGTACAGTGTATATATATGGTATACAGCATATATGGTGTACAGTATCTATGGTATTCAGCATAAATGGTATACAGCATATATGGTATATAGTATCTATAGTATACAGCATATATAGTATACAGCATATATGGTATATAGTATCTATAGTATACAGCATATATAGTATACAGCATATATGGTATATAGTATCTATAGTATACAGTATCTATAGTATACAGCATATATGGTATACAGTATCTATGGTATACAGCATATATGGTGTACAGTGTATATATATGGTATACAGCATATATGGTGTACAGTATCTATAGTATACAGCATATATAGTATACAGCATATATGGTATATAGTATCTATAGTATACAGTATCTATAGTATACAGCATATATGGTATACAGTATCTATGGTATACAGCATATATGGTGTACAGTGTATATATATGGTATACAGTATCTATAGTATACAGCATCTATGGTATACAGTATCTATAGTATACAGCATATATGGTATATAGTATCTATAGTATACAGCATATATGGTGTACAGTGTATATATATGGTATACAGTATTTATGGTATACAGCATATATGGTATACAGTATCTATACTATACAGCATATATGGTGTACAGTGTATATATATATATGGTATACAGTATCTATGGTATTCAGCATGTATGGTATACAGTATCTATGGTATACAGCATATATGGTGTAGAGTGTATATATATGGTATACAGTATCTATGGTATTCAGCATATATGGTATACAGTATCTATAGTATACAGCATATATAGTATACAGTATCTATAGTATATACAGCATATATGGTATACAGTATCTAAAGTATACAGCATATATGGTATACAGTATCTATAGTATACAGCATATATTGGTATACAGTATCTATGGTATTCAGCATGTATAGTATACAGTACAGTATATATTGGTATACAGTATCTATGGTATTTAGCATAAATGGTATACAGTATCTATAGTATACAGCATATATTGGTATACAGTATCTATAGTATACAGCATATATTGGTATACAGTATCTATGGTATTCAGCATGTATGGTATACAGTACAGTATATATTGGTATACAGTATCTATGGTATTTAGCATAAATGGTATACAGTATCTATAGTATACAGCATATATTGGTATACAGTATCTATGGTATTCAGCATGTATGGTATACAGTACAGTATATATTGGTATACAGTATCTATGGTATTTAGCATAAATGGTATACAGTATCTATAGTATACAGCATATATTGGTATACAGTATCTATGGTATATAGTATCTATAGTATACAGCATATATTGGTATACAGTATCTATGGTATATAGTATCTATAGTATACAGCATATATTGGTATACAGTATCTATGGTATACAGTATCTATAGTATACAGCATATATTGGTATACAGTATCTATATTGTCTATTGTCTCTGCATTTATGGCCCATCTTGTGGAAACCGCAGGGATTTTTTATTTTTTTAATCTTAAATCAACTGGTGGCAGAAAGTTATACAGATTTGTATATTACTTTTATTTAAAATCCTCCAGTCTTCCAGTACTTATCAGCAGCTGTATGTCCTGCAGGAAGTGGTGTATTCTCTCCAGTCTGACAGAGTGCTCTCTGCTGCCACCTCTGTCCATGTCAGGAACTGTCCAGCAAATCCCCATAGAAAACCTCTCCTGCTCTGCACAGTTCCTGACATGGACAGAGGTGGCAGCAGAGAGCACTGTGTCAGACCGGAGAGAATACTCCTTTTTCTGCAGGACATACAGCAGCTGATAAGTACTGGAAGACTGGAGATTTTTAAATAAAAGTAATTTACAAATCTGTATAACTTTGCAACATCAGTTGATTTAAAAGAAAAAAAAATGTCCTTAAAGTTCCCCTTTAAGTAATAGACAATGACAGAGAGCAGATTTCTATTCGTGATCTATAGTAACGTCCCTGCACAACGTCCTCCCCCTGACCATGGAGGCGGCTCATCTCATTCTTCTATTTTCACCCTGCGGCACCTCAGATTTTCAGATTTAATTGAAAAATAGGTATGAAACCCAGCGAGGAGGCGTACTGAGTGCAATAAGCCGCCCGTGTGCCGAAGGCGATGTGCTCTGCGTCCGTGTGACGGACGTTCTTCTAATCTGGTACCAATAATATATTAGATGCTTTGCATTGGGTTCGGTGTTTTACACTCCGCTACATTCTCATTTCTGCTTCCTAAACTTCCTAAACCCGCAACAGAAGAATCATGTAGTGGCTGACTGCTAATTTTATAATCTACTCTTAAAGGGGAAGTAAAGCAAAAGTTATATAGATTTATAAATGATTTCTATTTTAAAATATTCAGTCTTACAGTACTTATCAGCTGCTGTATGTTCTACAGGAAGTGGTATATTCTCTCCAGTCTTTCAGCACTTATCAGCTGCTGTTTGTCCTGCAGGAAGTGGTGTATTTTCTCCAGACTTCCAGTACTTATCAGCTGCTGTATGTCCTGCAGGACATATAGCAGCTAATAGGAACTGAAAGACTGGAGATTTTTAAATAGAAATCAGTAGTGTATTCTCTCCAGTGTAACACAGTGCTCTCTGCGGCCACCTCTGTCCATGTCAGGAACTGTCCGGCGCAGGAGAGGTTTTCTATGGGGATTTGCTGCTGCTCTGGACAGTTCCTGACATGGACAGAGGTGGCAGCAGAGAGCACTGTGTCAGACTGGAGAGAATACACCACTTCCTGCAGGACATACAGCATCAGATAAGTACTGGAAGACTGAAGATTTTTTAATAGAAGTAAAATAATTTTTTTTTTTTTTTTTTTTTTTTTTTAAATATCTCCTTTTAATAGACTCCAGCAACAGAAGATCCTCTGAGCTCTGGTTCACAACCTGGTTATCTGGTGCATCCTGCATGTACAATGCGACATTTCATATACGTCAGTGATGAGAAGAGACGGCCAGAAATAGCTGACAACCTTTTAGTTTAGTCAATACTGAACGTTTATCCCCGGGATGACACTCGTCAATAAGTGATAGCGCGCGGGTGATTGGCAGACATTATTGGATATCCCAAACAGATATGACAAGTAAAGGATCTGCCGAATCTTGATAACACGGAGACAACAGTGAATGGTAATGGACGGACATACCTGCTCACATTCTAGGTAAGGGTTGTTTAACACCACCGGCATGTTATTGTTGCTTCTCCATAAATCATTTAAAGCTGCCTCATTGCCGCCTCCTTTTTGGAGTTTGCTGAAAATTAAAAAAAAATTGTCATTTAAGAAAAAAAAATCTTAATTTTTTTCTTTCAGCCAATTATAAAGCGATACATAAGTTGTTAACATATATGACATTTTCATTTCAAAATGTATTATAGTCTATATATATAGTGTATATATATAAATTTTAAAGGAGTATTCCACTCAAACATAACTTTTGATATGTCGCTACCCATGGTGAGAGTAACAATTCCTTCCCTACTTGTTATTATTTATTCAGTCTCCTTCCCCCAGTTCTCAGCTGCTGATTTCTGCTGAAGACACAAAAATCTGTGAGCTTTTCTCTCTGTCTCCCCCTCCTCCCCCTTTCCTTCTGAGACGACTTATGTAAGCAAGTCCCTGGCAGGCTGTATCTGCAACATTGTAGATTCTTTGTAACGCTGAAAGGGTTTTTCTGCGGTCAAGTGTAATTCTCCCCCCCCTAGCATTACAAAGAAGCTACAATGTTGCAGATACAGCCTGCCACAGTCTTGATTACATCAGCTGTCTCAGAAGGGAGGGGGGAGGAGGGGAGACATAAAGAAAAGCTCACACACAGATTTTTCTGTGTCTTCAGCTGAGAACTGGGGGAAGGAGACTGAATAAATAATAACAAGTATGGAAGGAATTGTTAGTCTCACCAGGGGCAGCAACATATCAAAAGTTATGTACGAGTGGAGTACCTCTTTAACATAATTTACCAAATTTCTCCTTAAATCTATCCCCTTCCCCCTCCGCCAGGGCAAACAAGGAAAAAAAAAATTGGAGAAAAACATTGTTTAGCGTACCCTATGAACATCAATAACCAAATAGGTGATTTATAGAATATTTACCACTGAATATTATCTGTCCATATTACGGATATATGGAGGGACCCCGATAACTTATCATTGAAACCATCCACTTATCTTTAGGTTTGATCACGTTCTTCGATCAGTTGTCTCTTTTAAACTTAAAAGGGGTATATTGCCCCGAAACGCGTTGTTTATGAGACCAATAAATTATTATTTTACCGAACCCGTTTACTGAAGCGGTGAAGGGACGTCTTTCTGGTTGCTATGGTCCCCGGTGAGCTCAGCGGATCTGACGCCCTTCCTCCATTTATCCATTCCCGATCCTGTGGCGTAGGATCCTGGGGCACCACTCTGGAACACGGCCACGACGGCCATCGCCTATCTGATAGGCTAAGCACAATCCAACACTTACCCGTCACTATACATATTCCTTACGTTATTGACCTACGGCCCCTTATTTATTCTTCCAGCCTTTGTTTTTCCCATCACGTAGAAGAAAGCAGCATTGTTATACAAGCAGATGGATCTCAGCTGATTATTATGGGCCGTGATTGGAGAGACCAGTGCTCTGAAAATGTTACATGTCATAGAGACATCATAGAGACATGACAAAAGTTTTGATCAGTCGCGGTCACACCTGTACTGATCAGGAGAACGAGCCGGGAGAAGACCGCAGTAAGCACGTCCACTCTCCACTCAGAGTTAGAAAAAAAAAAGAATTGACTTATAATGGAGCCCGACTCTTTTTTCTGGAGTGGAGGGAGGAAGCGCTTAGTGCGATTTTCTCGGTCGATTTCACAAACATCACACTTTACCTGTCCAGGCTGCAGGTCTTCTCCTTCTCCCGGTCCGGCGCCGCAGCAGCAGCGGTTCCGGCCAGTGATTGGCTGAGCGGTCTGTCAGCTCCGACAGGACGCTCCGAAGCTGCTGCGGCGCGGGACCGGGAGAAGGAGAAGACCTGCAGTCTGGACAGGTAAAGTATTGCAATAGGGCTGCAAGGACATCGGTAACAATGTCCCTGCAGCCCTCGCTAGACGATTGTCGGGCCGTGGAATAGGCCCAGTAAACGAGCGCCAATCTAGCAGATCGGGCATGTTCTGTAATTGTTATTCTATAAGAAATACAAGTATTTACCGAAATAGAGGTGTCAGGAGAGATGACGGGTCCTCTTTAATATTTATATGTAACAGGCGTGATTCATAGGAGACAGTCAGCCGCTATGTTGTTGCTAGGTTATTTCTGCTCATGAAGTTCATTATATTCATCCAATAATTCTAATGCTAAATGAGAATGGTAATTATTATAGCAACAGGAGATGAGCGAACCTCGAGCATCGGAGTACCGGTGGCTGAAGAAGTTGGATGCCACCCTAAGGAGTCCTGGAAAAGCCTGGATACGGCCA
The DNA here is from genome assembly GCF_027789765.1 of Dendropsophus ebraccatus. Lineage (NCBI taxonomy): Eukaryota > Metazoa > Chordata > Amphibia > Anura > Hylidae > Dendropsophus > Dendropsophus ebraccatus. The sequence continues at coordinate 6,044,133 of NC_091456.1, read as the reverse complement.
TAGGCCTATAGCTGTATCTACCAAGACTCCCAAGGGCGGCATCGCACCTCTTCAGCCACCACTAATCCAATGCCCAATGCTCAGGTTTACGTGAGCGCGCTTGAGGTTCGCTCATCTCTAATAGCAACCTCCACAACACCTCCGGCAATATCTGCTGGCCTCATCTTGTTTCCGTTACCTAACGTCCATCCTTGTCCTTTTACTGTTTCTTAAAAGATATTTTTAGTTGGAAAACGAGTTGGGTCTTATTTGGATGAGCCCATTCTCCCAGTGAATATCACCCCAGATACAAAACCATAAGGGAGTTTGGGTATTGGGGCTTATTCCCTCGTCCTTTGCGGACCCTATGGAGGGGGAAGCCTTGTAATGGATCGTTTCCCCGTCCGCCATGATGCTGAAACTGCTTGAATTAGAGACAGATTTAAACAGTGTGAACATGACTAATGAGGTCTAGGAGCATTTTTGTAAGATGATTTTTAAAAATTGTAACTGGGTAAATGAGCAGGTTGTGGTAATACAAGCCTCGTGTTCCCATCCTGACACGGTTCTGCCATATACCCCCAAATAGACCCAAGAACGGGGCGTATGTCTCATTTTTTTTGCTCATTTCACTTGAATCAAGAGAAGCAGAAGATATTGCGGCACTGGCCGCCACAGTGATCCTTCAATCTGCTGATCTATAGAGAGACCGGGAATCAGAACCTCAAGATCATACAATGAAGGCTAAAGGATAGGAGGTCAGTATTAGGACATGCGATTCTCCATTGTCATCTGAAATAATAAAATCAGACGGCAATTCACCCGTTATAATATAAGTAACTGCGCATCAACAGTGGATGGTATGGATGCAAGCTGGATCCAGTCCTGGGAAACTTCTCTACTGGATCCAGCTTTTCCCAAAACCCAGGGAGGAGCGGCACAGAGCAGCAGGGAGTTATAAGGCAGCCGGGTGAGGAGCGGATTTCCAAGATAACAAAGCGATTTGCTCTAATAATAATGGCGGTTAATAAAGATCATGATTATTATTATTTACGACCCTCATTATAAGGAGAAAGCCTTTTTTTTATACTTAAAAATACGTTGTGGGAACACGACCATAAACAACTATAAAAACAACCAGTACATTAAAGGGGTAAAACCCTTTTTCCTTCAAATCAACTGATGCCAGAACACAATCTCCATAATTCCAGTACTTATCAGCTGATGTATGTCCTGCAGGAAGTGGTGTATTCTCTCCAGTCTGACACAGTGCTCTCTGCTGCCATCTCTGTCCATGTCAGGAACTATCCATGGGGAACTATGGGGATTTGCTGCTGCTCTGGGACAATTCCCGACATGGACAGAGGTGGCAGCAGAGAGTACTGTGTCAGACTGGAGAGAATACACTACTTCCTGCAGGACATACAGCAGCTGATAGGTACTGGAAGACTGGAGATTTTTAAATAGAAGTAAATTACAAATCTATATAACTTTCTGAAACCAGTTTATTTAAAAGAAAAAGACTTTCGCCGGAGTTCCCCTTTAAAGTAAGATAAGATGCAGTTAAGCACGTATGATCTTGTCATAGAGAACAACTGGCAAGTTGAGCAATTAAATTACAAAGCGTTTTAGGCGGCAAAGTGTCAAAGTGTCATCCCCCACCTGAAGCTATTATATGTCAGCCCGCCGTGTGAACAGCGACGTCCTTTTCTTTTCTGGACTCGGGTTAAATGTTGTGAGCGATGACAGCGGCTCCTCGGGGGGGACACAGAGTCGCTTAATTGGAACTAATAGTTAACACAGAAAGGTCGTCACAGGCTGAGTAACAATGGGAAAATCTGTCCGCGCAATTCTCGCTGGTGATGATGATGGGTTTAGCCACCATCCCTTAAAGTGAGCAGAAGGAGACGTATCAGACCCTTCAAGGCTTCACTCCTCCAACATCTTTTATAGGTGAAAACAACTGACTTTTTTTCTCATAACGGCCGTTAATAATAATCGTGATTGTTATTTACAACCATCATTATTATAAAAAGGGCTGTTTTGGTTTTTTTTTACTCGAAAATACTTGTGGGAACAGAGCCTAAATTCTACTGCAGCATGTACTGCTGCTATCTGAGACATAAGACGTGTACATACAAGACAAGAATACTAAGGGTGTTATTACACAGGCCGATGGGGGCCCGATAATAACGGTAAACGAGCGCCAATCTGCTAGATCGGCGCTCGTTTACTGGACCTATTACATGGCCCGATTATCGTTTAACAAGGGCTGCAGGGACATCGTTACCGATGTCCTTGCAGCCCTTGCTTAACTTTATACATTATCTATCCATGCTGCAGGGCTCCTCTTGCGCTCTGCTTCTCCCCGGGTCCGGGCGCTCCAGCTTCAGAGCGGTCTTAGCTGACAGGCCACTCAGCCAATCACTGGGTGTGGCGGTCCCGGTCTGTAATTGGCTGAAGCTGGAGCGCACAAGACTCGGGGAGAAAGAGATCGCAAGAGGAGCCCTGCAGCATGGATAGGTAATGTATAGAGTTTTGGAAACAAGCGATAATTGTTCCGTGTAATAGGACCCTAAGGCTACATTCACACCTTAGTAAATTTTTAAGGATGAAATTCGCAATCAGCTTTTTTTTTCTCTGCAATCAGCAAAATATCATCTGTATAGTGTTCCGAATTTTTTACAAAAAAAGTGTGTGTGGGGGGGGGGGGGGGGGGGGAGAATGTCATAAAATGATGTCACTGTCTGTCCCAACCAGCCAGGAGGAGCCTAAATGGTGATGTCACAGGATGGTTTTGTGGAGTGCTTAGGTGTTTCCATAGAACATGCTTAGGTGAGGCTCCCATAGACTTCTATTGAAGTGTCCGTACTGCAATTGCAGACCGCATTACATCCAGTACTATTTTTTTTGTGTCGCAGATCTGCAAGTTTACAGGATGTATGAACAGCACCAGAGGAATTAATGGGTTGCAAAGGATTCAGTATTTGCTGATCAGCATCAGTAGTCCGCCCAGAAAAAAGTCCTAATCAATATTATTTGTAGTCTTGTGTTTTCTGATTCAAACTTTTTGCTCATGTCATATTTTGTATATTTAGTAAAGTCATAACAATATGGCACTGACCTAAACACATAGAGACGTTACATTTTTTAAAGCTTATGTCCATGTCAGGAACTGTCCAGAGCAGCAGCAAATCCCCATAGGAAACCTCTCCTGCTCTGGACAGTTCCTGACATGGACAGAGGTGGCAGCAGAGAGCACTGTGTCAGCCTGGAGAGAATACACCACTTCCAGCAGGGCATGCAGCAGCTGATAAGTACTGAAAGACTGGAGATTTTCAAATAAAAGTAAATTACAAATCTATATAACTTACTGAAACCAGTTGATTTGAAAGAAAAATATTTTCGCTGGAGTACCTCTTTAAGCTATTCCCCTCCTTATGGGCATAATTTCACATTTCTCAGTGTTAGGCTACGTTCACACAGAGCAAAAGGAGCGGATTACGCAAGGAAATATTTCCGCCTGAAATCAACTGACGCTGAATTCCGAGCAGAATATAAGCAGAATGTAAGCAGAATCCCTGCGTATTCTGCTAGGAAAGTGTTCAGCTTGTAATCCGCTCTTGACAAATTCAGCGCGGAATACTCGAGGAATCCGCGCTGAATCCGCATGCATTCAGCGCTTAAATTCAGCGAGTATTTGGTGAGTAAACTAGACTATACCAGAACATATACTAGAATCCTCCTCCCCCCCCCTTTTCCCCATTTCCGCGCTGATTCAGCGAGTAATTTCCGCTTGTATTACGCTTGTATTCCGCGCTGAAACAGAAAATCAGAGCCCCATTGGTTTGTATAGGCTTCTGCTAGCGGAAGAATCAACATGTTCATTCTTCTGGCGGAAAGCGGATTAGTTCAGTGCGGAAATTCCACTGTGTGAACTGCAGAGCAGAATTTCCATTCAACACAATGGAAATTAGCTCTGCACCTATTTTTTTAACGGCTGAAATTTCAGCGCTGATTCAGTGCAGAAATTCAGCTGCTTTTGCTCAGTGGGAACGAGCCCTTAGGCCGAGGCTACACTGTGACTTTTTGTAGCACTACAAGTGTGTTTTTAACTATTAAGTGACAGCAGCAGTCCACAAGATTACATGTAACTAGAGATGAGCGCAACTGGGCGGCATCCAACTTCTTTTTTTTTACAGAAATCAACAGTACAAGCGATTTTAAGAAACTCTATAATAGGTTTTATTAGACAAAAAAGCCTCTTTCTGTACACACACACTTCTTATCTGTGCATTATCAGGCAAAGTCATCTACATTACAGAGAAGCAAAGTGAAGACGGGTTTGCTGAGTCCATTATAACCTCAGGAGGGTGGAGGGGCGAGGGGGATGAGTGAGCAGGGAGAGCCGAGAAGCAGCCGTACAGTTTGGAGACTGTCTGGGCACATAAACTGCTGAATTACCAGGTCAGAAAGGTCAGTGCTTATCTGGGATCTTGGTGAGAGAAGATTGCAGGGTGTTGTGCTGTGCAGGGCTGCCTTTTCTCCTCTCTGTGCTCACTCATCCCCTCTGCCCCTCCCCCCTCCATAGAGCATAATGGACACAGAAATCGTGCTTCTTCTGAAATGAGGGGGGAGGTAGGAAAAAGTCCATAGCACTTGCATTTTTCCACCTAGAGACCCACAGGAGCCCTTATTTTTTGCGAAACCAATTGTACTTTGCAATGACAGGCATTATTTTTCCATAAAATATGCTGCAAAACCGGAAAAAAATCATTTGCGCTGTTAAATTGAAAAAAACAAAAAACAAATTTGTGTTTCGGGGAGTTTTGCATTTACGATGTTCGCCCTATGTTAAAACTGACTTGTTATGCATGTTCCTCAAGTTGTTACGATTACAACTATATATAACATGTATAACTTTTATATTATGTGATGGCTTTTAAAAAATTCAAACCATTGTTAACAAATATATGTTCCTTAAACCGCTCCATTCCCAGGCTTATAGCGCTTTTATCCTTTGGTCTATGGGGCTGTGTCAGGTGTGATTTTTTGCGCCATGATGTGATCTTTCTATCGGTACCTTGATTGCACATATGCAACTTTTTGATCACTTTTTATTACATTTTTTCTGGATTTGATGCGACCAAAAATGCGCAATTTTGCACTTTGGAATTTTTTTGCGCTGACGCCGTTTACCGTGCGAGATCAGGAATGTGATTAATTAATAGCTCGGGCGATAACGTGCGTGGAGATACCAAATATGTTTATTTATTTGTTTATTTATTAATTTATATTTATAAAATAGGAAAAGGGGGGTGATTTGGACTTTTATTAGGGGAGGGGATTTTTTATTAATAAAAACACTTTTTTACTTTTTTTTTTTAACATAAACTAGAAGCCCCCCTGGGAGACTTGTATATACACAGCAAAGATTAATTAGATCGGTCATAGATTGCTTTGGCCTGCTGCAGGCCATAGCAATCTATTGCCGAGCCGGGATCAGCGTCATTGCGACACTGAGGCCCGACACGGGCAGAAGAACGGATCTCCCCCCCGTGATCGTACCAGGTACGTCATGGGTCGCTAAGGGGTTAAGCATGCTGGAGCTCATCTCTACATGTAACTCCATGCATTGCTGTGGACTGCAGTTATTACTCACTATTTAAAATTAGAGATGAGCGAACCGGGTTTGGGTTTGAGTCGATCCGAACCCGAACGTTCGGCATGTGATTAGCGGGGGCTGCTGAACTTGGATAAAGCTCTAAGGTTGTCTGGAAAACATGAATACAGCCAATGACTATATCCATGTTTTCCATATAGCCTTCGGGCTTTATCCAACTTTAGCAGCGACTGCTAATCAAATGCCGAAAGTTCGGGTTCAGATCGACTCCAGCATGCTTGGGGTTCACTCATCTCTAGTTAAAATCAATCTTGTAGCGCTACAAAAAGTTGCAGAGTGTGCCAAAGCTCCAATAGCTGGCGATCCATTGCTAACCAATATTCTGTCATTCATTGTCCTTTACACTATTCCAGAAGCATCTGAAAAAGCTGATATTTTACTATCCTTCTATATGAAAAAAAAAAATAAAATAAATCAATGATCTCCCCTGTTCCAGTCCTGCCGGAAGCGTCTCACATTAGTCAGATAGAGCGGATCCCTCGGACACCAATGCTGATACAGCGTTATACATTTATACACTTTCTAGAATCACTCTTGAATATCGGCTCGGCGTTTGCTTTGTGCCAGTCGTGTGGATCAGACCGTGTCACTGCAGGATCCTTAAAGGGAATGTGTCATTAGGTTCTGAGGGCCGTAGTGGCGGACGTGCTGATATCAGATATGTAGACTCACAGTGTGTGCGGAGAGGGCTGTGATGTCAGATATTCATGAGATGTGGCCGCCTCGCTGTCCTGACGCTTACTGACAGCTTTCTTCTTACACAGTAATGTCAGTCAGCATCAGGAAGCTGCCACTTAAATTCATAGGAAATAGACGGAGTGCTGACACATCATGGCTGTCACCATGTTATCCTGCTGTCATATACTGCCGCATAAACAAGGTGACACGTTCCCTTTAATATTAGAAATAATTTGTTGTCTATCACTGTAGAACATAGAGGGAAAGTGAACTCCAACTGGTCATTGCGACTACTTAAATATTTTTCAGATGACGCAGCACTTGTAGGGGGGGGGGGGGGGGGGGCTTCTCAGAATGGCACAGACCCTAGAACTTTTATCAGGGGTCGGGGACCACAAGCTGGGCAGAAGTCCTCGCCAAGTTGGCTCTCAGGCTGTCCTATCTTGCAAGGGGTTTCTGAGCGACTACCCTCTACTGCCTGCCCATACACCATATACCATACACCAGATACCAGACACCATACCATATACCAGACACCATATACCAGACACCATATACCAGACACCATATACCAGACACCAGATACCAGACACCAGATACCAGACACCAGATACCAGACACCATATACCATACACCAGATACCAGACACCATATACCAGACACCAGATACCAGACACCAGATACCAGACACCATATACCAGACACCATATACCAGACACCATATACCATACACCAGATACCAGACACCATATACCAGACACCATATACCATACACCAGATACCAGATACCAGACACCATATACCATACACCAGATACCAGATACCATACACCATATACCAGACACCATATACCATACACCAGATACCAGACACCATATACCAGACACCATATACCAGACACCAGATACCAGACACCATATACCATACACCAGATACCAGACACCATATACCAGACACCATATACCAGACACCATATACCAGACACCATATACCAGACACCAGATACCAGATACCAGACACCATATACCATACACCAGATACCAGATACCATACACCATATACCAGACACCATATACCATACACCAGATACCAGACACCATATACCAGACACCATATACCAGACACCATATACCATACACCAGATACCAGACACCATATACCAGACACCAGATACCAGACACCAGATACCAGACTCCATATACCGGACACCATATACCAGACACCAGACTCCATATACCATACTCCCGACACCTTACACCAAACACCATATACCATACACCAGATACCATATACCATTGTGGTGTCCCACCACGGGTGTTCTTTCTCTCTTACACCTGTCGCAAAAGCTTTTTCTCCAGGTCAAGTGGTCATGAAGGTATTTTAGAGTTTCACCACAAGATGTCAGTATTTTATATATATATTCCTATGTATTGCACAGCTGAAGCCAACAAAGGGTTACCTATGTGAGATTTTCTTTCTTTCTAGCCTATCACTCTTCTTCATTTCTTTCCACCACTCACAGGGTCCCTTACATCGCCCCCGTAGGAAGTTACATGGTGGGAGGAGGTGTAGCGTCAGTCTTACTCAGATTCTTGTGGGAGAAGGACACACAGAGCAGGCAACCCTGCTGTAGCCAAGCCAGGGCCTGGCTCTGCCAGGACTCTTGTCCGGGACAAGTTGAGTTCAGTCTAGTCTGGTCTAAGACACACGTGTATGCAGAAGCAACCAGAGACACTCAGTTCTTTCAGTCTTCCTACTATATTATGCAGTGCTAGACACTACCAAGGGAGAAGAGTCAGGGATCATCCTAACCCACGCCATGAACTAGTCTAAAAAGTGCAGGGCAGTATCCTGACATACAAAAGGAACTAGCCTGAATAGAACAACGCTACCAAGAAGGTTTCCGTATCTCGCAGTGCAGGTAACCAGGAAGTTTCGGACACTTAGCATTACCCAGATAACCATGTCTGCGGCTTGTATCACCCTATTAGGACGGGAAGCTCGACACTGTAGGGCAGAAGGTGGTCAGACTATAGGCTATACACAGGTAAACTTCTTACTCTTAAGTATCTCTTCAAGTTCCAGCAGAGCACAGTACTACATTGGGTTGGGATTCCCTTGACAAAGTCCTCTCCTCTACGCTGCTCTGCTCTGTTTCCAACTCTTCAAGCACCGCTACAACTACCTCTACTCTACTGTACTTCTGCAAGCATCTCTGCAGCACAACCGAGTTTAAGCACTAAAGTCTGTATAAAGATTTATCTATTTGCTGCCAAAGTGTTTTGTACTATTCAGAGATTGTACAGCAGGGGTGGGGAACCTCCCGCCCGCGGGCCGCATCCGGCCCCTGACACCTCCGGATGCGGCCCGCGGCTCCCCTGTGACATGCGCCGCTCTGGAGGGGAAGGAGCCGGCATTCACAGCATCCTCCTGTGTCTGTGACAGTTACCAGACACAGGAGGATGCTGTGAGTGCCGGCTCCTTCTCCTCCAGAGCGGCACACGTCTTCTGCGGTTTGCGGCTCTCCTATGATGTGCGCCGCGCTGGTGAGGCAGGAGCCGGCATACACAACATCTTCCTGTGTCTGTGCAGGCTCCTTCCCCAGCAGAGCGGCGCACGTCTTCTGACTCCTGCCGGCCGCACGCGATGACATCATTTCATCAAGCGCCGCCTACAGGAGAAGACCGGCAGAGAATAGAGGAGGGAGAAAAGGACCTGGACAGCGTGGGAGCGGAGGAAGGGTGAGTGGGATGTTTATTTTTTTTTATTTGGGGCAGGCACTGTGGGTTAACTAGGCCACCAGGGACATGACTGTGTGTGTGTGTGTGTGTGTGGGGGGGGGTGTTAAGAAGGCCACCAGGGACCTGACTGGGGGGTCAACTAGGCCACCAGGGACATGACTGAGGGGATTAAGAAGGACACCAGGGACATGACTGGGGGGCTAACTAGACTACCAGGGACATGACTGGGGGGTTAACTAGACTACCAGGGACATGACTGCGGGTTAACTAGGCTACCAGGGACATGACTGCGGGGTTAACTAGGCTACCAGGGACATGACTGGGGGGTTAACTAGGCCACCAGGGACATGACTGGGGGGTAAACTAGGCCACCAGGGACATGACTGGGGGGCTAACTAGGCCACCAGGGACATGACTGGGGGGCTAACTAGGCTACCAGGGACATGACTGGGGGGCTAACTAGGCCACCAGGGACATGACTGGGGGTTAACTAGGCTACCAGGGACATGACTGGGGGGATTAACTAGGCCTACCAGGGACATGACTGGGGGGTTAACTAGGCTACCAGGGACATGACTGGGGGGTTAACTAGGCCTACCAGAGGCATCACTGGGGGGGGGGGGGGTAATTAGGCTACCAGGGACATGACTGGGGGGGTTAACTAGCCTACCAGGGACATGACTGGGGGGTTAACTAGCCTACCAGGGTCATGACTGGGGGGCTAACTAGGCTACCAGGGACATGACTGGGGGGGTTAGCTAGGCTACCAGGGACATGACTGGGGGGCTAACTAGGCCACCAGGGACATGACTGGGGGGGTTAACTAGGCCACCAGGGACATGACTGGGGGGATTAACTAGGCTACCAGGGACATGACTGGGGGGATTAACTAGGCTACCAGGGACATGACTGGGGGGATTAACTAGGCTACCTACTGTTACCACTAACTATACATAGGTGAGTGAGCTGTATCTTTTTCTCTTTATTTTTTGCATATGGAACGTGAATTGCAGCTGAGAGATTCCCTACGAGCTGCACACAGACTTAGACTATGTTCACACTGAACAGAGCTTTACTTTCACATGCCAACACTCATCCCCTGGACACAGGTTATTTGTGGCTTTTTTTTAAACAATTTAAAGTACAGTGACGTTTTATTTAGTGTTTCTTGGGTTGTTGTTTTTTTATGGTGTGCTTGTATTTTAGTGTGTTTTTTGTTGCATTATTTCTGTCATGTTAAAAATTTCATGAGAAATATGCTAACTCCCCCCCCCCCCCCCCCACACACCCACACACACACACACCCACACACACATACACACACACACACACACATACACACATACACACACACACACACACACATACACAAAACACTCATTTACATATTCCTTTTTTTATGCAGGAAAAAACCTACTGAGGTCTGTGGGAAAAGAAATGCCACTAACTGGGTGAAAAGGATGCCTTAGGCTTGGTTCACACTGCGCTTTTTGCAAAAGAAGGGATGAAAAACGGATGAAAAAACATACATTTGTGTGCATGCATTTTGATCTATTTTTCCATTGACTTCTATCATAAAAGAAATCTAAAAAAGGATGAAAATGTATGATTTTTTTTTAACGTACACAAAAATGAGGTTGACCACATTTTTGTGTATGCTAAAAAAAATACTTTTTGAATTTTTTTTTTATTCATCATGAAAGTCGATGGAAAAACGGATCAAAATGGGTGCACACAAAACAACACAAAACGGACTGAAAAAGCTCTGTGTGAAGCCTGCCTTAGGGCCCTATTCCACCGGACGGTTATCGTTTGCATAATCGTTAACGATTAACAATCTCAAACGACCGCTATTGCGAAAGACCTGAAAACATTCACTCATTTCCATGGAACGATAATCGTTACTTATGATCGTATTTGCGATAGTTTTTCTTCGCTATTTATTCGCTATTGCGTTCGTATCTATTGCAAACGACCGAACGACGTCTTATTCAATGCGAACGATTTGTGAACGTTTTGCGAACGAGCAATGATAAAAATAGGTCCAGGTCTTATAAAGCGATCAACGATTTCTCGTTCGGTCGTTAATCGTTAACTGCATTTCAACCGAACGATTATCGTTTAGATTCGAACGATTTAACGATAATCTGAACGATAATCGTCTGGTGGAATAGGGCCCTTACCTTGAGAAGAACACAACATAAAGCCACTATAGCTATAATGTATAACATATGGCGGTCTTTTTCCTCCAAACTGCTTTCCTGCACTTATCTTCCTCAGATATTACATGTGATTCCATTCATCGGTAATTTTAGGGTTTCCTGATACTTGACATGACTGTAATTATTCAGCACCTGATCAGGTTGAACACAATTGTAGACATTGTATTTTTGTAAATCAGTTTTCCGTCCTGTATCCAGCCCGGGTTCTCCAAATACTTCAAATGAAAATTAAGCTTAGCTCTTTATTTTTGTTAAGTTTTGGGGGAGCTACGACGCGCCCCATTATTACATATTACTTACGACGGTAGAAAAGATTTTAAATCCAGGACCCCGGGAACAACCAACTGCCTATGACACAACCACCACCCCAACAACCAACTGCCTATGACACAACCCCCCCCAACAACCAACTCCCTATGACACAACCACCCCCCAACAACCAACTGCCTATGACCCAACCACCCCCCCAACAACCAACTGCCTATGGCACAACCACCCCCCCAACAACCAACTCCCTATGACACAACCCCCCCCAACAACCAACTGCCTATGACACAACCCCCCCCAACAACCAACTGCCTATGACACAACTGCCCCAACAACCAACTGCCTATGACCCAACCACCCCCCCAACAACCAACTCCCTATGACACAACCCCCCAACAACCAACTGCCTATGACACAACTCCCCAACAACCAACTGCCGATGACTCAACCCCCAACAACCAACTGCCTATGACACAACCCCCCAACAACCAACTGCCTATGACACAACCCCCCAACAACCAACTGCCTATGACACAACCCCCCAACAACCAACTGCCTATGACACAACCCCCCAACAACCAACTGCCTATGACACAACCCACCCAACAGCCAAATGCCTATGATGTAAACACCACCCCCAACAACCAACTCCCTATGACACAAACCCCCCCCCCACAACCAACTGCCTATAATGCTCCCTCTCTCTTAGTTATGTAGTTATAAGGATCTATACATCTGTACTTAGACCAGTAATGTAGATTTTTCCTACATACAGAACCATAAAGCTTTTTCAACTTTGAGAAAAACCCTCTTTCTTCTTGTTTTTCTATGAATTTTTTAGATAAAATAAAAGAACATTGGAAGAGCAGAGCGGGCAGCGTGTCTGCAGAGATGGGGCTAGATGATGGCTGCCACTAAGGACTCATCGAGACGGAATCAACTTATTATACAAATAAAACTTCTTACTGGGCCATTAGTGATAACAAGACAAAAAGAGGGAAACTGCATCGAAATGATAACACAATGACATGGAGGCCATCAGAGGGTTAAAGATATTGGGGGGGGGGGCATTTATGAAGGCTGCAGGGCTGGGGCACCCACCCCTCCCCCACCCCACGCACAGATTTTAAAAATATCTCTGCAGAGTTTTTCTTAACAGTAAAAGTAAATCTGTGGAAAAGCTGGAAGCTATAATACAAAGAGAAATAAAAAGTGTAAATGCAGAAATTTTTTTGCTTTGAATGTAATTATTGTGATTTTTGTGTAAATGTAGGTTTTCTGTATTTGCTGACACAAAACTTAATAGTTTATTGATCATTTTTGCTAGAAATAAAAGAGGCACTGAGGCGATCATTTTTTAAAAATAAAAATCAACAGGGGTTACAATCAAGCAGTTTTACAATATACTTTTTTTTCCGTTTTCAATGTTTAAATCAACATTATACATATGTCCACTAAGTGTCTCCCTTCACTCTACATGTGTACAGCCGCTGTGTGTCCACATTCAGAGAATCCTGGCGATGCTCGCATTGTATGGTCGGCTCTCCTGTCACCTCTGTAACCACACAGTGACATTATACTGACTAAATTGCTACATAACAAAGAGCATTGTCTCCTGGTGAGATGCAGAGCTGATAATATAATTAGCAAAAGTTAAAAATATAATTAGTGTAAGGTAATTGCCCTCAGCTGATATACAACCTGCATGAAGAACAGGTGTCCTGTGTTTGGTCCAAATATCAGCATGGAGGGAGCATAGAGCACAGCTTGGCCGTGTGTATAATGTTGATTTAAACATATAAATATAATAATAATAATAATAATAATAATAATAATAATAATAAAAAAATAATAATAAAAAATAAAAAATAAAAAAAATAAAGCGAGTATATTACAAAACTGCTTGTGATCACAACCCCTGTAGATTTCTTTAAAAAATACACTTTAAACAACCCAGAGGTGGTATCTGCCATTTCCATAGAACAAGGCAAATATTCTCATCTTCAAGTGTGAAACGACGTATTTTCTCTATCCTCTAAAGGAGCAGTAATTTCCACTGACGACCTCCAGTATTTTGACTCTTTTACACAGTGGATATTAAGCGTTCATGTTAAAGTGGATATAGAATGTAGAATGGTGCAATAATAGCGGAATCCGTGCGGACGTTCTCCGCACTCTGGAGATAAAGCTGCCGGCTCCGTCCTGATTACATTTCACAGGTATAATATGTGACTATTCCTTTCGGTGAATGAATATAATTACATAGACGGATATGCTAGCTTATGTAATTTAGCGTACAATGGCGGAGCAGGGATAAGGTGAAGCCTAAGGGATGACTTACCTTTCAACTTGAACTTCGGCATCCTTCCTCTCCGCTAGGTGACCGCCTCCGTTTAACTCTTTACGCGCATTTTGTAGCAAGTTGACCACGGGCTCGATCTCTTTCATGATATCATTGCTCTCCGCTCCCCCATTAAGGCAAGGACTTATACTGATGTCATCTCCTTTGACTCCATCAAGCCCATTCAAGTGAAGAAGCTGGTGGACTTCCTGCCACGAAGAACCAGCCGAACTCGTGGCACTGTCCACCATATCCTGTTGGTCTTTACTGTACAGGCTTTGACTTGACAAGTCGCTTGACTTTGACTTTGGGCACAGAGGTCGGGTAACTCGAATGGTCTTGGGTGTTCCATCCCCGGTGAAGGTGGTCTCCAGATGAGTGGTGAAGCCTTCAGGTCCTCTGAGAATGAGCACCACAAACGTCTCGGAGGCGATGCTACGCAGTATTTCCAGGGCGGTCTCATAACTGGCATCAACCAATGGCCGATCATTAACCGCCAATATAATGTCACCTACCTGGACCAGGCCACTTTGCTCGGCCGCCCCACCTCGAATTAAGTCAGAAATTATCACCGGGGGTTTGTTTCTTCTTTGCTTGACCAGGAACCCCAGGCCCCCCACTTTTCTCTTGTAGAGTCGCACCGATATGACATTGGGTTGGAGCTGTTTAACACTAAATTCATATTCCTCCATGACAAAGCTCTTCAAAGTCTGTTGGAAATCGGGGACTGTGTCGGGAGGTTATATCGGTCTCCTTGTCCTAAAGTAAGAAGGGCAACGCGCGAGGGTTTCTGAGTCGGAGGAGGCAGACACGCAGGTTCCTCAGATGTTTAATGAACCCTAGATCAGTGGTTTTCAGATAGGAAAAAATTGCCTCTGGATGTGAGCGGAATGGCGCTGTACTTCACCTATCTCATGCTTCTGGTCCTATTTTCAGGAAACTTGCTGTGCAAGCAGCCTATAATTCTGAGGTTTCCCAGGTAACACGGAATCCAAACAAACCTCGGATCTTTTCGCCAGTCTGCTCGGCTTTTAATAACAGTTCACTTACGGGGAGCTTAACATTTTCCTAATTCTCAGGCATCCTTGAAATCGTGTGTCCAGTCGCCACCTGTATTCTTTGCAGCTGTAAAAAAAACAAAACAAACAGAGTTTTTATTAATCACATTCCTGCGTGGATTTTATAATCTTTTATATCAGAGTATACGGCAGATCACAGACTGGTATAATAGCCTGAGGCTCATGTATGTCATCTGCATCATCCAAAGACACCACCAATGCATTTATCATTACACTAATGTAGGTTGTAGTGTATAATGTGTTCTAGACATAGAATAGCCACAATACAACATACAGATTATAAGTTACTGTAATGTAATGTAATGCTTTTATTTGTATAGCGCACACAGATTCCGCAGCACTTTACATAGTTTTGCCAATTATTGCTCCCTGTCCCATTAGGGCTCACAATCTAAATCCACCCATCTGTATGTGTTGGGTGTGGGAGGAAACAGGAGGAAACCCACACAAACACGGAGAGAACATACAAACTCTTTGCAGATGTCACCCTTGGTGGGATTTGAACCCAGGACCCCAGCGCTGCAAGGCTACAGTGCTAACCACTGAGCCACCGTGCTGTATTCTTTGGTCTTGTTTTAAAATTGATAGCAAAAAATGCCAAAAATATTTCATATAAGGCTTCATGCAGACAAGAATATTGTACTTGCAGTAATACCTCAATGTTCGAACACTTCCTGTATTCGAATGAAAACTTACCTGGAAGTAATGTTTGGAATTTGAACTTTGCTCCGTACATGAACATTTTTGCATAAATGTGGACTGTGGTACAGTGCTGTATAAGACTGCTGGAGTGCATATACAGTACAGTAGTAGTACAGTCAGTGCACCGCCATCTCCCATCCTGTACTGTATAAGACTGCTGGAGTGCATATACAGTACAGGAGTAGTACAGTCAGTGCACCACCATCTCCCATCCTGTACTGTATAAGACTGCTGGAGTGCATATACAGTACAGTAGTAGTACAGTCAGTGCACCACCATCTCCCATCCTGTACTGTATAAGACTGCTGGAGTGCATATACAGTACAGTAGTAGTACAGTCAGTGCACCACCATCTCCCATCCTGTACTGTATAAGACTGCTGGAGTGCATATACAGTACAGTAGTAGTACAGTCAGTGCACCACCATCTCCCATCCTGTACTGTATAAGACTGCTGGAGTGCATATACAGTACAGTAGTAGTACAGGCAGTGCACCACCATCTCCCCCCCCTGTACTGTATAAGACTGCTGGAGTGCATATACAGTACAGTAGTAGTACAGTCAGTGCACCGCCATCTCCCATCCTGTACTGTATGAGACTGCTGGAGTGCATATACAGTACAGTAGTAGTACAGGCAGTGCACCACCATCTCCCCCCCCTGTACTGTATAAGACTGCTGGAGTGCATATACAGTACAGTAGTAGTACAGTCAGTGCACCGCCATCTCCCATCCTGTACTGTATAAGACTGCTGGAGTGCATATACAGCACAGTAGTAGTACAGTCAGTGCACCACCATCTCCCATCCTGTACTGTATAAGACTGCTGGAGTGCATATACAGCACAGTAGTAGTACAGGCAGTGCACCACCATCTCCCATCCTGTACAGTATAAGACTGCTGGAGTGCATATACAGTACAGTAGTAGTACAGTCAGTGCACCACCATCTCCCATCCTGGGAAAGGGAGGACATGATGGAAACCTTTATATATGTTACAGGAGGAAGAAGGGAAAGGGAGGGGGGCATGATGGAAACCTTTATATATGTTACAGGACTAAATAAGGGTCAGGAGGGAAGTTTTTAGAAAAAAAAAACACAAGAAGAAGAGGAGACAGTGAGAGGTTACTGGGGGAAAAGATCAGAAGAAGCATGAGAAAATATTACTTTACTGAAAGAGTAGTAGATGCTTTGAACAAACTTCCAGCAGATGTGGTTGGTAAATCTACAATAACAGAACGTAACCTGCCTGGTGTATACATATATCTATCCTAAGATAATAAGAAGGGAAATAATATAAGGGCCGACTACATGGAGCAGGTGTTTTCTTCTACCTTCTATGGGGGAGAGTTATCAAACAGGGTGTAAAGTGAAACTGGCTCAGTTGCCCCCGGCAACCAATCATATTCCACCTTTCATTTTCCAAGGAGTCTGTGAGGAATGAAAGGTGGGATCTGATTGGTTCCCGGGGGCAACTGAGCCAGTTTCACTTTACACCATGTGTGATAAATCTCCCCCTATGTTTCTATATTTTCACAGTTAATATTTAGTCCTTTAAGAAAACTCAACGTCATGTAGTTTGGGGTTTTCTAGTTCAATTCTTAGTTTATTTTTTTTTCAAAGATACATGTTGAATACGTTGCTACCGACCATAAAATTCAGGCACATTGACATTTGCCGCCGTTTTGGCGTGCTCCAGTTTACGTGAAGGTCTTTGTTCGTCCTTTACACAACTTTCCGACATGTCCCTGTGCCGGGCTGTTGTGCTTCATCCCATGTTTGTCTCATTGGGGGTTTCTTCCTAATAAGAAATAAGCGTTTGATTTGTAAAAGAATCCTCGGTTTCTTGGCGAGATCTGAGGTGGTTTTATTTCTTCAGCACCTCGGAGTATTTCCTAGTGCGCGGAGACTGTAACACTGTCATCTTATCGTAACCCAGTTGCTGCACGCCTTCCCTGAAGCTCAGACTATATTCTCACAGGGAAATAACTTCCATCAATACAATTCCCTTCAAAACATTTCCTATCTCCCGGGGAATTGTTGTGTGAAATATTTATCCTCTCTGTACAGATAAGGGATCTCCTAAGATGTCCATCTTCAGGCAATGGTGGACTACGCTCTATGAAGACTGGTGGGCATTGGTCTATTGAGGGATAATCACATATCTACAGAATAAAGTCAAAAAGTCTTCCTGCAAAAATGACATTTGGATGTGCCTAATGGTTTTCCATAAAGAAAAATATGGTCACTTTAACCCTTTCACAACCATGGGTCATTGATTCCTCAATGCCCAGGTCGTTCTTAAACATCAGCTTATGGGATCATAATGATCCCATAAGCTGATGTCCCTATGTCTGCCCCCTCTCCTCTGTCTTGTGACAGCGGCAGGGGAGAGAGGGGAGGGGGCAGAGCGCACGTCCGCACGCCCTGCTTTCCCTCCCTTCCCCCGGCGCACGCCCTGCCTTTACTCCCT
This sequence comes from Dendropsophus ebraccatus, assembly GCF_027789765.1. Lineage (NCBI taxonomy): Eukaryota > Metazoa > Chordata > Amphibia > Anura > Hylidae > Dendropsophus > Dendropsophus ebraccatus. The sequence goes on along the minus strand of NC_091456.1, from coordinate 6,025,970 downwards.
CCCCCCACCGCCTGAGGCTTCCGGTGTCCATGGCTATTATCAGGGCTCTGCGATCACTTCTCAGAGCCCAATGGACACCGGACAGAATCTGTAGAGGGAGAATTCTCTGTCAGGAGCCCTATAGATGCTGAGGTCTTGCTGACCGTAGTATCTATAGGGTTAACTCTCAGCACTGGAGCGTGGCTCCGTTGCTGAGAGTTGCGGCGGGTCCCTGGCTATCACCGATAGCCGGGACCCGCCGCGGATGACACAGGCGCAGTTTCTACGCCTGTGGCATCCTGCAGCATAAACTAACATCGCTGCAGCATCAGGCATAGGCAGCAGCAACATTAATTTACTGTGCAGCGGAGGGAGGGGGTTAAATTGCTGCCCCAGATGGCAGCATGGTGGCTCAGTGGTTAGCACAGAAGCCTTGCAGCACTTGGTTTAGAAAACTCACTTTATCTACTCTGGACACAGAGGGCCACATGTATCATCCGGTGAACGGATGATTTTTGGCGGAAAGTGCCGATTTGCATATTTTTTTATACGCAAATGGCCGATTTGCGAATAAAATATTCGCAAATCGGCACTTTCCGCCGAGTACGCCAGGGGGTGGAAAGGGGGCGGAAAAGGGGCGGAAAGTGGGCGGAACGGAGGGCGCGGACTCAGAGTCCGCGCGATTTATCGTCCGTTCCGCCAAATAGTACGCCGAAAACCTACTCCAGTCCTCAGCTGGCGTAGGTTTTCGGCGGTGCGCAACGGCGCGCACGGGATTTATGTACAGGCAGTCCGCCTCTACATAAATCTCCGTAGCGCCGGAGCTGCGGGGGCATTTTTACGTCCGGCGTAAAAAACGCCGGACTTAATAAATGCCTCCCAGAGTGTGCCCCAAGCATTACCGCACAGGGGCAGCCCATTTATTGACCGTGTAAGGTTTGATTTGGTGGAGCTGTAGGGGAACTAAGCTGCTGCCAGATCACCCTGCAGCTTGTCCTTTAAAGGGGTTATCCAGTGTCAGAAAAACATGGCCTGTTTCTTCCAGACTCTTGTCTCCAGGTCATGTGCGGTTTGCAATTAAGCTCCATTCACATCAATGGAACTGGGTTGCAAAACCTGCAGCCAAACTGGAGACATAAGTGATGATATCCCTGGAAGAAAGTGGCCATGTTTTTCTAACGCTGGATAATCCCTTTAAGAGTCCCAGCAGCGGTAATCCCTGTGATCATCTGTGTAGTCCTCAATGTATTACTCAAAAGAAGACGGTGGGCACCACCAGTATCCTATAGGAGTGCTAAACCAATGCATATAAGTACACAATACCACAAAGGGAAAAAAAAAAAGCATATGCACAAAAAGGTAGCACATCAAAAACAAATCTTTATTAGTTGCACAAAGCACAGGAGCAATAAAACTAGAGAGACAAGCCCCAGGTACCACTCTACATTAAAAACACTAAAATGTCGACTCTCGGCCCACCAGTGTTCTGGCTGGGACCCATCAGTAACCTGGCTCCGGACCACAAACATGGACAAAAGTAACAAAATAGACTCGATTACCGAATCCTAAATAATAAACAATGCAGTGCACAGGCAAAAAAAAAAAAAATAGCAAAAAACAAAAAAAGTAATAAAGAAATCAGAGAAACCTTACTATGTGTGGTCCAAAGTAAGAAGGGGGTCAGGTGTTCCCCCGTCCAACGACTTCCTAAGGGATGTTTTCCGCTCCCACCTGACCCCCTTGTTACCTTGGGCTTGTCTCCCTAGTTTTATTGCTCCTGTGCTTTGTGTATTTTTTCTATTGATTTTGATGTGCTACCTTTTTGTGTATATGCTTTTTTCTTCTTTTTTTTTGTGGCTCAATGTATTACTGACTGTCCAAAATGGACAAAATAAAAAATTCCATGAATTGTCCTTACATATTATTTTCGTCTTCTTCTTCTTTGTCGATCTCCTAGTGACTCATTGCTGCCGCACTGGAATCTTCCTGAGCCTTCATCTCTGCTGCCTATTTAGGCCTTAAGGACCGGGCCTCACCTTCTAAGAGCCATAGCGCTTTTGTTTTTTTCACCCACAGTGCTGTTTGGGGTGTAATTTTTTGCTCCATGATCTCTAATTTTTATTAGTTTTTTTTTTCTCCTCTTTTCATTTACGCTGTTCACCGTGCAGGAAGGGGGAGGGGCTCTAACGTGTGGCCCTACAAATGTTGTGAGAGGAGGCTCAGGTACATACAGCATCACCACATACTTCTCAGCTGCTGTTTTGTGAATCACCAAAAGTTTAAATTCTGATGATTTGTTTTGCAAACTTTTTGGAGGTAAGATGTGAGCCAAATCAAATTTGCAAAATCTAGACTAAAGAGGGTTTACTGGGAGAGAAACTTTATGAAACTATAAATGTATCCTCAACGCAGCAGCCAGGCTCATCTTCCTCTCCAGCTGTTACACTGACATCCCCCCCTGTGCCAGTCACTACACTGACGTCTCCCCCCTGTGCCAGTCACTACACTGACATCCCCCCTGTGCTAGTCACTACACTGACATCTCCCCTGTGCTAGTCACTACACTGACATCCCCCCCTGTGCCAGTCACTACACTGACGTCTCCCCCCTGTGCCAGTCACTACACTGACATCCCCCCCTGTACCAGTCACTACACTGACATCCCCCCTGTGCCAGTCACTACACTGACATCCCCCCCTGTGCCAGTCACTACACTGACATCCCCCCTGTGCCAGTCACTACACTGACATCCCCCCTGTGCCAGTCACTACACTGATATCTCCCCTGTGCCAGTCACTACACTGACATCTCCCCTGTGCCAGTCACTACACTGATATCCCCCCTGTGCCAGTCTCTACACTGACATCCCCCCTGTTCCAGTCACTACACTGACATCCCCCCCTGTGCCAGTCACTACACTGACATCCCCCCCTGTGCCAGTCATTACACTGACATCCCCCCTGTGCTAGTCACTACACTGACATCCCCCCCTGTGCCAGTCACTACACTGACATCCCCCCTGTGCTAGTCACTACACTGACATCCCCCCCTGTGCCAGTCACTACACTGACATCCCCCCCTGTGCCAGTCACTACACTGATATCTCCCCTGTGCCAGTCACTACACTGATATCTCCCCTGTGCCAGTCACTACACTGACATCCCCCCTGTGCCAGTCACTACACTGACATCCCCCCTGTGCCAGTCACTACACTGATATCTCCCCTGTGCCAGTCACTACACTGATATCTCCCCTGTGCCAGTCACTACACTGACATCCCCCCTGTGCCAGTCACTACACTGACATCCCCCCTGTGCCAGTCACTACACTGATATCTCCCCTGTGCCAGTCATTACACTGACATCCCCCCTGTGCTAGTAACTACACTGACATCCCCCCTGTGCCAGTCACTACACTGACATCCCCCCCTGTGCCAGTCACTACACTGACATCCCCCCCTGTGCCAGTCACTACAATGACATCCCCCCCTGTGCCAGTCACTACACTGACATCTCCCCTGTGCCAGTCACTACACTGACATCTCCCCTGTGCCAGTCACTACACTGACACCCCCCCTGTGCCAGTCACTACACTGACACCCCCCCTGTGCCAGTCACTACACTGACATCCCCCCTGTGCCAGTCACTACACTGACATCCCCCCTGTGCCAGTCACTACACTGACATCCCCCCCTGTGCCAGTCACTACACTGACATCCCCCCCTGTGCCAGTCACTACACTGACATCCCCCCTGTGCCAGTCACTACACTGACTTCCCCCCTGTGCCAGTCACTACACTGACTTCCCCCCTGTGCCAGTCACTACACTGACGTCTCCCCCCTGTGCCAGTCACTACACTGACGTCTCCCCCCTGTGTCAGTCACTGCATTGACGTCTCCCCCCTGTGCCAGTCACTATACTGACGTCTCCCCCCTGTGCCAGTCACTACACTGACGTCTCCCCCCTGTGCCAGTCACTACACTGACGTCTCCCCCCTGTGTCAGTCACTACACTGATTGCCTATTAGATTCAAATTCTGTTCAAACTCCTCACCCTCACCCATAAAGCTCTCATTTCTGCCCCTCCATACATCTCCTCCCTCATCTCCACCTACTATCCTACTCGCACTCTAATGATCTCACACTAACATCTTCCATAAGCAGAACCTCTTCTCTCGTGCTTCACCAGTTCTCTGCAACGCCCTACCCAAAGACCTCAGACTCATCCCCAACACTCACAGCTTCTAGCGTCCTACATACTCTCTTCAGGCTTATATCATTCCCTAAACTTGTCTCCCCTTCTGCTGTCCAATCCCCTCTATATGGCTATGTTCATATGATGTTTTTTTCAGCGCCCGTACAATGCTGGCTGTTGGTCCATAATTCAAGGTCAGGTGGACTGATTGCTGTTTGTCTTTAATTGAAAAAATAACGTCCGCTGTTTGCAAAGGACGGCCAAAAATAATTGTCAAGATCATTATTTTGATGTCCGCGCTGACAACATCCGTCATTTTACACACTGTGTACACTGTACGTCCATCATTCCACTGACTTCAATGAATTCCATTGAAGTCAATTAAATCACTGCAAAAACTGACGACTTTTTTGAATAGTAAAAGTAGACGCCTTTTCTTTGTTTTTTTTTTTACTTAGTGTGAACATGGCCATCTTTGACGGTTCTACACTTATATAGGTATTTTCCGATTGTATGTACAATGACTGGACCATCGGTAAATAAAGCTCTTACTGTTTCTTGTTTCCTTCCCTTTCCTCCTAGTGTGTAAGCTCTTGTGTCCCCCCCTGTCCTCCTAGTGTGTAAGCTCTTGTCCCCCCAGTCCCCCTAGTGTGTAAGTTTTTGTGTCCCCCCAGTCCTCCTAGTGTGTAAGTTTTTGTGTCCCCCCAGTCCTCCTAGTGTTTAAGCTCTTGTGCCCCCCAGTCCTCCTAGTGTGTAAGCTCTTGTGTCCCCCCAGTCCTCTTAGTGTGTAAGCTCTTGTGTCACCCCAGTCCTCCTAGTGTGTAAGCTCTTGTGTCCCCCCTGTCCTCCTAGTGTGTAAGCTCTTGTGTCACCCCCACTCCTCCTAGTGTGTAAGCTCTTGTCCCCCCCAGTCCTCCTAGTGTGTAAGTTTTTGTGTCCCCCCAGTCCTCCTAGTGTGTAAGTTTTTGTGTCCCCCCCCCCAGACCTCCTAGTGTGTAAGCTTGTGCCCCCCCAGTCCTCCTAGTGTGTAAGCTCTTGTGTCCCCCCAGTCCTCCTAGTGTTTAAGCTCTTGTGCCCCCCAGTCCTCCTAGTGTGTAAGCTCTTGTGTCCCCCCAGTCCTCTTAGTGTGTAAGCTCTTGTGTCACCCCAGTCCTCCTAGTGTGTAAGCTCTTGTGTCCCCCCCAGTCCTCTTAGTGTGTAAGCTCTTGTGCCCCCCAGTCCTCCTAGTGTGTAAGCTCTTGTGTCACCCCCACTCCTCCTAGTGTGTAAGCCCGGGTTCCCCCAGTCCTCCTAGTGTGTAAGTTTTTGTGTCCCCCCAGTCCTCCTAGTGTGTAAGTTTTTGTGTCCCCCCCCCCCAGACCTCCTAGTGTGTAAGCTCTTGTGCCCCCCAGTCCTCCTAGTGTGTAAGCTCTTGTGTCACCCCCACTCCTCCTAGTGTGTAAGCCCGGGTTCCCCCAGTCCTCCTAGTGTGTAAGTTTTTGTGTCCCCCCAGTCCTCCTAGTGTGTAAGTTTTTGTGTCCCCCCCCCAGACCTCCTAGTGTGTAAGCTTGTGCCCCCCCAGTCCTCCTAGTGTGTAAGCTCTTGTGTCCCCCCAGTCCCCCTAGTGTGTAAGCTCTAGTGTCCCCCCAGTCCTCCCAGTGTGTAAGCTCCTGTGCCCCCCCAGTCCTCCTAGTGTGTAAGCTCTTGTGTCCCCCCAGTCCTCCTAGTGTGTAAGCTCTTGTGTCCCCCCAGTCCTTCTAGTGTGTAATCTCTTGTGTCCCCCCAGTCCTCCTAGTGTGTATAATGCACATCACCCATGATATAATGTTCAGCGCCCATGGTATAAAGCACAGCACCCATGGTATAATGTACAGCACCCATTATAATGCACAGCACCCATGGTATAATGTACAGCACCCATTATAATGCACAGCACCCATGGTATAATGTACAGCACCCATGGTATAATGCACAGCACCCATGGTATAATGTACAGCACCCATTATAATACACAGCACCCATGGTATAATGTACAGCACCCATGGTATAATGCACAGCACCCATGGTATAATGTACAGCACCCATTATAATGCACAGCACCCATGGTATAATGTACAGCATCCATGGTATAATGCACAGCACCCATGGTATAATGTACAGCACCCATGGTATAATGCACAGCACCCATGGTATAATGTACAGCATCCATGGTATAATGCACAGCACCCATGGTATAATGTACAGCACCCATGGTATAATGCACAGCACCCATGGTATAATGCACAGCATCCATGGTATAAAGTACAGCGCCCATGGTATAATGTACAGCATCCATGGTATAATGCACAGCACCCATTATAATGCACAGCGCCCATGGTATAAAGTACAGCACCCATGGTATAATGTACAGCACCCATTATAATGCACAGCATCCATGGTATAATGTACAGCACCCATTATAATGCACAGCACCCATGGTATAATGTACAGCACCCATTATAATGCACAGCACCCATGGTATAATGTACAGCACCCATTATAATGCACAGCACCCATGGTATAATGTACAGCACCCATTATAATGCACAGCACCCATGGTATAATGTACAGCACCCATGGTATAATGTACAGCACCCATTATAATGCACAGCACCCTTGTTATAATGTACAGCAGCTCAGGTGACTTCACAATGACCTGTTCCCGAGGTCTTCAGGATGACGGACGCAGCAGAGAATTAAACCACTCAAACAATCTGCGGAGATAAGAGCAGTAATATAAATAGGAGATTGAATCAACGGCGGCAGCGATACCATCTCGCTTCTAAGGACGTCCGGATGAAGCCGGGAGAGCCGACCAGGATGAACTAATTGTAAACTTTTCATTTCCCCCATGGTACAACTAAAGACAAGTGAGGTAACAGAACGGAGAAGAGCAAAGAGGAATGAATGATCCATCGTCTTTAATCTTACATTCCAGAGCTTTAAACATACACAAAAAGGATATGTTTTGAGACGTTTTTTGATTCGCTTTTTAAAGCATGGAAGAAATAATAGAAAAGCGGATCAAAACGGGTGCACACAAATACATCCATTTTTTTCCAACTGTTTTTTATTCATTTTTTTGTGTGATGCCATCTTATCCCCCCCCCCCTCCCCCTTAATTTCTGACAGACCTCCCGACCGACACCCGACATCTGATGGAACCAGCGCTGCTCAGGAATGTCTTTACTAGATACATTACATACCGTCCTTCTCCAAGAATCATTCCTACCCCAAAAATAAGACCCGGCTTCAGCTTTCAGGCTTTTTGGAGCAGGATGGAAATGTAAGGTGGTTTTACTTAGCGGCATTTATAAATCTGCAGGATCTGAGGCTGACGTACTGATTTATCCCGGCTCCCAAGGTCAGCCAGAAGACGGGACTACAGGGACTACAGATGAAGATCCACTCTACGCCTTTCATTCAGCGTGTTTATTTACGTGTAGTGGCAGGCGGTATTAGATGTGACGGCTGCCTCGCATACCAACTACTGGGCACCCTGCAAGCACTCACACCGAATACTAGTTATTATAAATATTTAGGACCACTTCAAGATTAGAACCATTTCTCTGATTTTTTTTTTCATTCAAATCAGCTGGTGCCAGAAAGTTATATAGATTTGTAATTTACTTCTATTACAAAATCTCCAGTCTTCCAGTGGGGTGTCCCACTAGGGGTGTTGCAGTTGTATTACACCCGTCGCAAAAGTCTGTACTTATTGGGAGGCATTTATTAAGTCCGGCGTTTTTTACGCCGGACTTAAAAATGCCCCCGCAGCTCCGGCGGTACGGAGATTTATGTAGAGGCGGACTGCCTGTACATAAATCCTGTGCGCGCCGGTGCGCACCGCCGAAAACCTACGCCAGCTGAGTACTGGAGTAGGTTTTCGGCGTAGAATTGGGCGGATGATAAATCGCGCGGACTCTGAGTCCGCGCCCTCCGTTCCGCCCACTTCCCGCCTACTTTCCGCCCCCTTTCCGCCCCCTGGCGTACTCGGCGGAAAGTGCCGATTTGCGATTATTTTATTCGCAAATCGGCCATTTGCGTATAAAATAATACGCAAATCGGCACTTTCCGCCAAAAATCATCCGTCCGCCGGATGATACATGTGGCCCATTGTGTTTATTATTGTTATGAAAGTAGTACTAAACTTCGCCACTAGATGTCGCTATATTATGTATGTGTATATGGAAGCTGCACAGCTGAAGGATTGCAAAGCGTTATTGTTTTCTATGTGTCACCTGAATCTGTAGACCAGTAGGAGTTCTGTTTTCTTCTTTCCTATCATCTCCCTCCTCTCATTTTCTGTTGCACTCTTTTACCCACTCACAGCGCATCTTACACACCAGAGAGGAAGTAATTCACATAGGTGGAGGAGGAGCATAGAGTATTTTTCTGGACATTATGGAGGAAGGACACAGGCTAGATAGCTCTCCACAGTGGTCCTATCTGGGCCCTGGCCCTCTGCCAGGTCCCTGTACCCCAAAGTTCAGTCTTAGTCAGTACCCCACATGTGAAGGACGCAAGACAGCACGTCTCTTACAACTTCTTTACTAGTAACACTCCAAAGCACTATGCACTGCTAAACTCCTCATAAGAGAGGACAAGCCAGAGACAACCTCAACCCACACCGTGGACTAGGAGAAGTAACAGAGCAGGACAGTATCCATTCAGAGCCACAGAGCCAGGAAATGATCCCAACAGAGCAAAGTTGCAGCAGCACGGGTGTCAGTAGGGAAGCCTCAGCATTCCGCTCATCCCAGGTAACAAGGTCTGGGGCCTGTGTCACCCATTAGGAAGGTTCAGCCGAGTCTAGTAGGCATAAGGGGATGTAAAGACTGAAGTCAAAGGTCAATACACAGGCACAGGTGTTCTTCTTATCCTTATTTTTCTTATTCTTCTAAGTATTCTACCTCATCCTCCAACATCCTGGCAGAGCACATTACTACATGGGTTGAGACTCTCACGGCATCCTCCTCTCTGCTACTCTATTTCTTGTATTACTAAGCACAACGCAACCAACATGACTATATCCTACACCGCACTTATACTACAGATCTGGTTGTTCTCTTATCAAGTGTTTATTGGAACTTTGTCAAGTGTTTCAGAGACTTTATCTAAAGGAACCTTCTATTGTGGAACCTGTATTACCTGCTGCACATTTACAAGTAGGAAACCGACTCAACTATATCTGCAAGACTGTGTGATTATTCGCCACCACCGACACTCCCGGTCCTACTATCCGGGAGGGTCATTACACCACTCTGGCCATCCGTGACATAACTCCAAGGGACCCCGTAACAACCCGGCAGGACACTGACCACAGGGGAAAAGGGTACAACCGGCCATGTAAAATAAAAGCAGGCGTGCCATCACACCTGTGTGCCCAACCGGCACTGGCGTTATGTGACAACATCCCAGCTGTATCTCAGCCAACCACCACAGAAGTAGTGTCACACGCAGATTGTACCTTGTTCCCCTGTGGACAGTGTCCTGCTGGGTTGGTTCGAGGTCCCTAGGGATGATATCACGGATGGCCATAGTGGTGTAGTGACCCTCCCGGACTATTGGAACCGCCACCCACAGAAAGGAGAAGTGTCCCAAGGCTGTATTGTACACTGTGTCGGTGTGAGACGAAGAATCACAGAGTCTCTTAATCATAAATAATCTTGTTTTTACTTGAAAAGTACTTGCAGTGTGCAGCAAGTTATACAGCTTTGCTCTGACAGGGTGCGATACACTCGATAGTTCCCTTGATAAGACACTTGACAAAACAGGATCCAGATCTGTGATGGGAATACAGCGAGAAGTACAGTTGTGCAGACTGAGTAGCGTGTTGAGAGTTACAAAGAATCAGAGTAGCAGAGAGGAGGATGTCGTGAGAGTCCCAACCCAAGTAGTACTGTGCTCTGCCAGGATGTTGGAGGGTGAGGTAGAATACTTAGAAGAAGAAAAGAATACTTGTGCCCGTGGATTGACCTTTGGGTCTTCACACCACCTAATACCCTACTGGGTGACCCGTCCTATGAAGGTGACACAAGGCCCCAGACCTTGTTACCTGGGATGAGCGAAATGCTGAGGGTTCCCTGCTGACAACCGTGCTGCAAGATAGAGTTCATAGACTCTTAGCAACTTTGCTTTATCCAGATCAGTTCCTAGCTTACTGCTGTCTGTGGATACAGTCCTGCTCTGTGACTCTCCTAGTCCACGGCGGGGGTTGGGGTTATCTCTGACTTGTCCTCTCCTGTAGGAGTTTAACACTGCATATTGTTGTATAGAGTAGACTAAGAAGAAACTATTAGCTGTGTCTTGTCCTGCTTCCTACCCATATGTGGACCTGGAAGGAAGGGGGACGTGGAAGAGAACCAGGGCCCAGAGCAGCCATCCTACAGGTGTGTGTGTGGGGGGGGGGGGGGTCAATGAGCCAGGATTGTGATACCTCAGCAATAGATAGAATGGTGACTGACATGAGGTAAAGTCTCCTCTCTCCTCTCCATATTACACACAGCAGCAGCCTCTCTCCTCTCCATATTACACACAGCATCCTCTCTCCTCTCCATATTACACACAGCAGCAGCCTCTCTCCTCTCCATATTACACACAGCAGCCTCTCTCTTCTCCATATTACACAGCAGCAGCCTCTCTCCTCTCCATATTACACACAGCAGCCTCTCTCCTCTCCATATTACACACAGCAGCCTCTCTCCTCTCCATATTACACAGCAGCAGCCTCTCTCCTCTCCATATTACACACAGCAGCCTCTCTCCTCTCCATATTACACAGCAGCAGCCTCTCTCCTCTCCATATTACACACAGCAGCCTCTCTCCTCTCCATATTACACAGCAGCAGCCTCTCTCCTCTCCATATTACACAGCAGCAGCCTCTCTCCTCTCCATATTACACACAGCAGCAGCCTCTCTCCTCTCCATATTACACAGCAGCAGCCTCTCTCCTCTCCATATTACACAGCAGCCTCTCTCCTCTCCATATTACACACAGCAGCCTCTCTCCTCTCCATATTACACAGCAGCCTCTCTCCTCTCCATATTACACAGCAGCCTCTCTCCTCTCCATATTACACACAGCAGCCTCTCTCCTCTCCATATTACACAGCAGCCTCTCTCCTCTCCATATTACACAGCAGCCTCTCTCCTCTCCATATTACACACACAGCAGCCTCTCTCTCCTCTCCATATTACACACAGCAGCCTCTCTCCTCTCCATATTACACACAGCAGCCTCTCTCCTCTCCATATTACACACAGCAGCCTCTCTCCTCTCCATATTACACACAGCAGCAGCCTCTCTCCTCTCCATATTACACACAGCAGCCTCTCTCCTCTCCATATTACACACAGCAGCCTCTCTCCTCTCCATATTACACAGCAGCCTCTCTCCTCTCCATATTACACACACAGCAGCCTCTCTCTCCTCTCCATATTACACACAGCAGCAGCCTCTCTCCTCTCCATATTACACACAGCAGCCTCTCTCCTCTCCATATTACACACAGCAGCCTCTCTCCTCTCCATATTACACACAGCAGCCTCTCTCCTCTCCATATTACACAGCAGCAGCCTCTCTCCTCTCCATATTACACACAGCAGCCTCTCTCCTCTCCATATTACACAGCAGCCTCTCTCCTCTCCATATTACACAGCAGCAGCCTCTCTCCTCTCCATATTACACAGCAGCAGCCTCTCTCCTCTTCATATTACACAGCAGCAGCCTCTCTCCTCTCCATATTACACAGCAGCAGCCTCTCTCCTCTCCATATTACACAGCAGCAGCCTCTCTCCTCTCCATATTACACAGCAGCAGCCTCTCTCCTCTCCATATTACACAGCAGCCTCTCTCCTCTCCATATTACACACAGCAGCAGCCTCTCTCCTCTCCATATTACACACAGCAGCCTCTCGCCTCTCCATATTACACACAGCAGCAGCCTCTCTCCTCTCCATATTACACACAGCAGCAGCCTCTCCTCTCCATATTACACACAGCAGCAGCCTCTCTCCTCTCCATATTACACACAGCAGCCTCTCTCCTCTCCATATTACACAGCAGCCTCTCTCCTCTCCATATTACACACAGCAGCCTCTCCTCTCCATATTACACAGCAGCCTCTCTCCTCTCCATATTACACAGCAGCCTCTCTCCTCTCCATATTACACACAGCAGCCTCTCTCCTCTCCATATTACACACAGCAGCAGCCTCTCTCCTCTCCATATTACACACAGCAGCAGCCTCTCTCCTCTCCATATTACACACAGCAGCCTCTCGCCTCTCCATATTACACACAGCAGCAGCCTCTCTCCTCTCCATATTACACACAGCAGCAGCCTCTCCTCTCCATATTACACACAGCAGCAGCCTCTCTCCTCTCCATATTACACACAGCAGCCTCTCTCCTCTCCATATTACACACAGCAGCCTCTCTCCTCTCCATATTACACAGCAGCAGCCTCTCTCCTCTCCATATTACACACAGCAGCAGCCTCTCTCCTCTCCATATTACACACAGCAGCCTCTCTCCTCTCCATATTACACAGCAGCCTCTCTCCTCTCCATATTACACACAGCAGCCTCTCCTCTCCATATTACACAGCAGCCTCTCTCCTCTCCATATTACACATAGCAGCAGCCTCTCTCCTCTCCATATTACACACAGCAGCAGCCTCTCTCCTCTCCATATTACACACAGCAGCAGCCTCTCTCCTCTCCATATTACACAGCAGCCTCTCTCCTCTCCATATTACACACAGCAGCAGCCTCTCTCCTCTCCATATTACACACAGCAGCCTCTCTCCTCTCCATATTACACAGCAGCAGCCTCTCTCCTCTCCATATTACACAGCAGTCTCTCTCCTCTCCATATTACACACTGCAGCCTCTCTCCTCTCCATATTACACAGCAGCGCTGCCCTCACGCTGTACAATAATAACACTCAGGCTCGGACTGGCCCACAGAAGAGCAGGGGAATCCCCCGGTGGGCCCTACCCATTGAGGGGCCCCTGAGCAGGAGGTCTGTATCCCTGTTTAGCAGCTTCAGGATGACATATAATCCCCCAGTTAGTTTAATGGGACTTCACCTTTCAAGAAACTTAAGTGGACGGCTGTGCTGTTTGCATAGAGCAGGGATGGGGAATCTTCGACCCTCCAGCAGTTGCACAACTCCCATCATGCCTGGACAGCTCCTATACACTAGAACAGGGATGGAGAACCTAGGGGCCCAAGGCTGTCCAGGCATGATGGGAGTTGTAGTTTTGCAACAGCTGGATGGCCGAAGGTTCCCCATTTCTGGCATATAGTGTCTGACCAGTTACTAACAGTGAGCGAGCATTGCCGGTCACATACACAGCACTGGGCAAAGTCGCTATAGTAATGTGAAAGGTTTGGCGCTGGGTATATCTGGTGTATGTAGGGTGGGCCCCTAGAATAAAATATTCCCTGGTGGGCCCAAGGTACCCCAGTCCGACACCGATAACACTATAGAGAGAGATGTATCACAGTGTGCGGGGGGGGGGGGGGGGGGGGGGGGAATCAGATTGTGTTTTTGATTTTTAAAAAGGCCTCTAAAAATAAAGCCTAGAATCTGACTGGTTGCTATGCTGCTGGTTGCTATGTGACTGGTTGCTATGGGCGACTGTTTCCCTGCTCCTCTGCGCAGGTTCTGATAAATCACCCCTATAGTTCCTTTATATATATGGAGTGTGGGATAACATCCATGCAGAGATCGGGGGGCATACATGCAGCTCAGGACCCCAACACTACAAAGCAACATGGCTAACCTCTGTGCCCCCCACAACATGGCTAACCTCTGTGCCCACCACAACATGGCTAACCTATGTGCCCCCCACAACATGGCTAACCTATGTGCCCCCCACAACATGGCTAACCTATGTGCCCCCCACAACATGGCTAACCTCTGTGCCCTCCACAACATGGCTAACCTCTGTGCCCCCCACAACATGGCTAACCTCTGTGCCCCCCACAACATGGCTAACCTCTGTGACCCCACAACATGGCTATCCTCTGTGCCTCCTACAACATGGCTAACCTCTGTGCCCCCCACAACATGGCTATCCTCTGTGCCCCCCACAACATGGCTAACCTCTGTGCCCCCCACAGCATGGCTATCCTCTGTCCCCCATAACATGGCTATCCTCTGTGCCTCCCACAGCAAGGCTATCCTCTGTGCCCCCCACAACATGGCTATCCTCTGTCCCCCCACAACATGGCTAACCTCTGTGCCCCCCACAGCATGGCTATCCTCTGTCCCCCCACAACATGGCTAACCTCTGTGCCCCCCACAACATGGCAAACCTGCCCACTCACTATTAGGCCATGTTCACACCTGGTATTCCCATCAGTCTTTTGCGCAATATTTTTTCAACAAAAACCAGGAATGGAACTGACTCTGCAAATCTTTCCATTATTATTTTTGCCAGTTTCTAAAAATACTGAGCATAATCCTGTGTGTGAGCATAGCCTAAGTATATATAGGTACACACGGGATACATTGGTGATAAGACCTTGGTTATGGGGACGTACACTCTGTAACCCTTTGTATTAGTCATGGATGGGGTTGGTTGGGAATATCCTGCTGTCCTGTGTCCTCGGCTCCCGTGCAGACCTGTGCATCTCCTTGGACGCCATCTTATCTCCAGTATAATGAATCCCTTGCACCTGTCCTGTCTAATGTCTGCAGGTGAGGGAGAAGAGAGGACAGAGGATTTTGTGTCATCTCTTTCTACTGCTGCAGACATTGTTGGGTAGTTGTTTGGGTATAAAACAAACTGGACAGATCCTGGAGCTGGTTGTGGTTGCTAAACAGATGACATTGCCTTTAATTTCCCAGCCAAGTGTCAGAGAGGTGGGGCCGAGCTGCTGAAGAGTCACAACCCAGTACTCCTCCTCGTATGCCCTCACCTTACAACCATTCCCTGATTGACATACAGAGCACTGTATATCAGTTAAAGTGTCACTGTCGTATTATTATTTATTTTTTATTTTTGCAGAAATCAATACTACAGGAGATTTTAAGAAACTTGGTAATTGGGTTTATTAGCCAAATATGCCATTATCTGCATTCAAAAAGCCTTCCCCCCCCCTCTCCCTCATCCACTGCTCATTATCAGGAAATCCCGGCTCTTTTACATCAGTCATGCATTGTCTGTTCTATGGAGAGGGGAGGGGGGAGGGAGATTAGTAACCAGCAGAGAGCAGAGAACAAAGGATTACACAGTGGGAGCTGTATGAAAGCCGGTATTCAGAGGTCAGTGCTGACTTCAGAGGAGACAGCCCGGAGATGTAGCTGTAAATTAACTCTTTGTTGTCCTGTTTTGGTGCCTCATCTCCCTCAACCCCTCCCCTCTCCATAAGAGAACTATCAAGACAGGGGGGAGAGCTTCAAATTGCTTTTTCATGATAAAAATTCATTTTTCGGCTAATAAACCCAATTACAAAGTTTCTTTAAATTGCCTGTACTATTGATTTCTGCAAAAAAAAGTGACACTTTAAGGAGGTGCTGGGAGGTGAGTGCTGGGTTGTGACACTTCAGCAGCTCGTCCCCGCCTCCCTGATACTTGGCTGAAAAATTAAACAGCAATCTCATCTGTTTAGCATCTACCATCAGCTCCGGGGACAGTACAGTTTGTGTTTGTAACCTAACAGCTGTCTAATGCAGCTGACAGATTCCCTTTAAGTTCAGTGCTTGTTTGTTGTGTATAACGGATGGCTGCGTATAAACTGTAGAGTATTATAAATCAAGACTTTGCAACGTTTTTAAATGAGTTTGAGAAAAAATGATTCCAATGGACTTTAGTTCTAGAAACAGGAAACCATAGTAAGGCATAAAGGTATGAAGTGTCCTATAGACGTGCCGAAAGGTGTCACTGCACCAGCTCTGGGTGTGGAGGCTCCCAATGATTTAGATGGAGCCAGGAGAAGCACTTGGCTAAACACTTGGCTCCTTTGCCCTTTCTGTCTTGCTGCTGAAAAGTCTCCATTGTAAGTCCTTGCAGACGATCTCTTAAGGAGAGAAGCATCTAGCTGAGCGCTTCTCTTGGCCCTATCCAATGATCTGTGGGAGTCTGAACACCTAAACCCTGACTAATCAAAACTTTTGACATGTCTCTTGGTGAGAAGTGACACTTTAAAGGGCAACTCCGTAAAAAAATTTTTCAAATAAACTCTCTCTCCAGGCATGATGGGAGTTGTAGTTGCGCAACAGCTGAGGGGCCAAAGGTTCCCCATACCTGCTTTATAGTAATTGCTAGGGACAGAAAACGAGGCGTTCCTGGCAGCCAACAGGTTAATCTTTGCACATCTCCGATATTTCCGTCTGCATATGCCGCTCTCTATGTCTTCTATTTATATGATATGAAGGAGAATGGCAGCTTTTTGTATATCTTCTTTCAAGCAGCAAAGCAAATGTTATTTTTATTCTGCTTGTTAGTGTTTTTTTTTTTTTTACTTCAAAGCCTTTTATGTTTATTTTTGAACGCATGTGTTTACTTGCAGAAGAGAAGTTTTTTTGAATTATCTCTGAATGTCCCAGCAATGAAGGTATTAAGAAGTATGTCTTCTGCTCTGATTACAAAGTGCTGTGATTAAACACAAGCCATTCAAAGGAAACACCGAAACATCCGAAATAACCATTGTGTTTCATATGTGACATAATTTACTGATCTGACGGCGAGGCGCTGGTGTTATACAATGCGTCGCATGAGCGCAGACGACTCGGGAGGCTTTATAAATAAGTATGGCCCTGAATAAAAATGTCAAGAATCGTTGTCATTAGATCAATTGTTTTCATTAGTCCCTAGGTGTCAATCTCAGCTGCTATCAGACCTCTTAAAGGGATTCTCTATGTTGGCACGGGTCGCTATCTGACCGACTGATTCCAATGATATACATTTGTGCGGAGATAGAGAGACAGTCCTATATATTACTGCTGTATCCCATCATGTGTGGCCGGTTTTAAAGGGAACCTGTCAGCTGGGAGAGTGATGCGCAGTGATTTCCTATGGACATCGGACTCCTCTCTGCTCATTGGCATAAGACGAGTGGCGGCAATTTCTCAGCGTCAGGAGCGGCATCCAGAGCGTCAGAGGAGAGGGTGAGTATCCGGCACTGTATCATGTGGTAGGGTGTGTTCGGCCCCCCATGCCAGCTCACAGGTTCTCTTTAAAAAGTAACTGTCAATTATATGGGATTTTTTTTAAATCAATAAATATCAGTAGTACAAGCGATTTTAGGAAACTCTGTAATAGGTTTTATTAAGCAAATGAGTTTCCTTTTGTAGTCAAAAAGCGGTTTTCCAGTGCCCCCTCTCCCCTAACTTCAGAAGAAGCAGGATTTTTTGTGTCCATTTTTCTCTATGGAGAGGGGAGGGGCTGAGGGGGATGAGTGAGCACAGAGAGGAGAAAAGGCCGCCCTGCCCAGCTCAACCCCCTCCATAGGATATAATGGACTCAGCAAACCCTTCTTCACTTTGCTGTAGACAACTTTGCCTGATAATGAGCAGATAAGAAGTGTGTGTGTGTGTGTGTGTGTGTGTGCAGGGGGGTCATTCTGTAAAAAAGAAAATCCATTCTGTGCCACAAAACCGAGCTAGATAGTCTTTTTAAGGGTAGCTTCACACACACCGTATTGCAGCAGATTTTCTGCTGCGGATTCGCAGCGGATTTGATCTAAAAAACTGAACACAGTATCAAATCTGCTGTGATTCCAGTGTGTGTGAAGGCAGCCTAAATGGGTTATCCAGGATTAGGGGGAAAAAACCCTGCTTTCTATCAAAAACAGCACCACCCTTGTCCTCAAGTTGTATGTGGAATTTCAACTCAGCTCCATTTACTTTAATAGAAGTGAACTACTGTACCATACACAAACTAAGGACAAGAATGGTGCTTTTTCTGGAAGGAATCAGCCAAGTTTGTCTATTCCTGGATAACCTTTAAGTACACTGACACAGACGGATACTCGAGAGATCCCATTGACTTCAACTCGGACCGTTGAGTTTCCATCTGGTGTCCGTTACTTTTGAAGGAATTGCTGTTTGCAGTGGGTGGGACTGACAGGGCAAAATTATAATAGAAAGATTTGCAAAGTTTCTGTGTTTTCAACCCACTCCTGGTTTTGGTTGAAGAAAAGACTGACTAAAGTACCGTGTGTGATCATCGCCATACGGAGTAAAAGTTTATAAAAATGCTGGTCATTGCCTTTTGTTCAGTAGGCATGAAGAAAATGCTTAAAGAGGTACTCCGGGTGGGAGGGCTTTTTTCACAATGACCGGGGAGGGGGTGGATGAAAGCAACAACGTCCACTTACCTTCCCGGTTCCAGCTCTGGGTCCCACGTTGTGTTGCTCTGGTCTCCGGTCCCCAGACGCTTTCTGGTCTATGACGCGGCTTTAGATGTGACGTTTCCAGCCCGTTCAGCCATTCAGCGGCAGAGGAGGGACCCCACTACAGGAGCTGAATGGCTTAGTGGGCTGGAAACGTCACATCTCAAGCCGCGTCATAGACCAGAAAGCGGCCGAGGACCAGAAACAAGAGCTACATGACGTGGGACCCAGTGCTGGAACCGGGAAGGTAAGTGGACGTCGTTGCTTTCATCCACCCCCTCCCCGGCCATTGTGAAAAAAGTAACCGTAAAACCACTGCTAAGATGTAGGCGTCTTATCCGGTACAATGTAAGATTTTCCCTGTGTTCCTGTGACTTTTACAGCTCGTGCAGTGTCGGCTATGTAACAATATGTAACAAACTTGTTTGAGTGGAGAATCATTTATCTTCCATGTTGTATACGGTATATTATGTACATTGTGTCTGGGCCTTGTTCAGGTATAAAGCCTTGAACGCTCCGTATATCTTCTGTTGCTCATCTCAAAGATCTGTCATTTCCCTGGAGTTTGTAGCTTTGGATGCGTCTAGGTCTGAACAATGCGATTCATCGTGTACATTACGTTCGGCGGATAACAATAGATCCCGTCCATTCTGTCTGAGGTTACAGTTGGAAATATACAAAGTAGAAAGTATCAATGAAATCTCACGGCTCACGTTCCTCTACTAGTCCTGATAGGTTCTTACACCCCAAATCTTAGACCAATTACTACCTATTATATATAGGGCTACAGTCAGTCCACCAGGCCATCTCCATGAGATACGGGATGCTCTATAATCAGACATCATGGCTACCATCCTAGGTGACTACCAATGAGTGGCCAATGGGCACTGGTGGATTCTTTCGCCGGGGGATGAAATAAATGGATTACAGGATCGGCTGGTTGCTGATTGGATCATTGATGTGAATGATCCCACAGATAATTGATCGACCACATAGCCGCCCTATGGCCACATTTACCTGCACTATTATAAAGACTTTCCCATTCTTTTCTGCTGTTACACATGGAAACAGTCTCTTTCATTGTCTATAGGAGAACGGCCCCACTGCTCAGAGATATATAACGTGTAACCTCTTCTGGGCCTTATCGGCACTCTTCGCGGTTAGTAGTCCGGTCGTATCATTTATAACCATCGGAATTGTCAAAGCTGAGAATATTCTGAATATTTCCAATGTGAGAACATGAGTTTGAATGTATCTTGGCTGAGTTTTACTCATATACTGAGCAGCTTGCCTGAACCTGCTTCTTGTTTGTATGTCGGGGGTGGGGTGGAGGAGGTATAATAGAATGAGACAGGAAACCTACATTGTATAAGGGCTGAAATATTGGATCGTCTCATATAGAAGCGACTTGTATACTCATCTAAAAAAAAAAAAACAGTAGAAAGCTAAGGATTTGCCATGTCTAAGCCATATATATTACATAGCAGCATTCTTCTTTTTTGCCTCCATGAAGATTAATATGCATTTGTGACTAAGCCGATGCGTGATTGATAGTGAAGATCGGCGGGATAGCGCCATCTTATATAGAATGAAGTAGAAATAAACCGTTCTGTATAGACTATAATGACCAAATGATTTCAGTAGATCACTCAGTAGATTTACCTGCGCACATCGGACATATAGCGATATGACAGTGTTGTCTCTCCTAGACTGGGACGCCGCTGTGTATACTGTATCCTATTACTAATACTACTTAGATGTCTTGTTTGTTGGTTCTGAGCTCTTAGAGTATTTTAGGTTCAGATGAAGGGATTTAAGTCTAGACCCCATGTCTGACTTTTGGATAATTCTTATATGTTTTGTACAACAAAAGTGATGACATAATACAAAATTTATGGAAGGACACAAAAGGTTTCTATACAGCTACATTACTAGATAATAAATAGTCACAATTGGCTGAGCTGAGCTGTTACCAGTTACTTATACAGTCCCTCCCCCCCCCCCCATCCCAATATATACTGGATACTGGAACTGGGACGGTCTAGCCTTCTGCCTACACAGACCAGTATGTATGGAGAGCAGGTCTGGTGGGAAGGCTTCAGACAGGAGGGATTGGAATATCCAAGGAATAAACCTGGGCTGCAGATAAGAGTCAATGATACCTTGATCTATAGCATTGTATACTTTATAGTTGTATACGTAGGCTTATTAAAATAATAATAATAATTTATTAGTTTATATAGCAACATATTCCGCATCATCACACACTGCTTATCAAATATAGAAACATAGAAGATTGTCAGAATATAAAGCCCCCGGTCCATCTAGTCGGCCCTATTACTATTCCCCTTCTTATTATCTTAGATATATGTATATACCAGGCAGGTTACATCCTGTTATTGTAGATTTATCAACCACATCTGCTGGAAAGTTGTTCCAAGCTTCCACTACTCTTTCAGTATACTCACATTGCTTCCGGTGTCCAACTGGGCTCACAATCTAAATTTTGGAGTCTGGGGAGAAACCCATGGAAATATGATGAGAACATACAGACTCTGTGCAGACATTGATGGATATGACCCTAGGACCCCCAGGCTGTAAGGCAGCTGTCACCACTACACCAGATCCTGCCTATACTGCCGGGCTGCTGAGTATTCTGCACCCAGTGATGTGTATCCTGGGGCTATAGCGATATCTTTGGTGTAACGCCACCTACTTTTAAGCATTGAATCTATGTAGGATGATAGGAAAAACCAAAGGTGGTGTGTCCATTGTTCATAATAAGAAAAATGTTATTATAAGTGAATGACCGAAAAGAGAGAAAGCCTCGTGCTGGGGAAGGGTCAAAAATATTATACTGTACTACTGTACTATTCTGAGCCCTAATATACTAATCATGGTAATGAACGTCATGGAGAGAATATAGATGTAGCAGAGGTGACCTGCTCCTTTATTATAAAACCTAAGTCCCCTGAGTTATAAAGCATCTCATGATCTTCTGTGAACCTTGTAAGTCTCCCGGCAGAAGAGCTGACTACCTTATAACCACAGCTATATACTAAGATCATTGTATTATGAAGAGTTGTCCTACAATAATATATATATATATATATATATATATATATATATATATATATATATATCAGCATCAACACAAACAGGTTAAACAGTAAGAAAATAGGAAACTTCAATCGTCCCCGGGGAATCAAGGTGTATAAGAAGTCAAGAGCTGCCGGAGATACAATCCTATGTGTTCTTCTCTGTTCTATGCAAAGTGATTGGATGGGATCAGTATATAGTCAGTATATTATTCCCTAAGGACTTACACTATAACCCTCTTGGTTTTACGTCCCTCTTCTAAGGCTTCGTCCACCTATGTCTGAGATGTGAGGTCCCCACAGATGGGAATGCTGGATATAAGAAGATGGACCCATTGCACCTGCTCTCCCCTTCTCCATAGGATCTAGTGACTGTCAGACCCTCCCAGATATAGTGGATCCTATGTTTTTTGATCTGTGCCAGAGGGAAATTTTTCTCGACCATTGGATGTATGTGAACTCACTGTAATCCCTGAGGCAGCTACATCCCCATGTGTAGCAGAGTTGAGTTTGTGAGATGTAGCAGTGCTAAGCATCTTATATGGCACAACTCATTATTATCATCCCTTAGAATAAGATTGGCTGGATGTCCGCTATTATTTGTATACTGATAACAAGCTGGGTCCAGTTACCTACAGATTTACAACTACTATGGTGGGGACTATGCACTACATAAAGGAGAATGGAAACAACTAGGCACAAAGTATGTTACAATGTTATTACATGACTCCCATGGTGCATTCTATAGCCATTTATTGTAATGGAGTAATAAGGGGAGGGGGGTCATGTGCCCACCACCCTTCACTCACTAACTTAATGCCCACATCCCTCTCATTCTGATACAATTAGATTCTGCCAATGTTCATTTTGATGTAACAGTCAGTGGGTGATACAATGCAACAAGTCAGAGAGCAAAATAATTCTGAGATCCTGTAGCAATTCACCACTAGTTTACATGGAACCAGATGACTCATGTTGCTAATTTTATTCTTGGTAACAAGAAAGACAACATTCTGTGGCAAAAAAAAAAGAAAAAAAAATCCATGTTTTATTGGTAACTAAGCGAAGTGGCAGTTCTATGTTTAATGTAAATGCGCAGTCTACCTTATCTCCTACACTCCAGATTAAATCTCAACAAGTGACTATTGTCTGGAGAACAATACCCAGAATATTCCATTTATGTTATACAAATGTTCTGCTCGGTGTAGGTTTCCTGCTGACATTTACCCGAGCAAAAAAAAAAAAAAAAACACAGGAAAATTCACTCATCCTAGGGGACGCGGTGGTGTAACTTTAAAGTAAATCTACATTCTGTTACCTTAGATTTGTTACATACATTATACTAAGTGTTATTGGTCAGACTGCAGACCACACAGTTCATCCGGCTCTACGGAGATGTATTTCATTCAGTATTTATGGCACGGGTAGGGAACCTCGGCTCTCCAGCTGTGGCAAAACTACAACTCCCATCATGCCTGGACAGTAAAAGCTTTAGCTCTACCAACATGATGGGATTTGTAGTTTTGCCACAGCTGCAGAGCCAAGGTTTCTTACCCCTTAATAATGGCGTCTGGCACATTGCACTTAGGCTTAGAAAAAACTTTGGTCTCCCAGAAATCAGATGAATCTAATGGACTTAAGATTTATGTTCTGAACCTGAGACTAAAAAAACATTGGAGTTTAAAGGCAGAAAGTGAAGAATAAACTTATATAAACTGATATGGGGAAGTGGGGAACCGGCTCCAAGAGAAGAAAAGGACATTTATACAGAGGACGTATAGAATCCTGTTTATAAACATAACAACAATAGTGGGAAAATACAATAGAAGAGAAGTTATAATATTACAATCACTAGTATTCTTGTAGATTATCGGAGAGGTTCATTGTGCCAGATAGATAGATGGTATATACAGATACATGGCGTATACATATGTAACAGTCTATAGGATCAGCAATCAGTATCAGAAAGCAAAGACAAAGTATACGGGTCCCACAAAGTAACACAAAGTAGATTTATAGTTGCATCTAGTATAAGGGACATGTGCTCTTCTCCTTGATGGAATACATCTCAGGTTTTCTATGATGTTACATTGTGGACGGCAGGATTACTGCTATTATTAGGATAGCTCTATTCATGTCATTTAGAAAGCTGCCCTTCCATTACCCTTCCATTAAATACCTAATACTTGCTGCAGCCCAATGTACTCTTCTTTCTACTCACTTCTATCTTCTTTTATGTCAGTAATTGAGTCTGATTGTTGAAAACCTAGAATTAATACCATCTCTTCTAACCAAAGACATGAGGCATGGCAGGCGGCAGCTTAGAGGCAGGTTACCTACCCTGCTTGTGCGCTTCTCCCCTGGGCAGGCAGCTGGGCATGCTGTATCTTCAGATCCCCTTCAGCACCTTGGAGAGCGCTCAGGCTGTAGGAATGGCAGCGCTGGCTGCCCGCGGAGCTGTCCGTTCAGCACTGAGCACTCTGTAGAGTACTGTGCAGCTGCACCTCCTTCACTGGCAATTCAAAGCCTCCTGACAATGTGCTCTTGTTATATAGCTAATGTACCTGCCCTCTGCATACTAAGGCACGTCTGCGCATATGGATTCCAATATACAAGTGTCAATGAGCTAACGTCCACAGCATTGGCTTTCAGCCTTTCCTCTACGTTTTAGCTAGCCTAGAACTAGATCAGCTTTCCTGTACTTTGTAGCAGTCTTCACTACAAGCCGTCATGACTTGATTTCTATTAAGCTTCTCAGCCTTTGAGGAAACTACAGCTGGAGACGGAGCGCAGGATTCTATATCTTCACTACAACCAAATAATATCTCCAACAGTGCAAACCTATGGGACGTAACCAAAGCTCTTAGGGGTAACGAAAAGGCTTTTACACATCAATAAGCAGCAGCATGCTTCACCTGGCCCCTACCCTTCCTGATCCTTCTATACAGGGATAATGGGCTGCAGCCATGGCATAGTCTTGCTTCTTTCTATTGGATATAATAGCAATGACATTTATATGGACTTTCATACATTCTAATACTTGATGTCACATTGTTCTCTGGCTCTGTAACTTCTGCACAGTCCTATCTGCTTACTACATAGACAAATAACCACAGTTATCAGGTAAGGGGCAGATGGGATAGGCAATCTATAGAGGACACTGACTAAACAGCTGTTTGCTGCTGATCAATATATTTTGTCTATCAAACTCCGGCAATACGGAGATAATTGCTGCCAAGTTTTGGAACATCGTGGAATATAGTATAACGGGTTATTATGCGGCGGACTGCAAAGCGACTCGCAGATATAAGGCTGGTATACAAAGGCAAGCGACTGTAGGTATGGCGCTGCATATACAATAGCATAATACATATAGATACATATTGTCTCATATTACTAATACTAAAGCAGAGGTAGGGAACCTTGGCTCTCCAGCTGTTGCAAAACTACAACTCCCATCATGCCTGAACAGCCAAAGCATCATAGGACCAATGTTTTCTAGCCCTGATCTAAAGGGAGGGGGGCAGCTACTTTACAGCAATAGTATCCAAGCCGTCGACTGTACTAATGAATGGGATAGAGACTGTTTAATAAGCTCATCTAGCTCTATGGGGTTGTCAGTCCCATAGTAAACATAAGGGTTGTCATATTTCCACACAATCTATGAAAATCATGAACATATCATCTCCTTACACTGCACCAGATTTGTGATTGTCTGCCAGTATTTATCTGTGTCCATCTTCATACATAGCCTGAAATCTGCAATTAAGCAGCTAAACATAGAACACCGGCTATGAGGATAAAGTGTATGATAAAGCCAGGGGGCTGGAGACTCTCTAGATCCCAGTGCCCAGGGTAGGGGGCAATGACCTACTACCCCCATCACGTCTTCATGTGCACTCACAGCATAGACCTTGGCTCTCCAGCTGTTGCAAAACTACAACCCCCATCATGTCTTCATGTGCACTCATAGCATAGACCCCTAGTATATAGACCATGGGTAGGGAACCTTGGCTCTCCAGCTGTTGCAAAACTACAACCCCCATCATGTCTTCATGTGCACTCATAGCATAGACTCCTAGTATATAGACCATGGGTAGGGAACCTTGGCTCTCCAGCTGTTGAAAAACTACACCTCCCATCATGCCTGGACAGCCAAAGCTAAAGCTTTGGCTGTCCAGGCATGATGGGAGTTGTAGTTTTGCAACAGCTGGAGAGCCAAGGTTCCCCACCCCTGATATAGAGCAATAGTTCTCTCTTCTACCATGTGAATCCTAAACAACATTTGTAAAAGAAACCTTTTCAGCCAGCAGCACCGAGCACACAGCTAAGTCCGGTCATCTCTTCAGCTTATCTGCAAATATTATCAGAGCTTAAGGCGTCATTTAATGCTATGGAATAAGGAGGTGGATTTGTCTTCTGTGAATGAGAGGCTGTATCTCGCAGCTTTCCTATTGTCAGTCCCCTCTCACAGCTGGGTATAATAAGTTTCCCAGTCCATGTGATGGAGTTACATTAGGCTTCATACTACTGGCGAGATGTAAACAACAATAATGGCCAGGTCTCTCCGTACAGGAGGTCACATGCTGACCTGGTTATATGGAATTCTAGGCTGGATGATTAGAAGACTCAATGTTAGAAAACAATAGGTCCGGAGAATATTAGACTTGGATATAGTTGCTTTGTGTTCTCTCTTATTTTCCAAATGACTGTCATTAGCATTTAGAGTGGATGCAATGTAGCATGCTTGTGCGGATTGTTTTGTTTTGTATTTTTGTGTTTTTTAACAAAAGCCAAATATTCTGCTATCGGACCTGACGTTCTGCTCTGTAAGTTGGTCACCCTAACTAAAAAAAGGGAAATGCACACCTTTGTTCCATATTAATCATCATCATCATCATCATGAAAATAAAAATAATAATAATAACCATAATCATAATAATAAATAAATAATAATAATAACAGTAGTAATAATAATAATAATAATAATAATAATAATAATAATAATATTTATTTGTATAGCACTAACAGATGCTGCAGCACTTTTAAACCATGCACCTATATATTTGCAGAAGAATCACACAGGCATCTCATGGTAATCCCTCCAAGTTCCCTTAGTGCAACAAACTTTAACTTGCAGCCATAGTCATGTTTTAGTAACTCCTTAGATGAAGCAAAGAGATACTCACATTTGTAGCTGGACGCCCTTGTGCAATGTAAACACCAGACGCAGTGGTGGTACTCACCTCCTGCCGGCTTTCCTTCTTCAGAAAGAGTTTTAAATGTCTCTTCTCTTCTTCAGTATACACAATGGGGGATCCTACTCTCCCAGCCCTTTCCTTCCGCCCTCCCTCTTACTTACTCTCCACCCTTCTACCACTCATAGAGGAGATGGGAAGGCACTATAAATATGGAAGGAGCCAACAGCTGAGAGCGGGAGAGTGAGGAGGAATTTATTGCCTAATAGACCATCTTTACCCTATCATCATTGAAACAAATTAACATTGACATCCAACCAGAGTTTTATGGGTGTGGAGAGAAAGCAAACAGCCCTCATTACCAGAAACCAGCAGACGGAATACATCAGGCATCTGTTACATAACTTAATTCTCCACATCTCAACAGCAGATACATACATATGGATAGAGAGATATAGATATATAGATATAGATATACCTTCAGTCAGTCACTTATTTAGAAGAAAACATAAGGAATTATATTACTGTATAGCTAGAGGTATAACCAGTAGGAAGAGGGAGATTGTGATCCCGCTGTATATATATATAATTGTACGCTGGGATATATATATATATATATATATATATATATATATATATATATATATAGGTATGCTGGGCAGTATATATAATGGTATGCTGGGCTGCATATATATATATATATATATATATATATATATATAATAGTATGCTGGGCTGTATATATGTATATATACATATATATATAATGGTAATGGTATGCTGGGCTGTATATATATAATGGTATGCTGGGTTGTATTTATATATATAATGGTGTGCTGGGCTGTATATATATATAATGGTATGCTGGGTTGTATTTATATATATATATATATATAATGGCATGCTGGGCTGTGTATATGTAATGGTATGCTGGGCTGTATATATAATGGTATGCTGGGCTGTATATATAATGGTATGCTGGACTGTATATATATAATGGTATGCTGGGCTGTATATATATAATGGTATGATGGGTTGTATTTATATATATATATATATATATATATATATATATATATATATAATGGTGTGCTGGGCTGTATATATATAATGGTATGCTGGGTTGTATTTATATATATATATATATATATATATATATATAATGGTGTGCTGGGCTGTATATATAATGGTATGCTGGGCTGTATATATATAATGGTATGATGGGTTGTATTTATATATATAATGGCATTCTGGGCTGTATATATATAATGGTATGCTGGGCTGTATATATATAATGGTATGCTGGGCTGTGTATATATATAATGGTATGCTGGGCTGTATATATATAATGGTATGCTGGGCTGTATATATAATGGTATGCTGGGCTGTATATATATATATATATATATATATATATATGGTATGCTGGGCTATATTTATGTTACAGGAGGGAAGAAGGGAAATGGGGACACGATGGAAACCTTTATATATGTTACAGGAGGAAGAAGGGAAAGGAGGACATGGTGGAAACCTTTATATATGTTACAGGAGGAAGAAGGGAAAGGAGGGACATGATGGAAACCTTTATATATGTTACAGGAGGAAGAAGGGAAAGGGAGGACATGATGGAAACCTTTATATATGTTACAGGAGGAAGAAGGGAAAGGGGGGGACATGATGGAAACCTTTATATATGTTACAGGAGGAAGAAGGGAAAGGAGGGACATGATGAAACCTTTATATATGTTACAGGGGGAAGAAGGGAAAGGGGGGACATGATGGAAACCTTTATATATGTTACAGGAGGAAGAAGGGAAAGGGAAGACATGATGGAAATCTTTATATATGTTACAGGAGGAAGAAGGGAAAGGAGGGACATGATGGAAACCTTTATATATGTTACAAGAGGAAGAAGGGAAAGGGGGGACATGATGGAAACCTTTATATATGTTACAAGAGGAAGAAGGGAAAGGGAGAACATTAGTGATGAGCGAGCATGCTGATCCGAGCTTGGTACTCGATCTAGTATTAGGCTACTCGATGGTACTCGTTACTCGGACGAGCATCTTGTGATATTCGAGGAAATCTCATCATCCGTTTCCTGTAAGTTTGGGCGCTATTTCTCAGCCAATAAACATGCAGGAGACTCTTTGGTACATCCTGCGATCACGTGGGACCCATACATGTTGATAGCAGCGATTGGTTGGCCAGATCAGATGACCCTGCCATATAAAACTCGGCCCCGGCAGTACTCGCTTCAGACGCATGCTGTGAGAGATCAGGGACAGAGCTGCTGCTGGTCAGGGAGAGAGTCAGTGTAGGATATAGCCTTCCAGTAGGCAGGGTATATACTAGCAATACAAATAAACAGACCTTTTCAGGGCTTAAAATCCTTTATTAATACTATTACTACAGACTGCTGGCTGGGAGTTGCAGTGCTGCTACCACGATTTAACCAGCACACTGTGGTGACCGGCTGCTGGCAGAAAGGGGGCATTAGGTGTTGCATACACACCCCTAAGAAGTGCTCAGTGTACTCCTTTTTGATTTTGGGGCTGGTGGTGCTGCTGTACTACATTGTATTGCTGGGATTTGTAGTACACCTGCATAGAACTTCACTGCTCATTTTAAGGGGGTATCACAGCGTGTGTATAGTTCCGGCCAATACCAGATTGTACCATACAGCCCCCCCTAAACTAGTGGGTACTACACTGTATTGCTGGGATTTGTAGTACACCTGCATAGAACTTCACTGCTCATTGTAATGGGGTGTGACGGAGTGTGTATTGGTCCACTACCACATTGTATCGCACAGCCCTACGTCTGTGAAGGAGCGGGACTGGTTGCCTGGGGCCTGCCGATCGCGCCCCTGCCAATTAGCCAGCTGTTTTATTTATTTATTTATTTTTTTTTTTGTCTAGCCGTGGCCTCACCACCCCCGGTCGAGAGGCATCAGTTGTACCCTTGATGGTGACTGACAGCTGGCCTAGCCAGATTGTACCATACAGCCCCCCCAAAACTCGTGGGTACTAAACTGTATTGCTGGGATTTGTAGTACACCTGCATAGAACTTCACTGCTCATTGTAATGGGGTGTAACAGAGTGTTTATAGGTCCAGCCACTACCACATTGTATCGCACAGCCCCCCAAAACTAGTGGGACCACAAGTATTTTTACTGATTTCTGTATTTCATATGCAAGGCCTTTCTAAGTTCGCAACTGCTTGCACAGAGTAAAGGGGGTGTCACAGAGTGTGTATAGGTCTAACCACTACCAGATTGTACCGCACAGCCCCCCAAAACTAGTCGGTACTACATTGTATTGCTGGGATTTGTAGTACACTACCCCTCAAGTGATGATCCCTTTGCATGAGACAATTGCCAGATCCTCAAGAATCAAAGTCAAATTCAAAATCAAAACAGCGGTGGGGGGAGAGGTGGTGAGTCACATTATGCAGGGAATGCAGTTAAATTGAAAATCGAAAGGGTGGTGGCGGGGGTAGAAGTCAGTAGTTACATTATGCAGGGAATGTTACCCCAACTGCTACAGTCAAATTGAAAATCGAAAGGGTGCTGGGGGTAGATGGCTACTTGTTGGCTGCTGCTGGGCCTTAACTGGCATCCATGTTGACTACTGGTGTGCCTGCCCTTGCCTCCTTGTTGCTGGGCCTTAACTGGCATCCATGTTGACTACTGGTGTGCCTGCCCTTGCCTCCTTGTTGCTGGGCCTTAACTGGCATCCATGTTGACTACTGGTGTGCCTGCCCTTGCCTCCTTGTTGCCTCAACATGAAGATTCTTGTTATCTCCTCTCCTCCTCCTCCTCTTCCTTTAATTCTTAGCCAACAGCCAAGTCTTCTTCTGCCATGCAGGGTCTGGCCTAATTATTGGGAGGCTCAATTGCTTCCTCACTCCTAATGGTTCTCTGTGTCCTCACTGCCATGCTCTGATGTCACACTACTTCTGCGGAGGAGCGGGACTGGTTGCTGGGGGCCCGCCGATCGTGCCCATGCCAACCAGCCAGCGGTTTTATTTAATTTTTTTTTGGTCTAGCCGTGGCCTCACCACCCCCGGTCGAGAGGCATCAGGTGTACCCTTGATGGTCACTGACAGCTGGCCTAGCCAGTTAGCTGTCAGCACCCGGGTTTGTGTGTAATTAGCAGTGAGCTTGGTTGCGTGTGACAAGGGGCGGAACCTGGTGGCGGCTCTGCACCGCATCTGTGCGCATTTCCGCAAGTCAACCAGTTAAACTAACCCCAACTGCTACAGTCAAATTCAAAGTCAAATTGAAACTCAAAACAACGGTGGGGGGCGAAGTGGGGAGTCACATGATGCAGGGAATGTTACCCCAACTACTAGAGTCAAATTCATAGTCAAATTCAATTTACCTTCCTTGTCTTGTCCATTTCGAACCATATTATCTGTGGATGTCATCTTATCTTAGGGGTGTCCTCTGCCATCCTTTCACCAGTACCGTCTACCTTCCTTGGATGTTGAAGCCTTCTCGAAGGCAGGATTGACCAGGTCTTTTTAATAGACACTTGCCCTCTATTAGAGACTCTTTAAAGGATTGAAAGTGTATTCATTCAAATCAAATTCCTTGGCCTCTTAAGAAGACTGTATTGTTATTCTTCGTCCCTACCTCCAAAGAGATGCCTCTTACGCACAACTGCATGAGGATGTGAGGCTAAATCTAGCCATAATCCGGCTATTTTAGTTTTAGGCGCAGCAGCACTGCCGTGGGTAAGCGCCAACAGGCGGTGCTCAAACTGCTGAACAGCACCTT
Source organism: Dendropsophus ebraccatus (assembly GCF_027789765.1). Classification (NCBI taxonomy): domain Eukaryota; kingdom Metazoa; phylum Chordata; class Amphibia; order Anura; family Hylidae; genus Dendropsophus; species Dendropsophus ebraccatus. The sequence continues at coordinate 5,994,346 of NC_091456.1, read as the reverse complement.
CTACCTTCCTTGGATGTTTTAGCCGTTTTGAAGGCAGGATTGACCAGGCCTTTTGCCAGTAGCCATGCTGTGTCAGGCTGAGTTTTTGGGTGGTCCCTATGCTTACCTCTGTTGCACAGAATTAGGCATAATGGTGCCATTAGGCAGCCTCAGAGGCATCCATACATGCTGCCCCTGCTGTTTCCTGTCCATTTTCGTTGTGTTAACATCAATTTCTGAGGTTGACAGGTTTTCACACGACCTTCCCTCTGCCGAACTTGAGTCCCCTGCAAAAATGCTCGAGTCTCCCATTGACTTCAATGGGGTTCGTTACTCGAAACAACCACTCAAATATCGGGAGATATTCGTTTCGAGTAACGAGCACCCGAGCATTTTAGTACTCGCTCATCACTAGAGAACATGATGGAAAACTTTATATATGTTACAGGAGGAAGAAGGGAAAGGGAGGACATGATGGAAAACTTTATATATGTTACAGGAGGAAGAAGGGAAAGGGAGGACATGATGGAAAACTTTATATATGTTACAGGAGGAAGAAGGGAAAGGAGGACATGATGGAAACCTTTATATATGTTACAGGAGGAAGAAGGGAAAGGGAGGACATGATGGAAACCTTTATATATGTTACAGGAGGGAAGAAGGGAAAGGGGGGACATGATGGAAACCTTTATATATGTTACAGGAGGAAGAAGGGAAAGGGAGGACATGATGGAAACCTTTATATATGTTACAGGAGGAAGAAGGGAAAGGGAGGACATGATGGAAACCTTTATATATGTTACAGGAGGAAGAAAGGAAAGGGGGGGACATGATGGAAACCTTTATATATGTTACAGGAGGAAGAAGGGAAAGGGAGGACATGATGGAAACCTTTATATATGTTACAGGAGGAAGAAGGGAAAGGGGGGACATGATGGAAACCTTTATACATGTAACAGGAGGAAGAAGGGAAAGGGAGGGACATGATGGAAACCTTTATATATATTACAGGGGGAAGAAGGGAAAGGGAGGACATGATGGAAACCTTTATATATGTTACAGGAGGAAGAAGGGAAAGGGAGGACATGATGGAAACCTTTATATATGTTACAGGAGGAAGAAGGGAAAGGGAGGACATGATGGAAACCTTTATATATGTTACAGGAGGGAAGAAGGGAAAGGGAGGACATGATGGAAACCTTTATATATGTTACAGGAGGAAGAAGGGAAAGGGAGGACATGATGGAAACCTTTATATATGTTACAGGAGGAAGAAAGGAAAGGGGGACATGATGGAAACCTTTATATATGTTACAGGAGGAAGAAGGGAATGTGAGGACATGATGGAAACCTTTATATATGTTACAGGAGGAAGAAGGGAAAGGAGGACATGATGGAAACCTTTATATATGTTACAGGAGGAAGAAAGGAAAGGAGGGACATGATGGAAACCTTTATATATGTTACAGGAGGAAGAAGGGAATGTGAGGACATGATGGAAACCTTTATATATGTTACAGGAGGAAGAAGGGAATGTGAGGACATGATGGAAACCTTTATATATGTTACAGGAGGAAGAAAGGAAAGGGACATGATGGAAACCTTTATATATGTTACAGGAGGAAGAAGGGAAAGGAGGGACATGATGGAAACCTTTATATATGTTACAGGAGGAAGAAGGGAAAGGAGGGACATGATGGAAACCTTTATATATGTTACAGGAGGAAGAAGGGAAAGGAGGGACATGATGGAAACCTTTATATATGTTACAGGAGGAAGAAGGGAAAGGAGGGACATGATGGAAACCTTTATATATGTTACAGGAGGAAGAAGGGAAAGGGGGACATGATGGAAACCTTTATACATGTTACAGGAGGAAGAAGGGAAAGGGGGACATGATGGAAACCTTTATATATGTTACAGGGGGAAGAAGGGAAAGGGAGGACATGATGGAAACCTTTATATGTGTTACAGGAGGAAGAAGGGAAAGGGAGGACATGATGGAAACCTTTATATATGTTACAGGAGGAAGAAGGGAAAGGAGGACAGGATGGAAACCTTTATATATGTTACAGGAGGAAGAAGGGAAAGGAGGACAGGATGGAAACCTTTATATATGTTAGACGACTAAATAGGGTTCAGGAGGGAAGAGTTTAGAACAAGAGGAGACAGTGAGAGGTTACTGGGGGAAAGATCAGAAGCAACGTGAGAAAATATTACTGTACTGAAAGAGTAGTAGATGCTTGGAACAAACTTCCAGCAGATATGGTTGGTAAATCTACAACAACAGAATGTAACCTTCCTGGTGTATACATATATCTATCCTAAGACAATAAGAAGGGAAAAACTAATAGGGTTTCTATGAATTATTGCTCCTCTCTACCTGCTGACAATCCTCCAGGTTTTCCTCTTACCGCTATAGAGGCCGGGGAGGAAGAGTCCCTGTAAATTCTCATTAGAAAGCTTTTCTGGGAAATGAAATAATTAAAATGAATAGAGTCGCTGAGTCCACTTGAGGATGAAATGAAAGCTGAGTGCATGAGTGTATTCTGTGTTATTTGGCCCAGGCTTAGTGCATGTACAGGATCACCACCATAACATAGGTAGATTACAGTATGAAGTGTTCTCCATTGTGCAGGACTGACAGGAGCTCTGTACTCACCTGCACTTTTATTCCTCAAAGGGAAACATCTAACCTGCTGATATGTCCCTATAGTTCGGTTACTTTACAGTTTAAGGCTATGTTCACACTGCGTATGAGTATGGCCGCATTTCGTACGCCGTTGTACATGTGTGGCTGAAACTACGGGCGTGGGAGAAATCGACATGCGGCCGGATGTGTACGCACCGCGAACATACGCCCGTAGTACAGTTCTGCTTCCCTAGCTTGTTTCGAAGCGATCTGAGGCAGGTCATTTACTTGGAAATCTTCGTCCAGCCCAATAAAACTCACAGAACCTTTTGGATCGAAAAATCAAGTTCAATTTGGTTGAAATAAGTTCTCCGTACGGGACCGCATGGGAATCCACGGCCGTGAGTTGGAACATTTCCGTCCTCAAACAATGGTCTTGTTAATTTTTCAAGGCGTCGTATACGATCCGGCCGTAAGCTCATACGTAGTGTGCACTGTGCGGGCGTATATCGTATACTTCCAAGCGAACGCATCAACCTCAAAACTTGCGTATACGGCCGGAATCATACGCAGTGTGAACATAGCCTGAGGGTGCGTTCACACGTACAGGATCTGCAGCAGATTTAATGCTGTGTTCAGTTATTTAGATGAAATCCACTGCGGATCAGGTACGTGTGAACGTACCCTAAAGGAGAATTCCAGACAGGGAGAGGGAGAGGATGAAAAAATAATAAGCACTCACCTCCCCGGCTCCTATGCAGGTGGCCGCATACTGCCGCTCTAGTCCTCCGGTCCACAGACCCTTCCTGGTCAGAGAGGAGACCTGGGACGTGATGTGTCAGACCTGCTCAGCAAGGGGGGGTCCTGCTTTGGCTGCTGACTGGATGAGTGGGCCTGACACATCACATCTCAGGTCCTCTCTCTGACCAGGAAGGGTCTGGGGACTGGAGCGGCGGTGATGCGACCACCAGTGCTGGAGCCGGGGAGGTGAGTGCATGTTATTTCTCTCATCCTCCCCCTCCCTGGCACTTTGGCAAAAAAGACCTCTGCCCAAAATCCTCCTTTAATCCATATGCTAATTAGGTGGTTTGGTGCACTGGCGGCAGCACTACTACCCATGATGCACCGGTCCACCCAAGCCAGACGGTCCTTCTAATGAATATTTATCCAGTGCTCTGCGTTGCGTCGGAGTAGTATACTGTACATAAGGCAGGCCTGTGTGCTATGTGGACATATCTGAAGGTTTAAAGTAGTTGTGTTAGGTTCTATGTACTGGTTGGGATCCTTCTCTGTTAACCAGAGTTCTCAGCCAATAACAAAGTGTTAGTGACCTCCCGAGGAAGCTGGTGGGGCGAAATGTACGTTGAGGTCTGAGGTGGGGTCCCCCCTATTCCGCGGTATACATAAAAGACAGCATCTATTTGGGGCTTACATGCTCCTATTATTATTCTCTGCAATTTATGGGCATCTATATTATATATATATATATATATATATATATATATATATATATATATATATATACTGATATTAGATTACATGTAATGTGTGTGTTGCCACTATATATCTGTATGTTTACAACAAGTTTCTCTATAATAGCTGCTATATATTTTTAGTGAATTCATTGTTGCTCATCCACCATATCTTATTATTGCACCTTATATTGATGAAGTTGCTGCTGCCAACATGATGTAACCACTATTAAGATATGGGGAATGGAAGGAACCATACTATAATGTTTATTTATTTTTATTTTTTTTATTTTTTTTGGGGGGGGGGGGGGGGGGGGGGTAATCATGTTTCACAATAAAGATTATTTATTTATTATCATTTTTATTTTGTATTTCTTTTGGGGGGGGGGGGGGTTGTAGGTGTTCAAAAGTGTTAGTCTTGTTCGGGCAGTTGTGGTCTGTCCATATATTATACAGGATCTGAAGAGCAGCTGTAACATACTCAGCCAGCAATAAAAGGTATAAGATTTAGTGCCATCACATAGGTTGTTAACACATTTACTATGGGGCCATGAGCGGGAAATAGCCCTGTCAACCTTCTACCTTAATAATGTAAAAACTATTCTGGAGCAGAGAGTCATTGCCCAGCCGCATGGTGTGGGACTGGGGAAAGGGGAGTCTTAGGATTTTATTCCTATTGGTGCAAAGAGGGCTTTATCATGGGTGACATAAAAGGCAGAATTGTTTTTGTGTAGGGGCACAAAGGAGGCATTATTAATATTTATTGGAATAAAAGGAGCATACATGGGGGGGCCTGACTATAGTGGGGAGGCACATAGGGGGACTTAACTATTGATTGGGAGCAGAAAAGTAGGGGACTAACTACTATATGGGGGCATAAAGGATCACAACTGTGTGCGGGCCCAGTGGGGGTCTGACTACTGTGTGGGGGGAAAAAAGGGGCCCAAATGTACGATATTAGGCACAAAGGGGGGTTTCTAACCACTGTGCACTTGCTGCGTTGGCACATTTACTCTGTGGGGTCTAAATGGACGTCATTATTGTTTGAGATATTATCGGTGGGAAAAGGGGAAGTAGATTCTACAGAGAGGAGTCATGTCTGGAAGCCATTACTGACTAATTAGGGAGAAAGTAACTGTTGTATGTATGTGTCCTTGTGTGTGTGTGTGTGTGTGTGTGTGTATGTACGTACGTACATGCATGTATATGTGTGTGTGTATGTATGTATGTCTGTCTGTGTGTATGTATCTATGTATATTTGTGTATATGCATGTATCTGTGTGTGTATGTATGTATGTATGTACTGTATCTATCTATCTATCTATCTATCTATCTATCTATCGGTGTGTGTGTATGTATGTATGTATCTATGTGTATTTGTGTGTATTAGAGATGAGCGAACCGGGTTTGGGTTCGAGTCCATCCGAACCCGAACGTTCGGCATGTGATTAGCTGGGGCTGCTGAACTTGGATAAAGCTCTAAGGTTGTCTGGAAAACATAGATACAGCCAATGACTATATCCATGTTTTCCTCATAGCCTTAGGGCTTTATCCAACTTCAGCAGCCACCGCTAATCAAATGCCGAAAGTTCGGGTTCGGATCGACTCCAGCATGCTCCAGGTTCGCTCATCTCTAGTGTGTATGTATCTATGTGTATTTGTGTGTACGTATCTGTGTGTGTGTGTGTGTGTGTGTGTGTATATGTATCTATGTGTATTTGTGTGTATGTATCTGTGTGTGTATATGTATCTATGTGTATTTGTGTGTACGTATCTGTGTGTGTGTGTGTATATGTATCTATGTGTATTTGTGTATATGTATCTGTGTGTGTATATGTATCTATGTGTATTTGTGTGTATGTATCTGTGTGTGTTTGCACATTTTGTAGTAACATATAAACTGCATCCCCATACGTTCTGTAAGTTTAGTGTCTATATCATAGCTTTACATTACAAACCTCTGTATATTTGGATGCTTACATAATGCATAACACTGCACTTAAATCTCATTTTCCCAACTAACAGATCAACCCATCAGCCAGGGTCGGCTTTATTTAGAACATTGCAGGAAACATCCCCCCCACGAGCTTTGCACGAATAGACAATGCACGGCCGGAGACACCGTTTAATAATATTTAGTGCTAAATTTATTAGCGGTAACAATAATAATGCTGCCTGCTCCGTCCTCTAAGGGTCGGGGGGAATTTCCAGCCTCTAGATGTACACAAGAATTCCCATTCACTGACAGCAAGCACAAACCGCAGCAGGTTTTCTATTATAAAAGCCTTTTGTGGGATAATTCAAGAAAACTCCTCGTCTTGTCACCTGTCATATAATATGTGATTGATTCAGGGCTCGCAGCAATTATTTTCCGTTTGGTCTGTTGTCCAGATGACATCCACCAACAAGCTATTACTAACCCTGGACAGGGGTTAAATCCAGCACGGAGATATTGATTCCTGGTTAGGAGTCAATGACCTTTCTAGGTTCCTTACATCTCTGACCCGGGGCCGTTATTTAGATTAATGCCGGCGAGCAGTGTCATTGTTCTACTATTGATCTTCTAATCAGGGATTGATTTGGAAGTTACATCTCAGAGAAGAGACTTTCAGAAGGTTTCACAGTTTAAGGGAAAATACAGAATCTTCCCAGATGTGATCCAGAGAGATCCTGATACTACATGGAGGGAATGGGAGGAATCTGGGCGTCCAGAAATGGATAATATTAGCTGTGATATATTAACATACATACAAACATATATACACAGTAATACACATACATACAGACATATATACACAGTAATACACATACATACAGACATATATACACAATAATACACATACATACATACATATATACACAGTAATACACATACAATATACATATATACACAGTAATACACATACATACATACATATATACAGACAGACATATATACACAATAATACACATACAATATACATATATACACAGTAATACATATACATACAGACAGACATATATACACAATAATACACATACAATATACATATATACACAGTAATACATATACATACAGACAGACATATATACACAGTAATACATATACATACAGACAGACATATATACACAGTAATACACATACATACAGACATATATATACAGTAATACACATACATACAGACATATATACACAGTAATACACATACAATATACATACATATATACACAGTAATACACATACAATATACATACATATATACACAATAATACACATACATACATATATACACAGTAATACACATACAATATACATACAATATACATACAGCACATACATATATATACAGTAATATCCCACAGTAACAAACTATGCTCCTGTTGTGAATATACAAGAAAAATAAGCTAAATGCAGTTTTAGGCCGGGTTCACACTATGTAAGTCACTGACCATTCTGTGACCCGGCCGTGTTTTACAGAACAGCCGATGTCAGTAAAGATCATCCCGGCAGGTACTGCAGTACTGTCCTAAAGATCTTCATTTCTGTTGAATTGGGATGCAGGCGCACACAGCATCCAATTCACCATTGAACACAATGAAGAGTGCGGCAGGAGCTGCACACGCCGTTGTTTGACCTGTCAGGGACGCGCGGCCTCTATATAATACTGTGATTATTAACTGTATTTAAGTTCATTATTCAATATCATTTAATGTATATTTAAAGGGAATGTGTCATCAGAAAATGATAATTGTGTAGATAATGTTTATATGTTAATCAGATTTTTTTTCTTGGAATTTTTTGGTGACTTTTCTATCTATATTATAAAATAATCCTGATATCTCACCACTGGGGCTAAAACTAAGCTGAGCCTTCTTGTTGTGTCTGTGGTGATAAGAAGAGGCTGCAGTAAAGTGATCTGTACAGCATTGCAGCGTCATGTGACACCAGTAGATAGAGGAGACAATAGCAGCTCCCTGTGGAGTGAACTCTTAACAGGTCACAGAGCGCGCTCAGTAATGTCTCATATTCATCTCATAGGGACAGAGTCTGTCTATTGTTGTCTATGTCCATGAGGCTTGCTGTAAAACATGTCACTGAATGTCATTACAAACAGCTCAGGCAAAATGGCCGCCCCTATAACAATGTACAAAAAGTGAAACAAAAAAAATTACAGTCACAAAATAGAAACAGATTGGAATAAAAGAACAAGTTTTAGAGGTTGGAACTTGTATGAGGTATATCAAATTTGCACTCTACTAAAGCTGGGTAACTATTATTTCATAAAACTTCATTTGGTAGTCTATGTGATTTTTAAGACACTTAATTTTCCATACACGATTACACAAGAAAAAAAAAGTCCTGAAGGCTTCCCTACAGTCTGCTGTCCACTCCCTATTGTTAGGTTCAGTACTTCTCTAGTAACAGAAACACAAAGACAGAACACAGGAACTGGGGGTTGGGTTTACCTAGTGTCGTGAGCGTCTGCAGTGCTATGGCAGAGGTACGGCCGGTAACTTACTAGATGGTGAGGTGTGACGCCACTCCAGTGGTGGTTGCCCGAGATACAACCGGGGCCCAGTGATGTTGTGTCGTGACGCCAGTGCCGGTTGGGCAAACAGGTATGGTGGCACACCTGCTTTTATTTTAAAGGGCTGGTTATACCTTGTTCCCCTGTGGACAGTGTCCTGCTGGGTTGTTGCGGGGTCCCTTGGGTACTTATCACGGTGGTCCGGAGTGGAATAGTGACCCACCCGGACTATTTGTACTGCCACCCACAGAAAGGGGAGATGACCCAAGGAGTGTGTGTGTGCTGTGCTGGTACTTGATGAGGAATCACAGAGTCTCTTTATCATAAATAGAATCTGGTTTACTCTGAAGATACTTGAATGCAGCAGGTCATACAGCTTTGCATTGATAGAATATGTTATACTTGATAAGACACTTGATAGTTTAGGATCCAGATCTGTAGTAAAGAGAGAGGTACAGTCATGCTGACTGGGTTGCGTGCTGAGAGTAGAGAATCAGAAGAGCAGAGAGGAGAATGTCGTGAGAGTCCGAACCCAAGTAGTACTGTGCTCTGCCGGGAGGTTGGAGGTAGAAATAGAAGAATACTTGAGAAGATAGAGAATATTTGTGCTCGTGTTTTGACTCCTTGGTCTCTGCACCACCTATTGCCCTACCAGTGTCGGGGGATAAGTCCTAGAGGGTGACACAAGCCCCAGACCTTGTTACCTTGGAATGCTGAGGGTTCACTGCTGACATCCACGCTGCGATAGAGTTCATAGGCTTCTAGCAACTTTGCTCTATCCGGATCAGTTCCTTGCCATGCTTTATGGATACTGTCCTGCACTGTGTCTCTCCTTGTCCACGGCGTCGGTTGAGATGATCTCCGAATTGTCCTCTCTAGTGGAAGCTTAATACTGCATAGTGTTGAGTGGAGTTACTTGAGAAGAAACTGTAGGTTGCATGTGCCTAGGTCTGCACACCGAGACTGGGGACCTGGCAGAGGGCCAGGGCCCAACTGGACCGCTGTAGAGAGTGTTCTGGCTTGTGTCCTACCTCTACAAGGTCTAGTGACAAAAGACCCTACATTTGACTTCCTATATATAGCCTCTGTAAGGTGTGCTGTGAGTGGTTGAGGAGTGCATATGTGAGAAGTAAAGAGAAATGATAGGCTAGAAGAAGAGTGTACTCCCATTGGTCCACAGATCCATGTGGCATATAAACAAAAACTAACCCTTTTCAATTCCACAGCTGTCCAATACTCAATACACATACTTGCAATAGCGACATCTTGTGGCGAAACTTTAACACTACTACATCACCACTTACACACAAAAATTCAGGCTTTTACGAAGGGTGTAACTAATAGCAACACCCGTGGTGGGGCACCACAGCAGCAGAGAGCACTGTGTGAGACTGGAGAGAATACACCACTTCCTGCAGGACATGCAGCAGCTGATAAGTACCGAAAGACCGGAGATTTTTTAAATAGAAGTCAATTACAAATCTCTGACACCAGTTGATTTGAAAGAAAAATATTTTTGGTAAACAACCGCTCTAACCCTGGTGAAGAGACTGAGAGCTGCAGAGGAGTTAGCAAAGAGATGAATAAGTGTAAAAATTACACCACATGGCTAGTGTTAGAATTGTGGTGTGTATTACTCCAGAGCTTTTTGGGAAAAAAAAAAACCTTTAAGACCGGGCTGTCACTCTTGCCTTGAATGGACTGGAGGTGGTTGGAGAAACCAGAGACCTGTTGGAGGACACCGAGGGTGCACAGACAGGTGAGAAAAAAACCCTCTTTTTTCCTTTAAGATGTGCAGCCCCCATCTTTCTGAACTTGTTCCGTACTGATCTGACCTGCTTGCAAAGTTAGGAACAAATGTCAGTTCGGGAATCTATAGGATAATTGGAGTCATTATTGGCCAATATTACTGAGTGGGGGGACTTAAGGCCCCGTTCACACTGAGCAAAACTAGCGCTAGGGAGAGCAGGAGCACGCGCCTCCCATAGACTCCCATTATGAGCGGGAGGCTAACGGCTTTCAGCGGCGGAATTCCACTAGTTTTGCTCAGTGGGAACGGGGCCTAAGGGGCATTATTGTGGTTAGTTTAATTACTCTGTGGAGGGCAGTCGGTTGGCACTAAGAATGGGGGAGGCACTTTTACTGTGTGTCAGTGCACACTTCTTTAGGGAAATTATGGGGTATCACTTTTAGGCTATGTTCACACTATGTAAAAGTACGGCCGTTGTTGCCATCAGCAACAATGGCCGTACTTTATGCAGTGTGGAACATTGCCTACATTTCTATGGGATCCCGTGCAGCGCTGCAAATAAATGACATGTCAGTTGTCTGCGGATAGGAAACCCTGTCAGTTCACACAATGAAGCGAGCGGATCCGGCCGCTTGCTTCATTGTGTGCTGTGGGAAGTTCTGATGCGGGCGCGCTGATGGACCTGCATCAGAACACTGCGGCTGGAAAGATCATCCGGCTGGTACTTAAGTACCGGACGGGATGATCCGGGAAGAGACCAGCCGTCCCGTGACCCGGCCGGGGTCACGGAACGGCCGGTCTCTTACCCCGTGTGAACATAGCCTTATGTAGTACACAAGGCGGGCACTACTATTACGAAGGGCAGTAAGGAGCCTTTATTTTTAGTGTGGGCCACTGAGGAAGACACTACTACTATGTGGTATCCTTAGGGCAGACACCAAACTCTTCAGAGTCCTAGCTGGGAGAAAATGTCAAGGATGTCTGGAAAAGAAAAAGGAAAGTACATGACTAAACAGAGAAGACATGGTCTGTAAGTCACTGGGTGTAACTGCACTGTAAGGCCATGTTCACATGGCGTAAGACACTGGCCGTTCTGTGGCCAGTGTCAAAGAAGATCATCACGGCCACTACTGCAGTACTAACCGGATGATCTTCACTTCTACTGAATTAGGATGCGGGTGCAAATTCCCTGCTGCAAACAATGGAGCGTGTGGCCGGAGCCGCACCCTCCATAGCGTGCACTGACAGCTTCTCTGCGGCCGCTATTCAATGGATAGTGGCTGCAGAAAACTGACATGTCATTGTCTCGCAGCGCAGCTAGCGATCCCTGCCGGAGTGTATGTGTGTACTATGTGTATATACATATAGACAATGTGTATACACTCCGGCCGAGATTCCCTCAGACGCAGCACAATGTAATTTCAGTATTAATCACGGCCGCTGTTTAAAATTGGCTACAACTGATTAGTACTGAACTTAAGTTGTGTGAACATGGCCTAATAGTGTATTCTGTGTCTACAGTGAGATGACTGCAGGCAGAGTATGTATTGGGATAATATTGGGTGCGTTAATCTTTGTGGTGGATATATGTGATCTTAGTGTGCAGGAATTATTGGACAGTGCAGTACTGCAGTATTTATAGACACGCTGTTATACATATATTGTTTTATAACTATATTTCCATGTATTTTCTGGTGGTATTAGGTGGAGGAGAAAATAGTCTTTGGAGTGTCCGCCCCTGATCTTTTCAGATTCTAGTAAAGCTCCTGGCAAAAATCAACTGTAGAAACAAACATTAAAAGATTCGGAATATAACAAGATATAATATTAAAGGGGTTGTCCAGCAAATTTTTTTTTATTTCAAATCAACTGGTATCAGAAAGTTATATAGATTTGTAATTTACTTCTATTTAAAAATCATAAGTCTTCCAGTACTTATCAGCTGCTGTATGTCCTGCAGGAAGTGGTGTATTCTCTCCAGTCTGACACAGTGCTCTCTGCTGCCACCTCTGTCCATGTCGGGAACTGTCCAGAGCTGCAACAAATCCCCATAGAAAAGCTCTCCTGCTCTGGACAGTACCTGACATGGACAGAGGTGGCAGCAGAGAGCTCTGTTTCTGAATGTAAATAAACAACACTTCCTGCAGGACATACAACAGTTTATAAGTATGGGAAGACTTGAGATTTTTAAATAGAAATAAATTATAAATCTATATAAGTTTCTGACACCAGTTGATTTGAAAGAAAATTTTTATTTGCCGGACAAAATCCGCAACCTTTTTAAACGCATTATTCACTCTCAGAAATTGCCAAAAGCCTGCCTGGATAGATGATATGGATTATTAACCTATTGAGTTACATGATTCCTTATGAAAGTACACAGAAGAGGACGATGAGGGGGAGGTGCAGAGTGACAGTGCTGAATCCACAGCTTACACTACTCTGTACTGTTCCATAAATTCAAAATGAAAAGTGATTCGGGGCAGCTTCACACGTAATGGAATTGTAGCGGATTTTAAGCTGTGAGTTTGCCCCCTGCGGCCCGGTACATACATTACCCAGTCCACGCTCCGGCTTGTTCTGTGGCTCCTGGCGTCTGGACGTCCCTCTCAGCCAATCAGTGGGTGCGGCAGGACAGGGCATTGATTGGCTGTTCAGGACGCAGGAAGCCACAGAGGCAGGACAGAGCACAGACCCAGTAATGTGTGCATCGGGCCACGGAGGGTTAAGGGGTCTGCCGCTTTCATTATCGGAAAGGGATGAAAGTTCCGCTGCATCTAATCCTACAGAAAGTGACAGGAGGGGAATCACAGCATTGCATTACGTGTGAAACTACCCTTAGGCTATGTTCACACTGTGTATGAATCCGTCCGTAGTGCGAACCGCAAATATACGCACGTAGTTTTGAGGTTGATGCGTTCGCTTGAAAGTATACGATGTACGCCCGCACAATGCACACTACGTATGAGCTTACGGCCGGATCGTATACGCCACCGTGAAAAATGAACAAGACCATTGTTTGAGGACGGAAATGTTCCAACTCACGGCCGTGGATTTCCATGCGGTCCCGTACGGAGAACTTATTTCAGCCAAATTGAACTTGATTTTTCGATCCAAAAGGTTCTGTGAGTTTTATTGGGCTGGACGAAGATTTCCAAGTAAATGACCTGCCTCAGATCGCTTCGAAACAAGCTAGGGAAGCATAACTCTACTACGGGCGTATGTTCGCGGTGCATACGCATCCGGCCACATGTCGATTTTTCCCACGCCCGTAGTTTCAGCCGCACATGTACGGCGGCATACGAAATGCGGCCGGATTCGTACGCAGTGTGAACATAGCCTAAAGCTACGTTATGAAACATACATTTTATTTGAATGAATGGAATCCTGGCCAGAGCTTATACACAAAGGGGGACATTTACGAAGCGTCCGCCCGAGGCGTATGCCAGGGAGAAGGTGCAGGTTTTCTCCCTTCTCCCTGGCATACGCCTCCTGTACGCCCTGCTCGCTGGGGGAGCTTAACAATGCGGGGAGGAGGTGTGGCCTCCTCCTGCCCCTCCTTGCTCGCAGGCATAAATCATGATCCAAATCTACACCTGCTGGAAGCAGGTGTAGATTTCGTATGCCGGGTGCAGGTTCAGGTGCCCGGCCGGCCAGATTCATTTAGAGGCGTGCACCTTTTAGTGAATCATGGCGGGGAAAAGGGGGTGGGGCCTAATATAAGGCCCGTTTTCATAAATATCCCATGGTATACGCTTCGGCCGGGATTCCAACCAGCCGCACGGAAAACTCACATGTCAGTATTGTGCGGCCACTATTCATTGAATAGTGGCCGCACAGACATGTCAGTTCACACAATGGAGAGTGTGGCTCCGGCCGCACTCTCCATTGTGTGCAATGGTGAATTGGGATGCACCTGTGTGCGCCTGCATCCAAATTCAGCACAAATGAAGATCATCCGGCCGGCACTGAAGTACCAGCCTGGATGATCTTCAGTAACTCCGGCTGTTCTGTGACCCGGCTGAGTCACAGAACGGCCGGTGTTATACAACGTGTGAACATGACCTAAAAGCTATGAAACGGCCACAGTACTATTCCTCATGCACTGTACACAAACATAACAGTTTATCCTGATAAATGTGTTAAAATATTAGTGAACATTTAAAGGAGAACTCCGGGCTGGCGTGATTTTTGGCAGGGGAGGATGAACTCCATCCCAGTGCTGGAGTGGGAGAGGTGAGCGCATCTTACGTCTTTCATCCTCCCCAGCCAAGAGATGAGCTATAGAACGATGTGAATTACTACATATCTTTACTGACAATTTAGATGATGCTGTAAACGGACGTATTATATGTTTTTAGCAGTAAAATAATCCTAAGAAACATGAAGTGCTCCATAATAGTGGAAGTAGTATATAACAAGTCCCACCCAGCCCGGGGAATTGTGGCCGCCACGGATAGGAAGCTGCATCCGCTAAGTAAATTACATGGCATGAGGCAATGAAAGAACGTGATTGTAATCCCATAATCCATAATCCTGTAAACATAACATTAAGAAACGACCTTGAAATCATCAAATATTTTATTTTTACTCTTTTTAAAATGATATAAAAGTAATGTGAGACATGTCTGTATAGCAAAGAATGAATGTTCTGATCATCCAAAGGGGAAAGGACGAGACATTCAACAAACCCCTTTAATAATGCAATAAAGTGGTGAACGTCCCGTATATATAGCCGCACTGTGGGTCATGGATGCATATGATATTACACTGTATATACCTGGTTTTATATATGTAATTGTCGGGCAGAGGTGAGGAGATGGTCATAGCCGAGCGGAGGGCTCCATAACACCTGCTGCCATATCCACCATAAGGACCCAACAATGAGATGAAAGACGCCGCCTGTAATATGTGCAAGAGCAGGATCCCAGTGTGATACATATATACTAGCCAACTCCAATACAAGCCAACAATTGCTTTTATATACTGGGTCATCAAACCAAAAGTGACCTCTGAGCCCAACCATCTGGGACCTGGGCCGGAGACGGCAGGAAGAAACAGTGAAAGTAATCTCTATGTCATGTATTGTAATGGGCTGCATATTTAATAAAAGTGAAAGTGGATTCTATAACAGTGCAGAGTTCTCTTAAAGGGGTTCTCCAGGGGAATTTTTTTTTTTAAATCAACAGATATCAAAAAGCGCCAAAGATTTACTTCTAATTTACGTAAAAATATCCAGTCTTCCCGTACTTATCAGCTGCTGTATGTCCTGCAGGAAGTGGTGTATTCTCTCCAGTCTGACACAGTGCTCTCTGCTGCCACCTCTGTCCATATCAGGAACTGTTCAGAGCAGCAGCAAATCCCCATAGAAAACCTCACCTGCTCTGGACAGTTCCTGACATGGACAGAGGGGGCAGCAGAGAGCACTGTGTCAGGCTATGTTCACACGCTGTATAAGACCGGCCGTTCCGTGACTGGGCGGGTGACGGAACAGCTGGTCTCAGAAAAGATTGGACGGATGACCTTTAGTGCCGCGCGTCAGAACTTCCCACTGCACACAATAGAGTGTGCGGCTGGAACCACTCACTCCATTGTGTGAACTGACAAGGTTTTCTGCGGCCGCTATTCACTGAATAGTGGCTGCAGAAAACTGACGTGTCAGTTTTCTACGGCGCCGCTAGGGATCCCGGATGGAGTGAATACTATGTGTATACACTCCGGCCGGGATTCCCTCAGCCTTCAGCACTACGTAACTACCGCAGAAATAACGGCCATTGTAACAACGGCTGTGATTTCTGCGGAACTTACGTAGTGTGAACATAGCCTCACACTGGAAAGAATACACCACTTCCTGCAGGACGTATAGCAGCTGATAAGTACTGAAAGACTGGACATTTTTTACATAGAAGTATATTACAAATCTCTGCCACTTTCTGAAACCAGTTGATTTAAAAGAAAAATATTTTCACCGGAGTACCCCTTTAATATGTACTGTACATTCTTATCAGCTTTCACTGGCATAGTGCCCCACAGATCTGCCCTTTCTTATGCAGGGAATGCCGGTACAGACAAGGTTTGGTAAAAGTGATGAATCGGCTTTTAATATTCTTTGCTGTTTATACACAAGCTGAGGTGGATGCGATGCCATAAAGCAATCTCTCTGCTAATCTGCCCCGTATGACGGCTCATTACATCCACACTCCGCGCCCGGCACTTATAATCACTGCGCTCTCACTTCTACACTCCTTGGCAATGGATCTGAGGGAATCTTTGGTGTGCAGAAAAATTCCGCTCGCTTTTGAAAGATAATAGTTGGGTAGAAGTCGGTGAAATTATCCCGCGCACCAAAGAAGCCGCTGATCTGTGCAGCTGGTAAAGTGTTTGTTAGTTAGTAAAATGTATTTATCCGGATAATTGACTAAAGGGCTCTGGGCGTCATAAAACCAGCGATTGAATCATCTATTATTTTATGGTTTCAACAATAAGGACGTTATATAGGGAATTTAATACATTAACCAGTCGATTCATGGATCAATCTTTCACATATGCGAAAATAATAACCAAGTCAGGAAAAAAATTAAAGGGGCATTCCACTCAAACATAACTTTTGATGAGACTAACAATTCCTTCCATAATTGTTATTATCTGTTCCGTCTCCTTCCCCCACTTCTCAGCTGCCGCTTTCTGCTGAAGACACAAAAATCTGTATGTAAGCTTTTCTCTCTCGGTCTCCCCCTCCTTTCTGAGATGGCTGATATAAACAAGTCCCTGGCAGGCTTTACCCGCAACATTGTAGCTTCTTCGTAATGCTGGGAGGGATCATCTGAGGTCAAGTTGCTGATGAACGCACTGTGATTAACCCTTCTGGCATTACAAAGAATCTACAATGTTGCAGATACAGCCTGCCAGGGACTTGTTTACATCAGCTGTCTCAGAAGGGAGGGGGAGACAGAGAGGAAAGCTCACACACAGATTTTTGTGTCTTCAGCGGAAAGCAGCAGCTGAGAACTGGGGGAAGGAGACTGAATAGATAATAACAAGTATGGAAGGAATTATTAGTCTCACCATGGGCAGCAACATGGAATGTAGTGCCCCAGCACAAGGTATTGCAAGTTTCTTATGCATCTTTGTAAAGTTCTCTATCAGGTTCACATTGTGGGAGATGGTCTAAGTGTATTCTGTTTTTCCCCCCACAAGTCACTACTGTGTATTTTGTGTTTTTTTTGGCTGTTTTTTTGTGATCTGTTTTGTGCACAGCTGAAGAAAGTATTGGGTTTGCTGCCTTTGTCACATGTTGATCTTATGTCCAGTTACGGGTGCAGACTATTTCCCTCCTTTTTCTACTCACTCCGGTCCCTTTTCTCTCACACCGCCCCCACCAATCACAGGGAAGCTTAGTATGCCCCTAGAAAAGGAGTCTAGTTCCTGGTGGGACATGTTCAGTCTAGTCCTAGTCAGTTCAGGGAGAGAGCAAGACGACAAGACACAGTTCCTGCTGCAGTCAAGCCAGGGCCTGACTCCAGCAAGGACCCTTTACAGGGACCCAGAGACTTAATTATTTCTTCTCCAAAGCAAGCAATCACTAGCATGCAGTGTTAGACCCCCTCAGGAGGAAAAGAAAGTCCTCCGAGGAACACCTTGCCCACGGTACAGATACTAGCTACAGAGTACAAAGCAGTGACCTGGATCCAGTTAGGCACTGACCCCAGTGGAACAAAGCTGCACTTAGCCGACGTATTCCACTGTGTAAAGTTTCCTGTAAAGTTTTGCGAAGTCTGCTCAACCGAGCGCAGGGACCTGGGACCTCATACTACCCTCACAGGACGGGTACCTCAACACTGTAGGGCATCAGGTGCTTCAGTAAAAGTGAGTACAAGGATCTTCCCTTCTTCTTTGCTACAACACCCAGCTACACAATCCCAGGCAGAGTACACTGCTACCTTGGACAGGGCCCTCAAGACGCTCCACTACTCCACTCTCTTCCTTTCACAGATTAACACTTCTTTGCTCTTCTCACCCACTCAGCTGCCCCAGTCACTGGCCCCTCCCTCCGTGCCTCCCACAGGAATACCCCTTTAATTTGGGCTCCTGCATACAGCCTTATAACATATTTTATACTAAGGAGCCCTTAACCTATTATTGGCTTATATTGCACCTCCTTTGTGGCAGACATCATATTCTTATGCTTTATGGGACCAGTCCCGCCATGTCATCTGCCACGGTCTTTTAACTGACAATTTCTGCAGTAGGATTACTTTCTGGATTTTTGCTGGTGGATCTAAGAATTCTGCTCTACTATAAGTCCTGAGTGTATCTGAGTGCCGGAAGACAATGTTAGGAACAGGGAAAAATAGCTGCTAAAGATGAAGCTTAGTTCTGTGGTCCAGTGTCCCAGCGTCATTTTCCATATGAGGCCCCATGAGGCTCCATGAACTGTGCTGTGCCATTTTTTCTTGAAAATCTTTTATCCTTATCAGTACAATATGGGGGGTTAAGGGGGTACTCCAGAGAATAAAAATTGTTTTTTTTTTTAAATCAACTGATATCAGAATCTTATACAGATTTGTAAATTACTTCAATTAAAAAAAACCTCAATCCTTCCAGTACTTATCAGCTGCTGTATGTCCTCCAGGAAGTGGCGTATTCTCTCCAGTCTGACACAGTGCTCTCTGCTGCCACCTCTGTCCATGTCAGGAACTGTCCAGAGCAGGAGAGGTTTTCTATGGGGATTTGCTGCTGCTCTGGACAGTTCCTGACATGGACAGAGGTGGCAGCAGAGAGCACTGTGTCAGACTGGAGAGAATACACCACTGTCTGCAGGACATACAGCAGCTGATAAGTACTGGAAAACTAGAGATTCCCCCTTCTGGAGTACCCCTTTAATGGAGCAAAACTAGGAATGTGTAAAGCTGTTTTTAGTCACATGAAGATATTCCACAAAACATGCTATTATGCTAGAGCAGAAAACTCAATGTAATCTTTTGTATCAATTCTAAATATAGGAGCAAAGAATTAATTTAGTATATTTTTTTACCTTTAGGCTATGTTCACACTACGTAAAACTACGGCCGTTGTTGCCGATGGCAACAACGGCCGTAGTTTTTGTGCAGCGGAATACAGCCTATTAAGCAATGGGATCTCGGCCGGAGCGTACACACATCGTATACGCTCCGGCTGGGATCTGTGCGGCCCCGCAAATAACTGACATGTCACTTTTCTGCGGCCGGAATTCAGTGAATTCCGGCCGCAGAAAGACCTGTCAGTTCACACAGTGAAGCGGGCGGCTCCGGCCGCTTGCTTCACTGTGTACTATGGTAAGCTCTGATGCGGGCGCACGCTGATGCGCCCGCATCAGAGTTCTGCGGCCGGAAAGATCACCCGGCCGGTACTTAAGTACCGGCCAAGATGATCCGGCCGTTCCGTGACCCGGCCCGGGTCACGGAACGGCCGGTCTCATATGTTGTGTGAACATAGCCATAATGTTACTATGGCTGGGGGTTTCACACTGTGTGTCTGCAATCCGTTTTTTTTTATCTGTTTTATGCAAAAAGCTGATGAAAAAACAGGTGTATTTGAGTGCGCCCGTTTAAACCATTTTTCTATTTATTCCCATTATTTAAAAAAAAAAAAGATCAAATCATGGTCGACCACGTTTTTTGTCTACACAAAAAAAAACAGATGCATTATTTAGGATCCACTTTTTT
This sequence comes from Dendropsophus ebraccatus, assembly GCF_027789765.1. NCBI lineage: Eukaryota > Metazoa > Chordata > Amphibia > Anura > Hylidae > Dendropsophus > Dendropsophus ebraccatus. The sequence goes on along the minus strand of NC_091456.1, from coordinate 5,974,301 downwards.
GTTCCTATTTTAATAATTGAAATCAATTGAAAAATGAATGCACACAAATGCATCCGTTTTTTCATCATTTTTTTTGCATAAAACAGATGAAAAAAACGGATTGCTAAAACACAGGTGTGAACCTGGCCTAAAGCCACATTTACAAGCAGAATTAATTTCTATTACCAGCATCTCAGGCCAGGCACTACAGGTTGGAGTCGTAAATGTACAGGATTACTGGCTGATATAAAACGACTGTAATACGACTTGGCTTACCTATAAAAGAGGTTGACACTACACACTATACAAGCGTGACAATAAAAGAGTTCTTGGATTTCACATGTACCTGAACAATGCGGGTTCTCTATGAAGGAGGGGGCGGCAGCAGTTCCTTTTCACCTATCAATCCCAGGAATGTATCATATACTGTCAACACCAACTTGTGACATTGCCAATTAGGCTTGGGAAAGACTCCGCGTCCCCATAGCAACAACCAAGAAATAATTCTAACTGATTGTACTGATATTCATCAGAGTTAAACATCATTTCCAGATTGTAAAGTAAATCTCCCGCTAGTGTAAGAGGTTACGCTCCATCTATAGCTCCATCTCACCTAGCGATCACTTATAAATAGCATTAGCTACATTGTAGAAGCTGTACGTTACATTAGCCGTATTGTAGAAGCTGAACATTACATTGGTCACATTGTAGAAGCTGTAGGTTACATTGGCCACATTGTAGAAGCTGTAGGTTACATTGTAGGAACTGTAGGTTACATTGGTTACTTGTAGAAGCTGTATGTTATTGTATAAGGTGTAGGTTACATTAGTTACATTGTAGAAGCTGTATGTTATTGTAGAAGCTGTACAGTATGTTATTGTAGAAGCTGTAGGCTACATTAGTTACATTGTAGAAGCTGTAGGTTACATTGGTTACATTGTAGAAGCTGTAGGTTACATTGGTTACATTGTAGAAGCTGTATGTTATTGTATAAGGTGTAGGTTACATTGGTTACATTGTAGAAGCTGTAGGTTACATTGGTTACATTGTAAAAGCTGTATGTTATTGTAGAAGCTGTAGGCTACATTAGTTACATTGTAGAAGCTGTATGTTATTGTAGAAGCTGTACAGTATGTTATTGTAGAAGCTGTAGGCTACATTAGTTACATTGTAGAAGCTGTATGTTATTGTAGAAGCTGTACAGTATGTTATTGTAGAAGCTGTAGGCTACATTAGTTACATTGTAGAAGCTGTAGGTTACATTGGTTACATTGTATAAGCTGTAGGTTAAATTGTAGAAGCTGTAGGTTACATTGGTTACATTGTATAAGCTGTAGGTTAAATTGTAGAAGCTGTAGGTTACATTGGTTACATTGTAGAAGCTGTAGGTTACATTGGTTACATTGTAGAAGCTGTAGGTTACATTGTAGAAGCTGTAGGTTACATTGGTTACATTGTAGAAGCTGTAGGTTACATTGGTTACATTGTAGAAGCTGTAGGTTACATTGGTTACATTGTAAAAGCTGTATGTTATTGTAGAAGCTGTAGGCTACATTAGTTACATTGTAGAAGCTGTAGGTTACATTGGTTACATTGTAGAAGCTGTAGGTTACATTGGTTACATTGTAAAAGCTGTATGTTATTGTAGAAGCTGTAGGCTACATTAGTTATATTGTAGAAGCAGTATGTTATTGTAGAAGCTGTACAGTATGTTATTGTAGAAGCTGTAGGCTACATTAGTTACATTGTATAAGCTGTAGGTTAAATTGTAGAAGCTGTAGGTTACATTGGTTACATTGTAGAAGCTGTAGGTTACATTGTAGAAGCTGTAGGTTACATTGGTTACATTGTAGAAGCTGTAGGTTACATTGGTTACATTGTAGAAGCTGTAGGTTACATTGGTTACATTGTAGAAGCTGTAGGTTACATTGGTTACATTGTAGAAGCTGTAGGTTACATTGGTTACATTGTAGAAGCTGTAGGTTACATTGGTTACATTGTAGAAGCTGTAGGTTACTTTGGTTACATTGTAGAAGCTGTAGGTTACTTTGGTTACATTCGATTGACTTGTCACATATTGTTTTTACATTGCGCAGAAAATGTTAATAATAATCTCATTATTCCACGTGCAGGAAATCGCTGTTTCGCTCACCTTGATCTTCTCGGCTTTGAACCTTCCACATCACGTTATGATCCATAAAACGGCTGGATGTATATACAGCGCTAAGAAGTACATGTAAGTTCTTAAGAATGAACAGACATCCTATATCCTGTTCTCTGAAGTCTTTGAAACTGAGCAGCATTTCCATAGATTTTGCTGTGTTTGTGTATATGAGACCCCGATGGATTACATAGAAAAGAGAAGACACAAGCGTTCAGACCACTGTCACCCTTCAGCTCCATTTATCAACTTAAACAGCTATGCATGGTCTTCTACTTTATATGTATTTTTAAAGGGGTATTCTGCTCAAACATAACTTTTGATATGTTGCTGCCCATGGTGAGACTAAAAATTCCTTCCATACTTGGTATTATCTATTCAGTCTCCTTCCCCCAGTTCTCAGCTGCTGCTTTCTGCTGAAGACACAAAAATAGGTGTGTGAGCTTTTCTCTCTGTCTCCCCCTCCTCCCCCCTCCCTTCTGAAATGGCCGATGTAAATGTTATCTTGCAGCCCAGGACTAGGCTATAAGAAGAAACAAGACGGGTGTGGTGGAGCCTGTCAATCACTACACTCACAGCTAGAATAAGACTGGTGCAAAGGAAACAATTCAGGCACTGAATCGTAGCCGAAAGCAAAGTCTGGACTGTGTTTTCTTGGTAGACTGAGGTCTGAACAGGCACGGACATGACAGCCACTCCTGACAGTTCTGGAAGCTGTGGTAAGGCAGTGCCCAGTCTTCAGCCCAATGGCCAGACCCCTTCCATTCGGTGGATATTCGGTGCCATCTACTCATAGCAGTGCACAGGTCTATGACCGCCCTGTTTCTAGTCATCTTATGGTTTCTTATAAAGCCACTTCTGGATAAGCTGCCCTTTGGTTTACATGCACAGTTTATGTGAACGTGCTTCTTATCTAGTTTCCATAGAAATGGATGTAATTATTTGTAATAGTAAGGTACTAGTTATCAGGACTAGCTTCACAAGGTGAAGAGCAGGGCAAGGGAACCGTGCTAAACTACAATGCCAAGCATGCCTAGCTTTGGCTGTCCAAGCATGATGGGAGTTGTAGTTTGGCAACAGCTGGAAGGCCGAGGTTCCCTCCCCCTTCCATAGAGTATAGTTATATACTGCAGCTATATGAAGACATAGGATTGTACTCCAGGTGCGCCTTACCTGCATTTCTCTATGCACAAGACCACAAGTGCAGCCGGCAAGAATAACACTACAATTTAAATACAAATGGAATGAATACAATCCCAATAGTCAGATTGAACCCAATCCCCCTGCAGTAATCAATAACAATTTCTGAGTAACGAACAGGTTCAACTGCGCCGAGATTACAAATATTTTACCTGATTTTTTTTGCACAATTTCTCATTCTATGACACTAATAACCTATCTCAGGAAAAATGCCGTCCTCGATATTGACCCTGACAAAACTGCTTTTCCTTCTTAAGGAAGCGGCTGATTTATTATGAATCATCAATCTGTGGATCCATGTGTAAGCGATCGGAGGAGTCATTTCTGCAATGTGTACAATTGCCTATAGACCTGTTGCATATCGTTCACTTTAATGACTATTTTGACTAATGGCCGTGTCCCGTCAGATTCATCACACGTTGCTCGGCCTGTCCTCACATTTATTCCTGTATCCTGTAATGCGGCGCTCCATCAGTATACTGTACCCTGCCCGAATGCGCCTGCTAATATCTTCTGTTTGCATTATGTTAATGGATATGTTGGTTTGGGGGAAGATCGGGTAATTGGGTAAATAATTGGTACAATGATAGAACAGAGAAGATGGATATTAATGGGGCATACTCAGAATGGGTCACCGTCATAGTGGGGGGCACCACAGGGGTCGGCTATAGACTTTATTGTTTATTATTGACCTGGTATATGTCTTACATTTGAGTATTTGGTAATGATACTAAGCTCCGTAACATACTCAGCTCCGAGGAGGATTCAGAGACTGGAGGCCAGTGGGAAGAAACCAGACGTGAAGATTAATGTATATGGTTCAAACATTGTATAAACAATGGCCGTTGTTTTAAATGAAAAGTGCATTGAAATTTATGGACAGTGGCCGGAAATAATTGACATGATCATTATTTTGACGGCCGTTGTTCAATACATTGTGTGAAACGGCGTCCATTGCTTGCATTGACTTCAATGCAAATCGGCGCATTATGAAAAGAACAACCCTTGTGTAAAATTAAAACAACGTCCGTTCTTTTCTTAAAAGGTACAGGACATTGTACGAATGTAGCCTATGGCTATGTTCACACAACGTAAAAACTACGGGTTTTTGTGCAATGGGATCCCGGCCGGAGCGTACACACATAGACACAATGGGATCCCGGCCCGGATCCCGTGCGGCGCCGGAAAAAACTGAAACAGGCCGCAGAAAGCCCTGTCAGTTCACACAGTGAAGCGAGCGGCTCCGGCCGGTTGCTTCACTGTGTGCTGTGAGAAGCTCTGATGCGGGCGCGTGCTGATAGAAAGATCACCTGGCCGGTAATTAAGTACCGGCCGAGATGATCCGGCCATTCCGTGACCTGGCCGGTATCACGGAACGGCCGGTCTCATACGTAGTGTGAACATAGCTTATAAGTGTATGGACTTGCTCTAGTAAAAAGAACTTGGTAATACTGCCACTGAAAAACATTTGGGAATTCAACTGGGAAGTAAACTTAAAGGGGTTTTCTGGTTATATAAAAATACATATATTTTAGATGGCTCATGTAAACAGCGTCCCTGGACAGCTGTCTCTGCACTCTGTAATGCTGGGAACCAAATTTTGCTCAAAACTTCCGTTAACCCTTCCAAACTCAACTTTTGGAAACCTTGCTTTTCTCTGGTAGCTGCTGCTGAGGCAGATACAATTATATTATGTATCACAAAAAGGAGTGGATGTATACAACAATAGCATGGCTTTGCCTTTTTACACATTGAATATTGTATGTACGTTTGGCCGTCTGCAGAAAAGGGGCAACGAAAGTATCGGCGGGAATCAGTTGAGTTGGATGGTGACAGCAGAATGTCCTAAGGAAAATTCTATTATTGCATTTCGTTATCACTTTCACTATCACTTGTAGATTTCATATAAAAATGACACATAGGCTTAGGGTCCTAAATAGAGGTGAGTGAAGCTACAGTAATTCGGGTTTGTGAAACCCTAAATGCAGGGCATTTGATTACCACTGGCTGAAGAAGATGGATGCAGCCCTGGAAATACCTGGAAAACATCGACACAGTCTAATTAGTTTCTTCATCTCTAGTCCTAAGAGTTCTTCATTTTCTGTATGAAAACTTATGATGTACCGAGATAGAGAGATGTGGTCTCCCACCACGGGTGTTCTTTTTCATGTACACCTGTCGCAAAAGCTCCTTACTCCAAGTTAAGTGGTGCTGAAGGTATTTTAGAGTTTCACCACAAGATGTCAGTATTTTATATGTATGCTCTTATGTGTTGCACTGCTGAAGCTAACAAGGGGTTACTGTTTTGTGTGTACCACAAGTTTTCCCTAACCTTTAGGGGATGCTCTTTCTTTCTAGCCTATCACTCTTCTTCTTTTCCTTGCACACATTCCTTTCCACCACCCTCAGGGTCTCTTACATAGCCCCTGTAGGAAGTCACTTGGTGAGAGGAGGTGTAGCGTCAGTCTTACCCAGATTCTTGGGGGAGAAGGACACACAGAACAGACGTCCCTGCTGTAGCCAAGCCAGGGCCTGGATCTGCCAGGACCCTTGTCCAGGACAAATTTAGTTCAGTCAGTGTTCAGTCTAGTCTGGTCTAAGTCTAAGACACACGTGTATGCAGCTGAAACTAGAGACACTCAGTTCTTTCAGTCCATCTACTATATCTATTATGCAGTGCTAGACACTACCAAGGGAGAAGAGTCGGGGAACATCCTAGCCCACGCCGTGAACCAGTCTAAAAGTGCAGGGCAGTATCCTGATACACAAGAGGAACAAGCCTGGATAGAACAAAGCTAACAAGAAGGTCTACGTATTCTATCTCACAGTGCAGGTAACCGGGAAGCCTCGGAAGCTCAGCTTCACCCAGATAACCACGACTAGGGCTTCTATCACCCTAGGACCAGGATGGGAAGCTCAAAACTGTAGGGCAGAAGGTGGTCAGACTATAGTCTATACACGGGTACAAGTATCTCCTACTCACAAGTTCCGTCAGAGCACAGTGCTACATTGGGTTAGGAACCCCTTGACAAACTCCTCTACACTGTTCTGCTCTACTCTAAGCTCTTCAAGCACCGCTACAACTACCTCTACTCTACTTCTTCAAACATCTTCTTAGCACAAATGAGTTTAAGCACTAAAGTCTGTACAAAGATTTATCTATTTGCTGTCAAAGTGCATTGTATTACCAAGAGACTGTACAGTAAAGCTGTTCTATTTTTATATCACTGGGACTTAGTCATCTTTTCATCAGCACCAGCACCTATACACACTAGCCGCACACCTTGGGTCATTTTTTCCCTTTCTGTGTGTGGCGGTACTGATAGTCTGGGTGGGTCACTTTCCACTCAGAACTACCATGACAACAGCCCAAGGGACCCATCACAGCCCAGCAGGTCACCGACCACTTAGGGAACACTACAGACTGGCTACGCTAAAGCAGGTACCAACATCACACCTGTGTGCTGGACTAGCACTGGCATCACAACACTAACATCATTGGCAGTAATGCCATCACTCAGTACCACACCACAGAGAGAGAGAGAGAGATATTATATTTATTTTTATCTATTAAAAAAAAGTCTCCAGTCTTCCAGTACTTATCAGCTGCTGTTTGTCCTGCAGGAAGTGGTGTATTCTCTCCAGTCTGACACAGTGCTCTCTGCTGCCACCTCTGTCCATGTCAGGAACTGTCCAGAGCAGCAGCAAATCCCCATAGAAAACCTCTCCTCTTCTGGACAGTTCCTGAAATGGACAGAGGTGGCAGCAGAGAGCACCGTGTCAGACTGGAAAGAATACAGCACTTCCTGCAGGATATACAGCAGCTGATAAGTACTGGAAGACTGGAGATTTTTTAAAAGAAGTAAATTTCTGGCATCGGTTAATTTGAAAATATTTTTATTTTTTGCTGGAGTACCCTTTTAACCAAATGGTAAAATCCCTTGTATCTCGGTGCCTAACAGGAAAATGAAAACACCAATGGAATCAGGGAACCCAAGGCTACAAGGTGGTGTAAAAATGATATCTTGGTTTATGTTTGCATTGACCATAGATTAGCACTGTTATGTCTATGTGGTTATGTGTGCCCCGGCATAATAATAAATACTAGTGTATGCACACGAAATGCTGAAGCCAGTTACATAAATCTATCAGGTCCTATGATGAATCCTGCACAGTTATCATTGTAGCTGATACATATGTGACAATCGGATACATAGACTTTCATAAAGGAAAAAAAAACTTTATGATGTGGATCAATGAGGATGGGAAATACATAAATCAGCTTCATCCTATAGATCCCAATCACAGTGGGAATAAGTGACAGGCAGCTGCTATTTGCTGAATCCTCCTGATAACAACATCTCTGCTGCTTACTATACAGCCGCGCTCCCTACTGTCTGCTGCAGGATGGAAGATCCCGATCCCCGATGGATTGGTTTCCTCTTATCTCACATATAAGACATAAACAATGCAAGGTTTACCACCGACAGGGGCAGCTACAATTAATTCCTGAAGTGAGAAGGATATTGAACGGGAGGGTAGGACCTACATTAATGGGAGTCCTCAATAAGTAACAATGTTGCATCTCACAATGGTCGGTCTCCAATAACAGAAACAAATGCACTGAAAGAATAAAGGTCATATCCCCTCCCTTTGCTCTTTTTTCTCCCTCCCACCTTGCCCCCACTGCCTTTTCCCCTTTACCACCCTTACAAACCCCCCCCCCCCCCATTTTGCTGCCCTTTACCCCTTCCATTCCTCTTTCCCTTCCTTTCCGCTTAAAGGGGTATTCCACTCAGAGATATACAGCTTTTGATATGTTGCTGCCCATGGTTGGACGAACAATTCCTTCCATACTTGTTATTATCTATTCAGTTTCCTTCCCCCAGTTTTTAGCTGCTGCATTCTGCTGAAGGCACAAACATCTGTGTGTGAGCTTTTCTCTCTGTCTCCCCCTCCTCCCCCCTCCCTTCAGAGACAGCTGATGTAAACAGCTCCCTGACTAGCTTTATCTGCAACATTGTAGTTTCTTTGTAATGCTGAGAGGGTTATTCAGAGGTAAAGTTGGTTAGGAATACACTGTGATTAACCCTCACAGCATTAAAAAGAAGCTACAATGTTGCAGATACAGCCAGTCAGGCACTTGTTTATATCAGCCTTCTCAGAAGGGAGGGGGGAGACACAGAGAAAAGCTCACACACAGATTTTTGTGTTTTCAGCAGAAAGCAGCAGATGAGAATTGGGGGAAGGAGACTGAATATATAATAACAAGTATGGAAGGCATTGTTAGTCTCACCATAGGCAGCAACATATCAAAAGTTATGTGTGAGTGGAGTACCCCTTTAAGTACAGTGATCTATTGTAACTGTAAATGACTAATGCATTATTAGCAATACTTAACATTGGATGGTGACTACCTGTCTTGCATATCATGTCAGTACAATAGTGAATACTTTCATAAAAATATTTTAAAATAAACAAACAAAAGTCATAGTTAATTTCTATAGCACCAACCTATTCTGCAGTGCTGTACAGAGAGTCCTTATTCATAACAGTCCCACAATGTAAATGAAAGAATCTGCAGGAACATCAGGAGAACATACAAACTGGATGCAGATGTTGCCTTTAGTCAGACTTATAAACAAGTGGAAGCAGATGAGATACAGGCTGGGCCTAAGCCACTCCGGCTACTGGGACACTTACTGCATATTTAGACTTGTAAGAAAAGTTGTTGCAACACAGCCTGGCATTGATTTCAGTTCATGTGTTTTACATTAAAGGGACATGAATCTTATGGAAGAATGTAACGATCACTGCTAGAGATGAGCTCTGATCATGTAACCAGATCCCCTTTAAAAACAATGGGAGACTCAAGTATTCAACCAGGCGCCCTTCACTCGGCAGTTAAAGGGGCAATCCGGCAAATTTTTATTTATTTATTTCTAATCAACTGGTTTCAGAAAGTTATATAGATTTGAAATTTACTTTTATTTGAAAATTTCCAGTCTCCCAGTACTTATCAGCTGCTGTATGTCCTGCAAGAATTTGTGTATTCTTTCCAGTCTGACACAACAAATCCCTGTAGTAAACCTCTTCTGCTCTGGACAGTTCCTGACATGGACAGAGGTGGCAGCAGGGAGCACTGTGTCAGACTGGAAAGAATACATCACTTTCTGCAGCACATACATCAGCTGATAAGTACTGAAAAGGGGATATTTTTAAATAGAAGTAATTTAAAAATCTGTATAACTGTATAAAAAATCAGTACCACTCCTGCAGGACATACAGCAGCTGATAAGTACTGGAAGACTAGAGATTTTTATATAAAGGTAAATAGAATTACAGTGGTGTCTTGGATTACGAGCATAATTTGTTCCGGGGCGGCGCTTGTAATCCAAATCACTCTTAAAACAAAGCAAATTTTCCCATTAAAAAATCACTGATATGCAGACAATTGGTTCCACACCCCAAAATAATGATTTATTATTCTGAATAACATGAAAAACAAATGAAACAAACATTCAGAAACAGCAGAATATGTGATATATAACTTACTGTACAGTATAGCAATCAGCATGTGGTGTATAATGTATAGTAACTGTATAACCCTGATAACACAGCAGCTGGATACAGTATAGCAGCATGTGGTGTATAATGTATAGTAACTGTATAACCCTGATAACACAGCAGCTGGATATGTGATATATAAGTTACTGTACAGTATAGCAATCAGCATGTGGTGTATAATGTATAGTAACTGTATAACCCTGATAACACAGCAGCTGGATATGTGATATATAAGTTACTGTACAGTATAGCAGCATGTGGTGTATATAATGTATAGTAACTGTATAACCCTGATAACACAGCAGCTGCATATGTGATATATAAGTTACTGTACAGTATAGCAATCTGTATGTGGTATATAATGTATAGTAACTGTATAACCCTGATAACACAGCAGCTGGATATGTGATATATAAGTTACTGTACAGTATAGCAGCATGTGGTAAATAATGTATAGTAACTGTATAACCCTGATAACACAGCAGCTGGATATGTGATATATAACTTACTGTACAGTATAGCAATCAGCATGTGGTGTATAATGTATAGTAACTGCATAACCCTGATAACACAGCAGCTGGATATGTGATATATAAGTTACTGTACAGTATAGCAGCATGTGGTATATAATGTATAGTAACTGCATAACCCTGATAACACAGCAGTTGGATATGTGATATATAAGTTACTGTATAGTATAGCAATCAGCATGTGGTATATAATCTATAGTAACTGTATAACCCTGATAACACAGCAGCTGGATATGTGATATATAAGTTACTGTACAGTATAGTAGCATGTGGTATATAATGTATAGTAACTGTATAACCCTGATAACACTGCAGCTGGATATGTGATATATAAGTTACTGTACAGTATAGCAGCATGTGGTGTATAATGTATAGTAACTGTATAACCCTGATAACACAGCAGCTGGATATGTGATATATAAGTTACTGTACAGTATAGCAATCAGCATGTGGTGTATAATGTATAGTAACTGTATAACCCTGATAACACAGCAGCTGGATATGTGATATATAAGTTACTGTACAATATAGCAGCATGTGGTATATAATATATAGTAACTGCATAACCCTGATAACACAGCAGCAGCTGGATATGTGATATATAAGTTACTGTACAGTATAGCAGCATGTGGTGTATAATGTATAGTAACTGCATAACCCTGATAACACAGCAGCAGCTGGATATGTGATATATAAGTTACTGTACAGTATAGCAATCAGCATGTGGTATATAATGTATAGTAACTGTATAACCCTGATAACACAGCAGCTGAATATGTGATATATAAGTTACTGTACAGTATAGCAGCATGTGGTGTATAATGTATAGTAACTGTATAACCCTGATAACACAGCAGCTGGATATGTGATATATCAGTTACTGTACAGTATAGCAATCAGCATGTAGTGTATAATGTATAGTAACTGTATAACCCTGATAACACAGCAGCTGGATATGTGATATATAAGTTACTGTACAGTATAGCAATCAGCATGTGGTATATAATGTATAGTAACTGTATAACCCTGATCACACAGCAGCAGCTGGATATGTGATATATAAGTTACTATACAGTATAGCAATCAGCATGTGGTATATAATGTATAGTAACTGTATAACCCTGATAACACAGCAGCTGAATATGTGATATATAAGTTACTGTACAGTATAGCAGCATGTGGTATATAATGTATAGTAACTGTATAACCCTGATAACACAGCAGCAGCTGGATATGTGATATATAAGTTACTGTACAGTATAGCAGCATGTGGTATATAATGTATAGTAACTGTTTAACCCTGATAACACGGCAGCTGGATATGTGATATATAACTTACTGTACAGTATAGCAATCAGCATGTGGTGTATAATGTATAGTAACTGCATAACCCTGATAACACAGCAGCTGGATATGTGATATATAAGTTACTGTACAGTATAGCAGCATTTGGTATATAATGTATAGTAACTGCATAACTCTGATAACACAGCAGCTGGATATGTGATATATAAGTTACTGTACAGTATAGCAATCAGCATGTGGTATATAATGTATAGTAACTGTATAACCCTGATAACACAGCAGCAGCTGGATATGTGATATATAAGTTACTGTATAGTATAGCAATCAGCATGTGGTATATAATGTATAGTAACTGTATAACCCTGATAACACAGCAGCTGGATATGTGATATATAAGTTACTGTACAGTATAGCAGCATGTGGTATATAATGTATAGTAACTGTATAACCTTGATAACACTGCAGCTGGATATGTTATATAAGTTACTGTACAGTATAGCAGCATGTGGTATATAATGTATAGTAACTGTATAACCCTGATAACACGGCAGCAGCTGGATATGTGATATATAAGTTACTGTACAGTATAGCAGCATGTGGTATATAATGTACAGTAACTGTATAACCCTGATAACACAGCAGCTGGATATGTGATATATAACTTACTGTACAGTATAGCAATCAGCATGTGGTGTATAATGTATAGTAACTGCATAACCCTGATAACACAGCAGCTGGATATGTGATATATAAGTTACTGTACAGTATAGCAGCATGTGGTATATAATGTATAGTAACTGCATAACCCTGATAACACAGCAGTTGGATATGTGATATATAAGTTACTGTATAGTATAGCAATCAGCATGTGGTATATAATCTATAGTAACTGTATAACCCTGATAACACAACAGCTGGATATGTGATATATAAGTTACTGTACAGTATAGTAGCATGTGGTATATAATGTATAGTAACTGTATAACCCTGATAACACTGCAGCTGGATATGTGATATATAAGTTACTGTACAGTATAGCAGCATGTGGTGTATAATGTATAGTAACTGTATAACCCTGATAACACAGCAGCTGGATATGTGATATATAAGTAACTGTACAGTATAGCAGCATGTGGTATATAATGTATAGTAACTGCATAACCCTGATAACACAGCAGCAGCTGGATATGTGATATATAAGTTACTGTATAGTATAGCAATCAGCATGTGGTATATAATGTATAGTAACTGTATAACCCTGATAACACAGCAGCAGCTGGATATGTGATATATAAGTTACTGTACAGTATAGCAGCATGTGGTATATAATGTATAGTAACTGTATAACCCTGATATCACAGCAGCTGGATATGTGATATATAAGTTACTGTACAGTATAGCAATCAGCATGTGGTATATAATGTATAGTAACTGTATAACCCTGATTACACAGCAGCAGCTGGATGTGATATATAAGTTACTGTACAGTATAGCAGCATGTGGTACATAATGTATAGTAACTGTATAACCCTGATAACACAGCAGCAGCTGGATATGTGATATATAAGTTACTGTACAGTATAGCGGCATGTGGTATATAATGTATAGTAACTGTATAACCCTGATATCACAGCAGCAGCTGGATATGTGATATATAAGTTACTGTACAGTATAGCAATCAGCATGTGGTATACAATGTATAGTAACTGTATAACCCTGATTACACAGCAGCAGCTGGATGTGATATATAAGTTACTGTACAGTATAGCAGCATGTGGTATATAATGTATAGTAACTGTATAACCCTGATAACACAGCAGCAGCTGGATATGTGATATATAAGTTAAAGTACAGTATAGCAATCAGCATGTGGTGTATACTGTATAGTAACTGTATAACCCTGATAACTCATCAGCAGCTAGATATGTGATATATAAGTTACTGTACAGTATAGCAGCATGTGGTATGTAATGTATAGTAACTGCATAACCCTGATAACACAGCAGCAGCAGGATATGTGATATATAAGTTACTGTACAGTATAGCAATCAGCATGTGGTATATAATATATAGTAACTGTATAACCCTGATAACACAGCAGCTGGATATGTAATATATAAGTTACTGTACAGTATAGCAGCATGTGGTATATAATGTATAGTAACTGTATAACCCTGATAACACAGCAGCAGCTGGATATGTGATATATAAGTTACTGTACAGTATAGCAATCAGCATGTGGTATAAAATGTATAGTAACTGTATAACCATGATAACACAGCAGCTGTATATGTGATATATAAGTTACTGTACAGTATAGCTATCAGCATGTGGTATATAATATATAGTAACTGTATAACCCTGATAACACAGCAGCTGGATATGTGATATATAAGTTACTGTACAGTATAGCAGCATGTGGTATATAATGTATAGTAACTGTATAACCCTGATAACACAGCAGCTGTATATGTGATATATAAGTTATTGTACAGTATAGCAATCAGCATGTGGTGTAAAATGTATAGTAACTGTATAACCCTGATAACACTGCAGCTGGATATGTGATATATAAGTTACTGTACAGTATAGCAGCATGTGGTGTATAATGTATAGTAACTGCATAACCCTGATAACACAGCAGCTGGATATGTGATATTATAAATTACTGTACAGTATAGCAGCATGTGGTATATAATGTATAGTAAGCGTAGTACAACAGGCTAGAATAGAGAAGCAGGGCTGCTGTCAGAGATCTGTGTGGTCACATGACAGCAATGGGGAAGGGGTGTGTTCAGTATGGACCAATCAGGAAGTGAGAATCACAGAGCCTTGCAGGAGGACAGTGACAGAAACCTTTCTATACAACAGTGTGTATAGCTGAGTGTGAGTGCAGGCACATTATAGCAGCAGTGTATATAGCTGAGTGTAAGTGCAGGCACATTATAGCTGGAATAGAGAGGATGGGAAACACAAGGACTGACAGACACTGCAGGGAGCATGGAGGAATGAGCAGGGCAGATGTGGGCACATACATGCGCACTCTCTGTCCGGGGAGTGAAGGGTTACAGCTATGGAGAGATTACCTCCACAGTCCTGTCCTCTGATGTAAGCCCCAGCCTGAAGTGGATCTGTTATGATTTGGAAGGTGAGGGAGACTTCCTGGGTCAGAGTACAGGGCTGTAGACCCCACTATGCAGACCATGCCGCTCCCCCACTCCCCCTCCCACCCAGTACAGGGAGCTCTTACACCAAAGCAATGCTCTTACACCAAGTCACAGTTTTGTAAAATTGTCATCTCTTCTTGCAAATGCTCTTAATCCAAGTTACTCTTAAACCAAGGTACCACTTGAACAGATCTTCCTGACACCAGTTGATTTTAATGAAAACAATTTACCGGAGTATCCCTTTAAGAATGTTTTGGCGCAATTAACAAATGTTGCATCTATGTATATCTCTTAAGATTTCTCCTCTACTATCATTATTTATTTATTATTCACACACACACACAAACGCTTTTTTATGATTTTTCTTGCTAAATATTTTTCATCTACTTTCCATCTTTCCAGATTAAATAACATAATAATAGGGAATAACCCGGAGGGAATCTCTTTGGTGCTGTCCCTAACCAGACACTTATACTCTCTTATAAATAGTATGAGTAATATTTCCTGACTGCACAAACATCAGTGTCATCTATCTCTCCATAGTAAGAAGAACACCTGGCCTGAGCTTCCTCACGTGCTTCTCCCTGCACAGATCCCAGGTCCGCCCCATAGGTGGCAGTCATCCTTCATTGTTAGGTGGATCCAGCTGAAGGATGTTTTGAGGGGGCATCTATATACATTACAATCGGTAACTGTAGGAATAATTGCTGACGTCATAATTACTTCATTATAGTCCGCAGGGGTCAGGGGTCAGACGATCTTACATCTCGTTATTATAACATTCCCAGTAAGGGAACAAACACACGGGGCGGATCCGCAGCAGATTTCTCGTAGTATTTCTTAGTATTGTTCATAGCATTAATACGGTTGGCTACCTGAGACCAAAGAACCCGAGCGCTCTGCATTTGATTCGCGGTGGCTGAAGAGGTTGGAGTCCTGGTGGAAACAGTAATAGACCATGTTCACACAATCAGTTTAGCAATTTGCAAAAACAGCCGTGATTTATGCTAAACATACGTTGTATTTAAGAGAATGGAATCCCGGCCGGAGTGTATACACACAGTACATATATACATACACACAGTATACTCTCCGGCCAGGATTCCAATACGGCCGCACGAAAAACTGACATGTCACATTTCTGCGGCGGCTATTTATTGAGACATGTCAGTTCACACAATGGAGCGTGCGGCTCTGGACGCAGAACGGGTCACAGAACGGCCGATGTTTTATGCAATGTGAACATGGCCATAGGCTGTATCCATGTTTTCCAGGCCTGCAGGAATGGTGTATTTTCTCCAGTCTTACAGGAGTTATCAGCTGCTGTATGTCCTGAAGGAAGTGATGTATTCTTTCCAGTCTGACAGTCAGGAACTGTCCTGAGCTGCAGCAAATCCCCATAGAAAACCTCTCCTGCTCTGGACAGTTCCTGACATGGACAGAGGTGGCAGCAGAGAGCACTGTGTCAGACTGGAGAGAATACACCAATTCCTGCAGGACATACAGCAGCTGATAAGTACTGGAAGAATGGAGATTTTTAAATAGAAGTAAATTACAAATCTATATCTTTCTAAAACCAACTGATTTGAAAGAATTTAGGGAAGAATTTAATGGGCCACAAACTATCTGGTGCTCATTCATGTGATCCGGCCAATGATCTAGCCTTGTAGAGGCTCAAAAACCAAGTGTCGATCAGCAAGATTGGTACTCATTATCTGAAGCCCATTGACCCATGTAAGAGAGTTTACTAATCTGTAAGCTGTAAGCCAACCTTAAACCAGTCACACGACCAATGCTTCTGGGCACACACTGTGCAGCAGATAACGCAGAGTCAGTAAGCAAGAGAACAGCAGAGAGGTGCTATGAGTGAGAATAGTGAGGTCCTACAGTCCATCCCTATACCTGGTAACAGAGGGGTGTTCAGTCAGCTGTAAATAGAGTGAGAATGGGGCTTAGATCTGGTAAGGTTACTGCATCAGAATAAATTATAATGGCAAGCAGCAATTAAGACACAGTCAAGAAGAGAGCACAAAAAAGAACAGAAACCTGGATGTGCAAATTTACTTCTTATCTGCTCATTACAACATTACATTCTTATTTGTAGCATTACAACAAAGGTGCAGCACAGAATGGCAGCATTACAACAAAGGTGCAGCACAGAATGGCAGCATTACAACAAAGGTGCAGCACAGAATGGCAGCATTACAACAAAGGTGCAGTACAGAGCAGCGGCATTACGACAAAGGTGCAGCACAGAGCGGCAGCATTACAACAAAGGTGTAGCACAGAGCGGCAGCATTACGACAAAGGTGTAGCACAGAGCGGTGGTATTACAACAAAGGTGCAGCACAGAATGGCAGCATTACAACAAAGGTGCAGCACAGAATGGCAGCATTACAACAAAGGTGTAACACAGAGCGGCAGCATTACAACAAAGGTGCAGCACAGAATGGCAGCATTACAACAAAGGTGCAGTACAGAGCGGCAGCATTACAACAAAGGTGTAGCACAGAGCGGCAGCATTACAACAAAGGTGTAGCACAGAGCGGCAGCATTACAACAAAGGTGTAGCACAGAGCGGCAGCATTACAACAAAGGTGTAGCACAGAGCAGCGGCATTACAACAAAGGTGCAGCACAGCACACTGGCATTACAACAAAGGTGCAGCACAGAGCGGGAGCATTACAACAAAGGTGCAGCACAGAGCGGCCGCATTACAACAAAGGTGCAGCCCAGAACTAGGCAAAATATCAGAAAAGAAAATACCTGCTTTTATGGTGACATCATGCGCTGAGCGTTCACATTCGACATACTGTATGTAGATACTTTTCTATATATTTATAAGCTCATAAATCTCCTTTAGGCTGGGTTCACACTACGTATATTTCAGTCAGTATTGTGGTCCTCATATTGCAACCAAAACCAGGTTGGATTAAAAACACAGAAAGGATCTGTTCACACAATGTTGAAATTGAGTGGATGGCCGCCATATAACGGTAAATAACGGCCATTATTTCAATATAACAGCCGTTGTTCTAAAATAACAGCAAATATTTGCCATTAAGTGGCGGCCATCCACTCAATTTCAACATTGTGGGAACAGATCCTTTCTGTGTTTTTAATCCAACCTGGTTTTGGTTGCAATATGAGGACCACAATACTGACTGAAATATACTGACTGAAATATACATATACTGACTGAAATATACGTAGTGTGAACGCAGCCATAAAACGCAAATATGCAGGCATGCAGGATACAGAAATATTTCCTCAGCTTTGTCTAGTTTGGGGGAAGCAGAATACTCGGCTGTCAATAACTCTTTGTATCAGAAACTCTTATCGAGAGCTGCAGTATCTGTATTTCAGAGACTTGTGGACGTTTATGCAGCAGCTTCTATCCTGATTTCTCTTATTTTATAGAATTCTGACTAGTGCCAGCAGAGCCGAAAGAAACATTTCCACTTCCTTTCAAATAAGAAATTGAACATTGATAGCATTGGAACT
Organism: Dendropsophus ebraccatus; assembly: GCF_027789765.1. Taxonomy (NCBI): domain Eukaryota; kingdom Metazoa; phylum Chordata; class Amphibia; order Anura; family Hylidae; genus Dendropsophus; species Dendropsophus ebraccatus. The sequence goes on along the minus strand of NC_091456.1, from coordinate 5,955,888 downwards.
TTTGCATTATCTCACACATTCAGTGAGGCAGAAATTGTATATAGCAACAAGGCTATAAGATCTGTAATCTTTCCTGTACCAAGATCTCAGAAAGTGCCAGATGTACCCGGTGTATCAGTAATGCTTGATGTGAAAATGTCTGCATGTATATTGTTTTATAAGTTAAAGGGAACCTGTCAGCATCTGGACTCTACCTGAGATGCTGGCGGTGTAGTGTAGGTGGCCGCCACTTCTGAATATGGTGCCTTCTGTAAATGCTTTTGTGGAGTAGATGCTGTACAATCTTGGTTACTGTACTTTAATGAAGAGTCAAAGAGGAGTTGTGGCTCAGAATTTGTGCTCCGCTTTGGCACATCTCACCACTGCTTCCTCCTTCCTCTTTGCCATGAATATTTCAAGCTGTCCGGCCTCATGCTCGCTCTCATCAATATCACTGTGTGCCAGGTTGCACATTGTAATTGCTGTTCGTGCAACTGTGGCCGACTGAAGGACACATGAGCGTTGCGTGTCCCAACTGAGGGCACTGGGTTTGGTTCCCCAGCGAGCATGTGGTCTACACTGCCTGAGTGAACTGCACCATTAGGAATTGCACCGCCGCCTTAGAGATCACCAGCGCGTGCACAAAGATGGTGCGTTGCATGTGCACACAGCGAGGATGACGAGAGTGAGCAGAGGGTCGGCCAGCTGGACGTATTTATAAAGAAGAGGGAGGAGAAAAGAGAGGTAAGGGGTGCCAGAGGACATCACTAAGATTGTCTCTCACAGAGCATCTCTGTAAGGACGCTCTGAAGATCGTCCGTGGAGTAGGAGTGGTCTGTGAGCTCAATCCAGGAAGGGGCTTGGGTGATTGATGTGCAGTGAGGGTTTATTGAGGGGGGGGGCTGGTGTGATTGATGCACCCTGAGGGATTCCATGGGGGGGAGGCTCGGGTGATTGCTTGGTGAGAGCCACTCTGAGCACTGTACCATGAATACAGGCCACTGTCTGCCACACAGGCCCCATAGCAGTTGCGTGGTCTGCCTCCATGGTAGCTATACCACTGTCTGAGCCACAACTCCTCTTTGACTCTTCATTACAGTACAGGACCCAAGATTGTATAGAGTCTACTGCATGGACGCATTAACATAAGATACCGTGCTCACATGAAGCAGCCACCTACACTTCACCGCCAGCACTGTCCGGTGCTGACAGATTCCCTTTAAGTAATGTAAAGAGCTGAACAACCTGAATGACACCATGCAGAATGCAGCTCATTCTCCTCAAGCTGTTCCATTGTTTCATCCTCATAGAACACAGTGTTCTTAAGTTAAATAGACTGAGAAATGAAGAAAGAAAAGAAAGTTTCAATTTTATTATACGTTGATTTTTTTTTTTTTTTTTCCAGGGAAACAAATCCGGAAAACTGTTTAAAAAGAAAAGTTATGCAAATATATGGAGTTAAAATACCGGAGGCAAAAAAAATCCTAGAGAGGTAAAAATAAGTTTAATTGATGTTTTGCATAAGGACTTGTTCATTCTAGTCTGACTGTGCATACAAAGAGGCGAAAAACAGAGAGGTATCAAGTCTGCTGGAGTGGATGTTGTGACGGGTGTGTGAGTGTGTAGGGAGCACCTGCAAAGCTTCAGAGACAGAAGAGGCTGCTTACCCAGCGAATGCACATAATCTTCTCACATCTCAGGGACGGGAGGAACTGGAGGGAACTTTCCTGAGGGCACTCCATAACAAAGCCGCCAGGAGCCGAGAGAAAAGTCCCAGCGCTCTGTGTACAGGTACAAAGGCCCAGGTTGTAGCAGGAGTGCAGGTGTCTGGCAGGCACACTTCAAGGGGGGGAAGGAGCAGGAAGATTCTTATTGTGCTGCCGTGTTCGGTTTAACCCACACTAGAAAATGTCACGTCTTTTTTTTTTTTTTAGAGATGCATGTATTTAAAGGAACACTCCAGGAAAACCGAGACTGTGCTATGCTCTACACAGGGCCTAATGGGATGACACACAGATTCCAGCCATGTATTTGTACTTTAGGCTCTACACCATGTATAATGTCAGTAGTGTCGGAAGCATAAGTATTCAATATTGCATAAATGCTTAAAAGGGAAGTGCGGTGCTACACATTTATTCGCTAAATAACACACATTACAAAGTTATACAACTTTGTAATTTGTGTTATTTAAGTGAATGCCCCCCTTCCCTGTGTTCCCTCCACCCAGGAAGTGTGGTGCAGTATACACACCGAATTACTGTCTACCCCGGACGCCATCTTGGGACAATGACGTAATCTTTAGGAGGCCGGACCGCTTCGGCCATTCCTTAAAGGGAACCTGTCACCACCCGTGGTGTAGGGTAGACTAACTTTATAAGTATCCTGCCTAGTTATGCTCAGCCAATCACGGATGAGCAGCTGATGACACGCTGGGGGGAGGGCCGGCATTAAAGGGAACCTGTCACCCCCCGTGCCGGGGTGACAGGCTCCTGACCCCCCGCTACAGCCCCCTATACTCACCTGATCCCGCCGGGTTCAGCTTCTGGATCCGGTCGGGTCAAGGAGATCTCAGCCGCTGCAGCCCGGCGCGCGCGCTGAGAGATGAGTCCAAGGCTCATAGAGAATGACAGGAGAGGCCAGCGCTCCGTCATTCTCTATGAGCGTTGGACTCATCTCTCAGCGCGCGCGCCGGGCTGCAGCGGCTGAGATCTCTGTGACCCGACCGGATCCAGAAGCGGGACCCAGCAGGATCAGGTGAGTATAGGGGGCTGTAGTGGGGGGTCAGGAGCCTGTCACCCCGGCACGGGGGGTGACAGGTTCCCTTTAATGCCGGCCCTCCCCCCACCGTGTCATCAGCTGCTCATCCGCGATTGGCTGTGCATAACTAGGCAGGATACTTATAAAGTTAGTCTACCCTATGAAGGTAGTTACAGACTGAACTTAAGTTCAAAGTTTTACTTTGCATTAAGTGGAGACCTACATCTTTCAAGCATACACAAAGTTCACCAGAGGTGGCAGCAGAGATTTCACTGTATGCACATAACAACCAACACATGATCTATTCTGACTCACATAAGGATTAGAACACATTGTAGAGAAGGTACTGTTGTGGTGTCCCACTAGGGGTGTTACTGTTACATACACCCTTCGCAAAAGTCTGTATTTTTTGTGGTCTTATTATGATGAAAGTAGTATTAAGAGTTGGCCACTTGATGTTGCTGTATTGTGTATTAGTATATGGAAGCTGCACAGCTGAAGGATCACAAAAGGTTATTGTGTTTATTACCAGAATCTGTAGACCAGTAGGATTTCTGCTTTCTTCTTTCCTAACACCTGTCCTCTCTGTTCTTCTATTGCACTCTTTTCACCCAATCACAGCGCACCTTACACGCTGTAGATAAAGTGAGTCACGCGGGAGACAGGAAGGACAGGTCAGTCTTAGCCAAGACAGCACACTGTTACCAACCTGCTTACAAGTAACTACTTAAAGCACTATGCAGTGTTAAACCTTTTAGGAGAGGACCAGCCAACAGATAACCTCAACCCACGCCATGGACAAGGAGAAGTCACAATGCAGGACAGTATCCACTATAGAGCCCCAGAGCCAGGAACTGATCCGGACAGAGCAAAGTTGCAGTAAGGCTATGAACTCCATCTCACAGAGCGAGTGTCAGCAGGAAACCCTCAGCACTCCGCTCAACCCAGCTAACAAGGTCTGGGACCCGTGTTACCCATTAGTACGGTTCGGCCAACGTTAGTGGGCATAAGGTGGTGTGAAGACTAAAATCAAAGGTCAATACACATGCACAGGTTGTCTTCTTCTTCTTATTCTTCTACAAGTATTCAATTTTATCCTCCAACCTCCCGGCAGAGCACAGTACTACTTGGGTTGAGACTCTCACGGCATCCTCCTCTCTACTACTCTACCTCAGCACAATTCTCCCAACAAGACTATCTCCTACCTGCACTTATCCTACAGATCTGGTCATCCTATGTCAAGTGTATATCAAAGACCTTCTGTATTACCTGCTGCACATTAACAAGTAGTAACAAACTCAACTTTACTTCAAGACTCTCTGATTATTCATCACCACCTGCACAGTATATACACCACAACCTTAGGACACTTCCCCTTTCTGTGGGTGGTGGGTCCTACTATCCGGGAGGGTCATTACACCACTCTGGCCACCTGTGACTACATCATCTGTGACATTCGCCCAAGGGACCGGGTAGCAACGCGGCAGGACACCGACCACAGGGGAGAAGGGTACACCGACCTTACACACTAAAAGCAGGCGTGCCATCACATCTGTGTGCCCACCAGGCAATGGGGTCACGTGACAACATATTAAGGTCCGGCTGTATCTCGGCCATCCACCACAGTATTGGCGTCACACTACAACACCTAGAAAGTGACCCTCCGTCCCACCGCTATAACACCTGCGGGGGGCTCACCACACTATCATATGACACCTGCTTTACTCAGCAGCAAACCAGGTATTTCTGTGTATGTTATATAGATTGTGAGCTCCATAGGCTAGTGTGTGTATGATGGGATCTGCATGCTGATCCTTTGCTTTGGTCGCCTTCTTCTTATCCTTATGCAGAAAAAAAACGTAACGTCCTGATGTTTCTAGCTGCGCGTCGCACTTTACAGTCTCACTTCATTAGATTCACGGCTGAACTTTAAATCTACAAATGATACTTGTTGTTTATGTCCCATAATGAAATGATGACACAAGGGTTAATGATTGCCAGCTATAAAACCCAAAGAATAGGAAAACATTTCCATAAAGGTTAATCTCCCCTCCCTCGATCGATCCGGAATATTCCTGCGTCCATATTGACCATTAAGGTAACATCGTCCTATGATGATTAATGAAGATGACATTATAGAGAGAGGCTTTGGGGAGAAGTCATTAAAAGGAGATAAATGGATCTGTGTGTGAGATGAATGGAGTTTGTGGGAAATATGAAGAGGGATCTGTACTTAAACTGATCGTCTGGCTGTAAATCAGCCGCTAGGAGAGACACCTTCACATGATTATGATTGGGAACTCGGCAGAAGGATAATGTGAGACGAAGCGTCCACCTCATCTATTACAGCAATGTAGGAATACACAGAGACCGCTCCAAATGTATCAGAAACATAGAAGGTGGAAGGAGCTGTGCCCGTACAGTCTGTATATATATATATAATATATATAGTTATTTTGAAGGGAATCTGTCATTAGGTTTATTCCATCTTTAATGAGAAATGCTGCTCAGATCGGTGTATTACTTCCATCATTCTGCTCAACCGTTCTCCTAATATGCAGGAGAATAGGATTCTTGCCACACCCCTCCCCCGGCCCTCTAGATGCTGATTGACAGCTGACTGCCTATACACAGCATCGCGAGATAACTGCCAATCAGCGGCTGGTGGGCGGAGTTTTCTGCTTCTCATGAATATCCAGGACTACTGGGCTCATGCACATAATGGAGAGGACTACTTATTGTCCATGTTATTAAGGAGGAGATCTCTGGATCAGCTGCACAGAGCAATGTAAGTGATATATCATTCTGCTCAGCTTCTCTGTCACTAGGTTATGCTACTCTTGGGGTATATGCACACTGAGCAATTCTCGCGGAATTCCGCCCGAATTCCGCCATAAAAAGCGTGCGGAATCAGCGTGGAATTCCACCCGTATAAATGCAACATTGCTCCTTCCATAGAGAACAATGGGATTTCCGACTGCCCGTGCACACAGAGTAAATTTCCGTCCGGAATTCCGTGCAGAATCCGCATTCCGCCCAAAGAATGTACATGTCAATTCTTTGGGCGGATTCCGCTAGAGGAATCCTATAGAAGTCAATGGGGTTTGAATTCTGCTGGTAATGCCGCTTGCATTCCGCTTGATTTCCACGCGGATTCCGCCCAAATTCCGCTCAAATTCTGCCAGAGCAGAATAGGCGAGGAATTTCAAGCAGAAATCTTTCAGCTACAATTCCTCGAGAATTGCTCAGTGTTAGATAAGTGGGACAATTTTGGAAGAATTTGGACATACTGGCAAACCTACACCTCTCTATTTCCGTATACAGTCTCTCATGCGTAATATTTTTATACAAATTTCAACTAATACCTCCCCCTCCCCTTTTTGGGTTAATTTTTTTTGTCTTGTCCTGTCTTGATTTCATCTTGTCCATTCCAAAGAAATCTTATTATTGTAGCTAAATGTAATAAAATAGTAGTCACACCTCCTGTTTGGTTGAACATTCAATGTGATCGTTCCGGCTATGTTAACATACAGTAAAATAATAATACGGCCATCATTACGAACTATAAATACAGCTGTTTTTTCAATGTAATTCATTCCATTGAAGTCATAAGGAAATTGAGCGGCAGTGCACACACAGTATAAAATAACAAACTCATTTACCACCTGTTTTTGCAACAACAACAAAAAAAGATTTTTTTACATAAAACATGTCCAGAGCAGGAGAGGTTTTCTATGGGGATTAGCTGCTGCTCTGGACAGTTCCTGGCATGGACAGAGGTGGCAGCAGAGAGCACTGTGTCAGACTGGAGAGAATACACCACTTCCTGCAGGACATACAGCAGCTGATAAGTACTGGAAGACTGGAGATTTTTAAGTAGAAGTAAATTAGAAATCTCTATAACTATAGTCTATGGACTTTCATGTTGAAAACATCCACATTTTGTCGCTGTGAAGTATGGTGGTGTCGCAGCCTTGTGGTGACCATTGTTTTTTTAGCTTCGGTAATCGCAGCATTAACTCGTTCCTTATCCCAGCACAATAATCACAGAGGAATAAGCAATGCAGCCTTGTAAGCTGCCCATGTAGAGCTCTACCTATTGTAAGAGGGTTAAGGCTGGGAAGCTTAAGCTGCTGATACATATTACATGAAAGATTAGTGTCAGTAGATCATGGTCCTGCTGACAGTATATGTATGAGGACTGTGTGAGAACGCTTCTGCTGCCAGCTGATCCCCCTCCCACTGAAAGAACCGGGCACGCTTAGCCGAGCAGAGTCAGTACTGTATGTGCAAGGAGGGCCGGAGCTATGGCCGAGGGGAGGCCTGCATGAGAGGGGAGGTGCCCTGGGGTGGCGCCACCGAGGGGGAGGAGTTAGATGGGGTGGAGGAGCATATAAATAGGAGAGAAAAGAACAATAATCCTCGTGGGATGGGCGAGTTGTCCACCCTCCCTCTCTCTTTTATTGCGGAGTAGTGTTGGGATTAGAGGGGGAGGAGTCCTCAGAGTTAGGGCCCTATTACACGGGCCGATTATCCTGCGAAAAATCGTTATATCGTTCAAATTTAAACAATGATTGTTCTGGAAAATTGCAGGCAACGATCGAAAAATCGTTCATATGTCGTTGATCGTTGATTTAGATCTGAACCTAAAATTATCATTAATCGTTCGCTGTAATTCCACGTTCGTTCAAGTTCCAAATTTTTCACTAATCGTTCAGTGTAATTGCACATTGTTCACTGTTTTGCTGGGATCAGATGGAGTAATGGTGCATTTACACGGAACGATTATCGTTTGAATTTTCGCAATAACAATCGCATTTGAGCGATTATTGGCTCGAGTAAACACAGCGAACGATCCAGCGACGAGTGAGAAATCGCTCATTGTGATCTTTCAACATGTTCTCAAATCGTCGTTGGTCGTTCGCTAAAAATTCGCAGATCGCTTTGTGTAAACAGTCTTTCACCGATTCACCCTGTGTGTGGGATAGGCTTAAGCAATCTTAAAAACGATCGCAATACGATTTTTCTAACGATTTATTCGTCTAAACGCTGATCGTTATAAAAACCAAATTGTGGCTTCAAAATCGTTAAAAGATCCATTTGGCGAATTATCACTTCATGTAAACGGTAGAAGTAAGCAGAACGAAGAACTTGATGGTAAGGGTAGTGTAAGGGCCGGAGAGGAGCCCTTGTCTAAGTATCTATATGCTCTATATGCTAATAAATTAAGTACAAAATAAATTAATAATGTTGTGAAAATGGAGATTTCTGCAAACAGCAAAACGACTGGCTCCCCAGCTGGGCCTCACCAACAACTAGGGGGCGCCTCACTGGTGAGGCCCCCCTCATAGTTTGAGAAGCACTGAGCTATGTCTTAGCGCATTTTTAGCTTTACTGGAGATCAGTCCCTCTTCCTTTCCTGGGGGGAGGGGGGGACTATCCTGACTTGAAGAATCCACGGCATAGACAAGGGTGGTTTCCCGGTTACCCCGCTGGTAAGGTCTAGCAGCGCAATAACTGCTGTTAGTCTCTCTCTCTCTGGTGAAGAACCAAGGTTGTCTCTTACCTGTGTGGAACTAGACCACAACTGACTCCTGACTGGAAATACACTGCTCTTCACAGGAAACCCCTATCCTATGTAGGGTCATGTGACAGGAAGTGTGGGTAAGAGAGAAAATGATGAACAGAGTGTAAACACAGTTAGCTTAACCTTAAAGGAGAAGTCCGGCGAAAATTTTTATTTAAGTATTGTATTGTCCCCCAAAAGTTATACAAATCACCAATATACACTTATTACAGGAAATGCTTATAAAGGGCTTTTTTACCTGCCCTTACTACTGCATCAAAGCTTCACTTCCTGGATAACATGGTGATGTCACTGTCACTTCTTGGATAGCATGGTGATGTCACTTCCTGGATAACATGGGGATGTAATTTCCTGGATAACATGGTGATGTCACTTCTTGGATAGCATGGTGATGTCACTTCCTGGATAACATGGTGATTTCACTTCCTGGATAACATGGTGATGTCACTTCCTGGATAACATGGTGATGTCACTTCCTGGATAACATGGTGATGTCACTTCCTGGATAACATGGTGATGTCACTTTCTGGATAACATGGTGATGTCAATTCCTTGATAACATGGTGATGTCACTTCCTGGATAACATGGTGATGTCACGAGCCGACTCCCAGAGCTGTGCGGGCTGTGGCTGCTGATGAGGATGAGGGACACAGGGCACTGGAGGGGCACTGAGCATCCCTCTGCCATCATCCTCTCCAGCAGCCACAGCCTGTACAGCTCTGGGAGTCGGGTTGGGACATCACCATGTTATCCAGGAAGTGACATCACTATGTTATCCAGAAAGTGACATCACCATGTTATCCAGGAAGTGACATCACTATGTTATCCAGGAAGTGACATCACCATGTTATCCAGGAAGTGACATCACCATGTTATCCAGGAAGTGACATCACCATTTTATCCAGGAAGTGAAGCCTTGATGCAGTAGTAAGTGCAGGGAGAAAAGCACTTTATAAGCATTTCCTGTAATGAGTGTATATTGGGGATTTGTATAACTTTTGGGGGTCAATACAATACTTAAAGGACAACTCCCACAAAAATTTTTTTTTGCTCATTTAACACACATTACAAAGTTATATAACTTTGTAATGTGGTTAAATACCCGGCCTGGCCCCCTTCCCCCACTTTCGGACCCCCGACCCCCCACCCCGGAAGTTAAGGAATGTATACATTACCTATTACGATCGTCACGGTCCTCTTCTCCGGGGCGGCATCTGGTGACGACGACGTCAGAGCCGAGGGGCGGTCCGGGTCTTCTTCCTCCTCGGCGTCTTCATGCAAAGTGAATGGGGATGAAAAGGCTGCTGGTGCACATGCGCACCAGCAGCCTTTTCATTGGCTGGAGCGCATCATATGGCTTCCAGCTTGCTCAGCCCTGATTGGCTGAGCTTGCTGGAAGCCATGTGATGCGCTCCAGCCAATGAAAAGGCTGCCGGTGCGCAAGCGCACTGGCAGCCTTTTCCATCCCCTGGACCCGGAAGTTGGAGACATCGCTGGATGGCGGAAGGCGGCGACGGAGAGGCGGACGGCGGGCGAATCGAGTGGCGATCGTCACCGGAGAGATGGTGAGTATGGTGTCTGTGTGTGTGTGTCTGTGTTTTTTTTTTTTTTGGGGTCCCGCGGGAGTTGTCCTTTAAATAATTTTTTTTGCCGAACTTCTCCTTTAATACATACACTGCAGCTGTGCACAAGGGGAGTGAGACACCTAGTGGCTGGAGTGGAAATCACAGCTCACAGCACTTGATGATGCTTTTCCTTGGTGGTATAAGAACTTAGGGAACACACCACAGAGACCTCTTTTACCCATACAGAGGCATCTACCGTATTACACATTATGTGCTGTATATTGTGAGACATTCTTTTTTTTTATTTGTAAGCATATAGGTGACTGACGCCCCGTACAGCCTCTGCAGAGTTATTCTGTTAAACAAATCTGTGAAGGACTCTTCCCGGTGAGTGTGTATAACGGAAGCATTTAGCACAGTGTGAGATGAGTGCGGGGTTATTCCTAGCCGTCCGCCGCTTACCAGCTAACCCATCAGGAAGGTAATTTGTTTCATTAGGCAGACGGGTATCTAGAAGGATTAACAAAACAACAAATGTGCAAACAAATCTGCTGTTATCTGCGATAAGAACTGTGGACCAGCTCAGTCTAATGAAAGGCCGAGCCGCAATCTATTCTCACTGCGGGAGTGTATATATAATGTCCCAATAATACGTGACTAATACAGACTTGGATCTGTGCTGAAAGTTGCTGAGGTAGAGAGTAAGATAGCAGTGCTGACTGGGTTACGTGCTTAGAAGAGTAGAGAGTTCAGAAAAGTGGAGAGGAGTTTGCCGTGAGAGTCCCAACCCAATGTAGTACTGTGCTCTGCCACAACTTTAGAAGAAGGAGAATACTTGAGAAGTGAATACTTGAGAGAAGAAGAATACTTGTGCCCGTGTTTCGACCTTTGTCGCTATACTACCTTCTGCCCTGTAGTGTCAAGTTACCAGTCCTGCCAGGGTGACACAAGCCCCAGTCCTAGTTACCTGAGTTGAGCAAAGTGTCTGAAATTATCCGATGTCACCTGTGCTGCGAGATAGAGTACGTAGACCATTGCGGTAGCTTTGCTCTTTCCGGATCAGTTCCTCTACTTTAGGATACTGTCCTGCACTGTGTAGATATGTTCACGGCCTGGGTTGGGGTGTTCTCTGACTTGTCCTCTCTTTAGTATTTAGCACTACATCGTTAGTGGAAGTGTTGCTTTAAGACAGAATGTCTGTGTTCTCCATACGTGTCTGTACACTACAGCCAGTCTGTCTCGGACAGGGAACCTGGCAGAGCCAGGGTCCTGGCTGAGCTCAGCAGGGATGCCTGATCTGTGTGTGCTACTCCTCTGAGAATCAGAGAAGAACTGTTCCTCTACCCATGTGACTACTTACTAGAGGGTGTATGTAACAACCTCTGTGAGTGGTGGCGAAGAGATTGCATAAAAGAGAAAAGGACAGGGATAGGCAGAGAAAGAACAGCATCTCTCATTGGTGTACAGGACCCCAAAATACAATACAGTAACCCTTAGGTGGCTACAGCTGTGCAGCATATATACATAAATATACATAGTGACATCTAGTGGCAAAACTTATACAATACTTCATCACCACTTTACTTTTGAAGTATCAGGCTTTTGCGAGGGGTTTTCAAAACAGACACACCAGTGGTGGGATACTACATGTATACATGGTGCCCAAACAAGTCCCAGTCTATCCTCACTGCGGTAGTATATACATAGTGCCCTGACAAGTCCCAATCTATCCCCACTATGGGAGTGTATACATAGTGCTCTGACAAGTCCCAGTCTATCCTCACTGCTGGAGTGTATACATAGTGCTCTGACAAGTCCCAATCTATCCTCACTATGGGAGTGTATATATAGTTCCCTGACAAGTCCCAATCTATCCTCACTATGGGAGTGTATATATAGTTCCCTGACAATTTCCAATCTATCCTCACTATGGGAGTGTATATATAGTGCCCTGACAAGTCCCAATCTATCCTCACTATGGGAGTGTATACATAGTCAGGGCTGGGACAAGGAGTTTTGGTGCCCTAGGCAGAGAAGGCAAATGGCGCCCCCCCCCCCCCCCCCCCAGTGTAGACTGTACACTATGCGGGGACAGCCAGGAGGCTATACTGTATGTGGGGGCTGATACTTGGTCACCACAGGCTCTGCAGAGTATTACCACACTGCAGACTATATGTATATACTGTATATACTGACTGTAACAGGACATGTATACTGTACCCCCTGACTGTAACAGGACCATGTATACTGTACCCCCTGACTGTAACAGGACCGTGTATACTGTACCCCCTGACTGTAACAGGACCATGTATACTGTACCCCCTGACTGTAACAGGACCGTGTATACTGTACCCCCTGACTGTAACAGGACCATGTATACTGTACCCCCTTACTGTAACAGGGTCATGTATACTGTACCCCCTGACTGTAACAGGACTGTGTATACTGTACCCCCTGACTGTAACAGGACCATGTATACTGTACCCCCTAACTGTAACAGGACCGTGTATACTGTACCCCCTGACTGTAACAGGACCCTGTATACTGTACCCCCTGACTGTAACAGGACCCTGTATACTGTACCCCCTGACTGTAACAGGACCGTGTATACTGTACCCCCTGACTGTAACAGGACCGTGTATACTGTACCCCCTGACTGTAACAGGACCATGTATACTGTACCCCCTGACTGTAACAGGACCTGTATACTGTACCCCCTGACTGTAACAGGACCCTGTATACTGTACCCCCTGACTGTAACAGGACCGTGTATACTGTACCCCCTGACTGTAACAGGACCATGTATACTGTACCCCCTGACTGTAACAGGACCTGTATACTGTACCCCCTGACTGTAACAGGACCGTGTATACTGTACCCCCTGAATATAACAGGACCGTGTATAATGTACCCCGACTGTAACAGGACCATGTATACTGTACCCCCTGACTGTAACAGGACCGTGTATACTGTACCCCCTGACTGTAACAGGACCGTGTATACTGTACCCCCTGACTGTAACAGGACCATATGTATACTGTACCCCCTGACTGTAACAGGGCCATGTATACTGTACCCCCTGAATATAACAGGACCGTGTATACTGTACCCCCTGAATGTAACAGGACCATGTATACTGTACCCCCTGACTGTAACAGGACCGTGTATACTGTACCCCCTGACTGTTAATCACTGGTGTCAGGGGGATTAGCCTGTACACAATAAACAGAATATAAGTGTTCACCAACCTGTGGCAGGACTACAACTCCTATCATGCTGTGACTGTTGTAGTTTTGGAGCAGCTGGTGACCCACAGGTTGGGGAACAATATGGGAAGTGCTGTGTATAGAGGAGCAGTGCAGGGATATGGGGCAGTGTTATATGGGGCAGCCCTGTGACCTAGGTGACCTCCCTCTCCCAGCACTCCCAGCCTCCCTACACCTACAGGATGATGAGAGTCAGTCAGTGAACTCACCAGACAGCAGCCCCAGCAGTCAGACAGAGACAAGGTCACATGGTGAGGAGGGGGCGGAGCCTCTGCAGGTCCTGGCAGGTCAATGATTTTTTTAATATTTTTTTTTTAAGAAATTGAAATTGCGCCCCTGTAACTTACCACTAGATGGCGCCCTAGGCCATCGCCTACCCTTTGTCCCGGCCCTGTACATAGTGCCCTGACAAGTCCCAATCTATCCTCACTGTGGGACTGTATACATAGTGCCCTGACAAGTCCAAGCCTATCCTCACTGCTGGAGTGTATACATAGTGCCCTGATGAGTCCCAGTCTATCCTCACTGCTGGAGTGTATACATAGTGCCCTGATGAGTCCCAGTCTATCCTCACTGCTGGAGTGTATACATAGTGCCCTGATGAGTCCCAGTCTATCCTCACTATGGGAGTGTATATATAGTGCCCTGATGAGTCCCAGTCTATCCTCACTGCTGGAGTGTATACATAGTGCCCTGATGAGTCCCAGTCTATCCTCACTGCTGGAGTGTATATATAGTGCCCTGATGAGTCCCAGTCTATCCTCACTATGGGAGTGTATACTGTAGGGATCTTCCCGGGGGATGGTGTGTTTGGACACAGTTCACAGCAGACTTGGACTTGTAAAATAACAGCTTGGCGTTTATTTGCAGCATAAACAGTCCATCAAACAAAATACAGCAGCACCGTGCTTTAAGAATAAAACAAACAAAAAGGTCTTGCCCGTCTGGGCGCATACTAACAGGTTGGCTCACCTATCTAACACTTATCACAGTGCGTCTTTCACCTGGATACCGCAGGGTATACACAAGCTCCAGCAGAGGCTTTATCCCCAGGTTGCTCCCTAACAGACACCCAGGCTGATCACTCCTGGCTTAGAGCAACCATCTGCACACTGTGTGAGCTTTTACCTTCTCAGGCTGATTGCTCACCTGATCGCAAAACCTGAACTGGATCGGGGGGAGGGAATGGCAAGTCCCACTACCAACCTACCCGCCATTCCAGTAAGTCCAGGCCCGGAAAAAAGAACAACTCAGCAGCATAATGGTGCGTTTACATGTAACGATTATCGTGCGAATTTGCGTGATAACGATCGAATTCGAACGATAATCGTACGTGTAAACGCAGCAAACGATCAAACGACGAACGAGAAATCGTTCATTTTGATCTTTCAACATGTTATCAAATTGTAGTTCGTCGTTCGCAAAAAATTCACCGATCAATCCGTGTAAACAGTCGTCGCACGATGGTCGCCCGCAGCCCCGCCCGCCGCCCGGCCCCCCGCTCGCAGCCCGGCCCCCCGCTCATCCGCAGCCCTCTTCGCCGGCTCGATCGCTACCCCCGCCGCTCTGATCGCCATCCCCGCTGCCGCCGCCGCTCTGATCGCCACCCCGCCGACACTCTGATCGCCACCCCCGCCGCCGCTCCGATCGCCCCCGCCGCGACCATACGTTACCTGTCTTCGACATCCCCGGCTCCCCTCTTCAGTGCAATGATTGGCTGAAGAGGGGAGTCGGGAATTTCAAATGGCTCCTCTTCAGCCAATCAGTGCACTGAAGAGGGGAGCCGGGGATGTCGAAGACCCGCTACGCGGAGCAGGTAACGTGAGCTCGCGGCCGGGCCGGCAGGGGCGATCGGAGTGGCGATCGGAGCGACGGCGGGGGGGATGGGGGTGGCGATCAGGGCAGCGGGGGTGGCGATCAGAGTAGCGCAGGGGGGCTGCGGTTGACCGTGGGGCCGGGCTGTGGATGAGCGGGGGACCGGGCTGCGAGCAGAGGGCCGGGCTGTGGATGAGCGGGGGACCGGGCTGCGAGCAGAGGGCCGGGCTGTGGGCGGGCCGGGCTGCGGACGCGAAATTGCAAAACAATTTTTCCGTACGATATATCGTACCGTCGAAATGCTGATCGTTATGGAAAAAAATCGTTACTCCGACATCGTTAATCATACGATCAGGCCAATTATTGTTTCGTGTAAACGCAGCATAACACTGCTGAGTAACAGATCTCTCCTGGACTCACCATCTCACACTATGCAGTAACCTAGGTGAGATGTACCTCCCCTCGAACACTTTTCCAGTGACATGTCTACAATACATGTGCCCTGACAAGTCCCAGTCTATCCTCACTGCGGAGTGTATACATAGTGCCCTGACAAGTCCCTGCTGGAGTGTATATATAGTGCCCTGACAAGTCCCAGTCTATCCTCACTGCTGGAGTGTATACATAGTGCCCTGATGAGTCCCAGTCTATCCTCACTGCTGGAGTGTATATATAGTGCCTGACAAGTCCCAGTCTATCCTCACTGCTGGAGTGTATATATAGTGCCCTGATGAGTCCCAGTCTATCCTCACTGCTGGAGTGTATATATAGTGCCCTGATGAGTCCCAGTCTATCCTCACTGCGGAGTGTATACATAGTGCCCTGACAAGTCCCTGCTGGAGTGTATACATAGTGCCCTGACAAGTCCCAGTCTATCCTCACTGCTGGAGTGTATATATAGTGCCCTGATGAGTCCCAGTCTATCCTCACTATGGGAGTGTATATATAGTGCCCTGACAAGTCCCAGTCTATCCTCACTGCTGGAGTGTATACATAGTGCCCTGATGAGTCCCAGTCTATCCTCACTGCTGGAGTGTATATATAGTGCCCTGATGAGTCCCAGTCTATCCTCACTATGGGAGTGTATACATAGTGCCCTGATGAGTCCCAGTCTATCCTCACTGCTGGAGTGTATATATAGTGCCCTGATGAGTCCCAGTCTATCCTCACTATGGGAGTGTATATATAGTGCCCTGACGAGTCCCAATCTATCCTCACTGCTGGAGTGTATATATAGTGCCCTGATGAGTCCCAGTCTATCCTCACTGCTGGAGTGTATACATAGTGCCCTGATGAGTCCTCTAGCAGCCGGCTTCATCTATGTAATGTTCCTATAGAACAGGAGATGTACTTTCTGGAATAAGCAGCAGAATATTGCAGATAGACTGTGTATAAACATATTGCAAATGCTGCTGAAAAAAAATCTTTTCATTTGCTCGCCATGCGGTCAAAGTGATCAAAACAGCTCCAGAACACTTCTATGTCTTCCTGTGAATTATTGTAATTCTAGACATTCAGAAATTTACAGATTTTATATTTGTTAAAGGGGCGTTTCATTAAAAGAACGCACTCCTAAAATCACGACAATCAACTGTTCTTTTTGTAGAAGCCAAAGCCAACCAGCCGTAGAGCTATGGGGCTCCCCTAAACAACTACCGGCAGATGATGTGGTAGGGGGTCAGCGGTGATGGAAAATCATGGGTCACCCCTTTGTTCAAAGAGAGATAAGCTGCAGCTGCATTGTGTTAAATGAAACATATTCCAAATGTACAAGCATTTCCTATAATGGGAAATCCCCCAGGTGCTGCTTTCTTTTAATAACCTTCTGGGGGGAGGGCGAAAAAAATCTTAGGCCCGGACATGCTGCTGACCATGCCATAAATCCTGGGCTGGTTACCAGGGCCACCGAGGGCCACCGGGTGCGGCGCCTATCCCTTCAAAATGGGTCATCTCATCACCTAAACTTATGTTAGTGAGGATTCATGGCTTGGGGAAGATGGAAAAGGAAGAGAAAAGTGAGCGACTCTGAGAAGACATCATCTTTAAGTCACTGGATATAAGTCCCGATATGCAAAGAATATTAAGCACTCGTATCTATCAGAATATAGTCAATGTATACGGGACATGGGGGAAGATTTATCAAACATGGTGTAAAGTGACACTGGCCTAGTCGCCCCCGGCAACCAATCAGATTCCACCTTTCATTTTCCAAAGAGTCTGTGAGGAATGAAAGGTGGAATCTGATTGGTTGCCGGGGGCGACTGAGCCAGTCTCACTTTACACCATGTTTGATAAATCTCCCCCATTGTCTGTTTATAGTATAAGATTTCAACAGGTTTCAAGTACTAGCCTATATTATCCTCTGTTACATATACACACATATTGTTGTCACGTGTTGTTGTCTTCAGCAACATTATATGTCGGTGGAGAGTCAGAATGCCGTCATGCACCTTATACTGCCAGCCGAAGCCGCTGCTGCCATCAGGTTTGGCCGACTTTCGTAAAACTGTATATGAGCACCATAAATATAACATGCTGCATTGCAAGTTCAATTGGTTCATGTGATAATGTTGTCCTAGTTAAGTGCTGTGTGTAACGTTATGTGGTTTATATGATGATATCCTTGAGATGTGAAGATGGGATTCTGCATTGACAAGCTCACGAACACTATTGTGTATTAGTCATTGTTACTGCCACTTTAAAGGGAATCTGTCACTAGGTATATACCGCCTTAAATGAGGGCAGCATAAACTAGTGACAGAAATGCTGAACAGATAGGTGTATTACTTACATCATTCTGTTTAGCCGTTCTCCTAATATGCAAGAGAATAGGATTCTGGCCACACCCCTCCCCCCGCCCTCCAGCTGCTGATTGACAGGTGACTGCCTATACACAGCATGGATAGATAACTGCCAATCAGCAGCTGGGGGCGGAGTTTGCTGCTTCTCATGAATATCCAGGACTACTGAGCTCTTGCGCATAATGGAGAGGACTACTTATTGTCCATGTTATTCAGGAGGAGATCTCTGGATCAACTGCACAGAACAATATAAGTGATATATCATTCTGCTCAGCTTCTCTGTCACTAGTTTATGCCACCCTGAGATAGGACGCCATAACCCTGCTGACCCTGAGATAGGACGCCATAAACCTACTGACCCTGAGATAGGACGCCATAACCCTGCTGACAGAGTCTTTTTAAATCATCCTTTTTTGTTGATCAATGTAATTGAATCTACTGATCTTACACAATCAGACAGATAGTCCAATAGGTTGGGGTTAAGTACGGTTTACAGACGCTCTCATTCTGTTACAATGAGTCAGTCTGATAGAAATCCTGTGGGGATTAGACGCAGAGCACTTACCTCCTAATGCTCCTGTATATACATGAGCTAATCCGAAGTAAACAATTGCTACATCTCACTTCTTTAAGTTTTTGTGTTTAGAAAATCAACTTACTATATAAGAAACGTGTAAATAATTGAAACCAACAACATAAAAATCTAATGTGAGTAGTGAGTGGCGGTATAGCTGTATAACCCAGAGCAAGATGTGTCATTGTGCGACCATGTTCTGCTATATTACACCATATATTATATTTTGCTATTGCTATATATTTGGTATATATTGCTATTTTACAGACTTTGGCCATGAGCACACAGCATCTTTTTTGGCTGTTGTTTTTTTTGTTTGTTTTTTTTATGGCCGTCATTTCCACAAAAATCAACAGCCCTTATTTTAAAACAATGGTCGTTATTGGTGAAATAACATCTGTGGTTTAAACAAACCTTATTCCTACAGTTTGATTTGTTTGTTTGATAACATAAATATCAATTAGATCATCAGATAGAGTCGGATGTTGACAATTAGCAATCACTTGATTTGACACTTAGCATGTCACATGATCAGAACCTAAAAAAATCATGAAAAAAACAAACATTTAAATATAAAACCAAATCTAATCATAAATAAAGATATAAAATAATAATTGCAAATTACAGTAAAAAAAAACAAAAAAACTAGTTAGCATTTTACAGTTGGGTGATTCAGGGGAGTCACATGATCGGGATAGATGACCATAGTAATTTAGTTTAACCAGAACACAATATAGAAGTAAACATTAAAGGGGTATTCCATCCATACATAACTATTGATAAGTTGCTACCCATGGTAAGACTATCAATTACTTCCACAATTGTTATTATCTATTCAGTCTCCCTTCCCCAGTTCTCAGCTGCTGTTTTCTGCTGACGACACTAAAATCTGTGTAATCTTTTCTCTCTGTCTCCCCTCCTCCCCCCTCCCTTCTGAGACAGCTGATGTAAACAAGTCCCTGGCAGGCTTTATCTGCAACATTGTAGCTTCTTTGTAATGCTGGGAGGGTTAATCTGAGGTCAAATTGCTGAAGAACTGTGATTAACCTTTCCAGCACAAGGGCCCTTGCGTGTGTTGGGGGGGAGGGGGAGCAACAGAATCCGCTGCAAGTTATCTGCATGATTTCCTCAGTGTGCAAGGGCCCTTACAAAGAAGCTACACTGTGGCAGATAAAGCCTGCCAGGGAGTTGTTTACATCAGCCGTCTCAGAAGGGAGGGGGGAGGAGGGGGAGACAGAGAAAAAAAACTCACACACAGATTTTTGTGTCTTCAGTAGAAAGCAGCAGCTCAGAACTGGGGGGAGGAGACTGAATAGATAATAACTAGTATGGAAGGAATTGTTAGTCTCACCATGGGCAGAAACATGTTAAAAGTTATGTTTGAGTGGAATACCCCTTTAAATACATGTATATATAAAAACAATAAATTATGTTAAATATCTTAGATATTCCATAGAATTAGAATTCCCAATATCTTGGGACATAACAATGAACCAATATAATGTAATACAATAAATAAACGTATATGTAGAATGAAGGTTCCCTGTAGATCTCATTATGAATAAATGTATGCAAACAAACAATGCAGTAATACGGCCACATGTACAAATGACGGACTCTCTACTATCCTAGTGTCACTTCCATGAAGAGCATAGGTCGCTCCTCACCTAATCTGACTAAACTGCTTATCCTCCAGGTCAGCATCGAAGGGTTAAGAGGCCAGGAAAGCCATAAAGCATAAAGCAGGCTTTGTATCTGACACAAGATTGATGCTAAAAATATCTGCAGCTGCCCAATCAAGTGACATAAAGAACGGCCGATCCCATCTGCTTCCATCTCCAAAGCCTAGTGCACGACGGTCAGAGTCAGTGTGCCGCACTAATGTCGCCCATCATCACCAGGAGGGAGAGAGCGGTGACTAGATCAGCTATTCTGGCCAGTCCCTGACACGTCCCTTCACCATCACAGCTCTGCTAGTAAGAAGGAGACTGAGCACTCAGTTCACCTTTAACAAAAATAAGAATTTTCCATTTCTTATTTATGACTGGCATCAGCTTTGATAAGCAGACATATTGCTGTTTGCGACACTGACCTTTAAACCAGAAAAAGATGTGGGTGCCTTATGCATATGACCTTTGCCCCCTTCCCTGGCTGAGAACAGGGATGAGTGAACGCGCCGAGGATCTGCACCCTGCTTTATATCTGAATGGGCACTGACAGAGCTATTCCAGGATAAAATAATAATGACGGACAGCTCCTGGCCATGTGGTGACAGATAAGCCTGCCGGAGTTTCTATATTTCATTGCGGTGGAGTCAGGTAGTCACATTATTCGTGGTGAACGGGTGATACGCATCTTGGAGGAGCGCAGCTCTGCAGACTATTCTCTATGCCTTATTTCGGAGTCGTCCCCTCTTCCACCTCAGCAAATTCTTGCATTCTATAAAATACTTTTTAATGATTTTCTCCACCAGGCGACCGCCCAATGCTAGCCGGGGTATGTAAGTGCTCGGGATTCTAAAAATAGCAACGATAATAATAACCGATCAACAGTGTCAATAAAGGTCAGTAAAATTGTGCAGTTCCTAGTCTAAGAGTGTTATTACACAAGGCCCGATAATACCTGTAAACGAGCACCGATCTGCTAGATCAGCGCTCGCTTACTGGGCCTATTACACTGCCCGATTATCGTTTAACAAGGGCTGCAGGGACATTGTTACCGATGTCCTTGCAGCCCTTGCTTACTTTACACATTACCTGTCCATGCTGCAGGGCTCCTTTGCAGTCTTCTCCCCGGATCCCGCTCGCTGCAGCTTCAGAGCAGCCTGTCTCAACTGACAGGCCGCTCATCCAATCACTGACTGCGGTGGTCCCAGCCAATGATTGGCTGAGCGGCCTGTCAGTTGAGACAGGCTGCTCTGAAGCTGCAGCGAGCGGGACCCGGGGAGAAGCAGAGCGCAAGAGGAGCCCTGCAGCCTGGATAGGTAATGTAAATCCGCTATTATATATAGCGATGTGCGGTTGGTGCCCGGCAATTATAGGTTCAAACCTATATCAACAATCAGCCGATGATTGTTGTCATCGGCCAATCGTTGTATTTATTACACGGAGCGATAATCGTCCAAATCGGCCCAATTCGGCCGATTATCGTTCTGTGTAATGTACCCTAACAGATAAGGCCCCCTTCCCCTTTCCCATTATAAAAATAAAAGTATATAAAAAAAAATCTTTTTTTTTCTTTTCTTTTTGGGTTGATTTTTAAAATAGTATATAAGAAAAAAAATTTAATAAAAAGTAGAGGTCTTTTACATCAATATGAGAGGCCTTTGTTAATGAAGGGTTTTCTTTTTTTTTTTAAATGATGTTCAAATAAACACTAGTATTTTATACATGACGTCCCCTGAAGAAGCAGCCATTATGCGAAACCTGCTTTTACACTTGTACTGTCACTATCATTGCCATGCACTTTATTTTGAGAAAGGAAGCCTGTTTGTTTCCAAAACGCGTCATGTCACTGCTTTTCATGAATAAATCGTATCTGTTATTTCAACTGACGGCAGTGCTGACCACTAGTACCTCTGTTTTTATTTTATTTTTTATTTGCATAGTGTAAAGCAGAAGCAGCTTGAGCCATTGGTGGGCATATACTACAAGATGAGGAACATACTTTGCCATTGGCTCTAAAGGTGCAATGCATGCTGGGAGATGTAGTTTCTGGACTGGGTGCCATGATGTAAAACTGGGATCATTAGCGAGGCTAGGAGCAGCAAAGACAGACTGGAGATGTGTTAAATGATCAGTGGGGAATCGGTAAGTGCAACTATATGCTTTTTGTGCATTTTATTTTTTCTTGAGATTGCGGAGTTCTCTTTTAAGCTCCACAGTAAACAGATTTTGCATAGGCGGGTGGGAGTAATGGAGGGGGGTTATACTCATCCCACTTCCCCAGTACTTCTTCCTGTGACATTATGCAGGAATCACCTCCATCAGTGATTGGCTGAGCCCAGCAATCCCCGCAGGGTCATGAGGTCACATTTCGCCCGTGCATACAGCGCAGACTGAATAGACAAATGTCAGCTGATCACTTCTATATACTCTGTATACTAGCTGCTCTATAACTCTGACCATTGTTTGCCCATAGAAATACTAGTCCTATTTGAACAATTAAGGGAAGTCCACGTGTTTCCTTTCCCATTCCCTGTTCAAGGCCATTCTGCATTTACCGAGTGATTCTTATCCTCCGCACCGTATTACTGGCTAACTGGAGATTTGGTCAGAATTATAATATTGTGTCCGTAGCCTCAGGGCGCTGACGGTTCTGCTATAGTCAGCACATAGTAACTGAATGGATCCCCTCTAAGCCAGCCTAGACCCAATACTCTTAGCCAGCCTAGACGCAATACTTTTAGCCAGCCTAGACGCAATACTTTAAGCCAACGTAGACGCAATACTCTTAGCCAGCCTAGACACAATACTCTTAGCCAGCCTAGACACAATACTCTTAGCCAGCCTAGATGCAATAATCTTAGCCAGCCTAGACGCAATACTCTTAGCCAGCCTAGACGCAATACTCTTAGCCAGCCTAGACGCAATACTCTTAGCCAGCCTAGACGCAATACTCTTAGCCAGCCTAGACGCAATACTCTTAGCCAGCCTAGACGCAATAATCTTAGCCAGCCTAGACGCAATAATCTTAGCCAGCCTAGACGCAATACTCTTAGCCAGCCTAGACGCAATACTCTTAGCCAGCCTAGACGCAATACTCTTAGCCAGCCTAGACGCAATACTCTTAGCCAGCCTAGACGCAATAATCTTAGCCAGCCTAGACGCAATAATCTTAGCCAGCCTAGACGCAATACTCTTAGCCAGCCTAGACGCAATACTCTTAGCCAGCCTAGACGCAATAATCTTAGCCAGCCTAGACGCAATACTCTTAGCCAGCCTAGACGCAATAATCTTAGCCAGCCTAGACGCAATACTCTTAGCCAGCCTAGACGCAATACTCTTAGCCAGCCTAGACGCAATACTCTTAGCCAGCCTACACGCAATACTCTAAGCCAGCCTAGACGCAATAATCTTAGCCAGCCTAGACGCAATACTCTTAGCCAGCCTAGACGCAATACTCTTAGCCAGCCTAGACGCAATAATCTTAGCCAGCCTAGACGCAATACTCTTAGCCAGCCTAGACACAATACTCTTAGCCAGCCTAGACGCAATAATCTTAGCCAGCCTAGACGCAATACTCTAAGCCAGCCTAGACGCAATAATCTTAGCCAGCCTAGACGCAATACTCTAAGCCAGCCTAAACGCAATACCTTTGTGCTTTTTCACATTCTGGATTCTTAAACTTCTCAGCGTAAGTGGAAATTCCAGGAGATTACAGGGTGAGAGAGAACCGAGTCAGGCCGGGTTCACACTGTGTTTTTGCAATCCACTTTTTTACATCCGTTTTATGCACACAAAGAAAGGGGGATAAAAAAAACTGGTGCAATTGAATGCATGCGTTTGGTTCCATTTTTCCATTGACTTCCATTATTTAAAAAAAGGATCAAAATGCATCTTTTTTTTTTCTTTTTTCTTTTTTTAGCGTACACAAAAATGTGGTCGACTATACTTTTGCATACGCAAAAAAAGGATGCATATTGAGCTTTGGTTTTGCTTGATTTTTTGAATGGAAGTCAATGGAAAAACAGATCAATTTTTGGAAAAAATGGATGAAAAAAAAAAAACAGATTGCAACAGTGTGAACCCAGCCTGACTTTTCTTTTCCTCCTCTTTATTGGTCAGGACAGTTTACAGTCTCCCAGGAAGACGCTATGTGCACAACTTTTGTCAGCAATCCCTTCCATCTGCCTCGGGTTACTTCCCATCCCACTGTGCTGTAATCTAATGCCGATGTATACTGAAGCCACATAGTGTGAAGCAAGCGCTGCAGAATCCGCTTAGTCAGCGACTGGCTAAGGAACAGCAGTTTTATATATACAACAAAAGATCAAAATTTCTAAGTAACCCATTCCTCGGCGAGTAAAACATCCACCATCAAATGTCATTTTCTCTTCCCACCAAAAAAAAATCATTTTCTGGGGATTTGAGCAGCATAAAACGTCCAATTCTGTAACGTCTACTTAAGAGCTCTCATACTGCTGCATAGTCCTGAGTAATCCAACCAGCAAAACCAATCTGTACCAGAGCTCGAGGTGCTGCAGGAACATTGACTTTCTGAGTATATTCTTTCCCAGGCTCTGTTCACTGAAGTTGCATTGAAGTCTATGGAATAACGGACGTCATTCGCACACAGTGTATTTAATGACGGACATCTTTGACATATTTGAAATCAAATAATGTTCACAACAATAATTTCGGTCTTTTGCAAACAGTGGACGTTATTTTTTAGTTCTTCACACACAGTTTTTCTCTTTTTTCACCGTTTCAACGGACGTTCTTGTCATAAAAAATATGTTGTGTGAACATAGCCATAAGCTGAACATTTCAAAGCCAATTTCTTTGCAGATGATGCCAGTATGTGATTGGTCAGCTAAACCATTGTCCCCCTCTATATACAATGGTCCGGTTAGCAGTTACAGGTTCAGTGCTGAGTTCTTCATATAACAATAAAATATCACATATATATATATATAAATGTCTTTATTATCTGTATTCATCTTTTCTAATATTTTCCCTACACAAATAGGTGAGCATTAACTGCATATGTATGTTATGTAAATTCTACTATTTAAAGGGAATCTGTCACTAGGTATATTCCACCTTAAATGAGGGCAGCATAAACTAGTGACAGAAATGCTAAACAGATCAGTGTATTACTTACATCATTCTGTTCAGCAGTTCTCCTAATATGCAGGAGAATAGGATTCTTGCCACACCCCTCCCCCGCCCTCCAGCTGCTGAGTGACAGGTGACTGCCTATACACAGCATGGATAGATAACTGCCAATCAGCAGCTGGTGGGAGGAGTTTTCTGCTTCTCATGAATATCCAGGACTACTGGGCTCATGCACATAATGGAGAGGACTACTTATTGTCCATGTTATTCAGGAGGAGATCTCTGGATCAGCTGCACAGAACAATGTAAGTGATACATCATCCTGTTCAGCTTCTCTGCCACTAGTTTATGCCACCCTGAGATAGAACGCCATAATCTTACTGAGAGTCTCTATAAATACAGTACACTGCCTACATACACCTATTCTGCACACATGCATCCTATAATATAATCCTATTACATACCCTCTACATACGAACAACGTATTCCTATAAACATACTACGTATAAATATTTACTATGACTTATGTATACTTTTATATGTGTTATTTGTAGCTCAGATTAGATATTACATCATAAAGGAGTATATACTGGCTGCATATTGTATTATGGGCACTGGGGAACAGATGGATTTATTCTATCAGGTGCCGAGCGACGTTTCCGCTCACATATAGCTATACATACGGGTATAATCCAGCAGCCACAAGTACACAGATAATGCAAAGAATCAGTAGTACAGAAGCACATGCATACAGGTGACTGTAGATCTCAGTCCTCTTACCTGTGCAGGATCAGTATGACGGACTGGCTCGGGTTCCGTTTCTCGGTTCCGGTTCTCCGGAGAGAACATGGTCCTCTCATTTGCTGGATGGGTTCGGTACAGTAAACATCCTGGAGACCGGCACCGGCCAACGCATGGCCAAGCCGAGCGCAGCTCTGGGGGTAGTGTGAGAAGAGAACCAGGTGGCAGCGTCCTGTACTCTCTCTACACTAACAAAGCCTGCGAGCGTGTTGGCACGGTGTGAGAGCTCGGCAGCCGCAGCCACTACATACACTATCTCTCAGGGAGAGCGACATTTCTTCGTGGTGCGGAAATCTCTCACTGGCACCGGGAATTTTAAACGGACATATCTAAGCTAAGCTTATACCATCTGTTCTGTCATTTAACTGCGACCCCTTGAAACCATGTAAATCCTGAGTGTTTTTGTCTCTCTGCGTCCTTGGGATTTTATACTGTAAAAGCTTTTATTCCTTCTCGAATGAAAATGAGTCAGCGCTGGAGACACGAGAAAGAGCGAAAGATATTCCTCTACAACTACAACAACTGAACGGTCTCTATATACCCTGATAGAGGGCAGAGAGTCAGGGCTTGCTATGGTGGCATATATAATATAATGTGGCAGCATTAGACATAATAATAAAAGCACGTGATGCTGTAAACACATGGGGAGAGATTTATCAAACTGGTGTTAAGTAGAATTGTCTCAGTTGCCCCTGGCAACCAATCAGATTGCACCTCTTATTTTCCAAAGAGTCTGTAAGGAATTGTGGTGTCCCACTAGGGTGGTTACTGTTGTTCACACCCTTCGCAAAAGTCTGTACTTTTTGTGGTCTTATTGCAGCCAAAGTAGTATTAAGAGATGACCACTAGATGTCACTCTGTTATGTATTGAAGTATGGAAGCTGCACAGCTGAAGTGTCTTAAAGGGTTATTGTGTTTATGTGCACCAGAATCTGTGAACCAGTAGGATCTTTACTTTCTTCTGTCCTATCATCTCTTCCCTTTCTGCTCTTCTGTTGCACTCTTTCCACCCAACCACAGCGCGCCTTACACGCTGGATAGGAAGTGAGTCACACGAGAGACAGGAAGAGGAGTAGTCGTAGTCTTAGTCAGTGGGAAGGACGCAGGACAATGTCCTCTTACAAACTTCTTCTTCAGTGCCTAAACTGTGCATGATGCAGTGTTAAACGCCTCAGGAGAGGACTAGCCAACAGATCGTCTCAATCTACACTGAGGACTAGGAGTTACAACAGTGCAGGACAGTATCCACTAAAGAACTAAAGAGCTAGGAACTGATCCGGGTGGAGCAAAGTTACTGTAAAGTCTAGGAACTCCATCTCGCAGCACGAGTGTCAGCCAGGGAGCCCTCAGCACTCTGCTCGTCCCAGGTAACATGGTCTGGGGCCTGTGTCACCCATTAATACGGTTCAGCCAAAGCTAGTGGGCATAAAGTGGGGTGAAGACTCTATAAAGGTCAATACGCAGGCACAGGTTTCATTCTTCTTCTTCTAAAAGTATTCTCTCTACTCCAACATCCCGGCAGAGCACATTACTACTTGGGTTGAGACTCTCACGGCACCCTCCTCTCTACTACTCTACCTCAGTACAGTTCTACCAACTCTACTACACCATATCAGCACTTATCACACATATCTGTTTGTTCTATGTTCAAGTATTTATTGGAACTGTATCAAGTGTATATCCGAGCTCATCTGTATCACCTGCTGCACATTTGCCGATAGTAAATCAAGTCAAAGTTATCACCTGAGTCTGTGATTATTCGCCACCACCTGCACAGCATACACACCGCAACCTTGGGACCTCTCCCCTTTCTGTGGGGGGCGGGTACTACTATCCGGTAGGATCATTACCCCGCTCTGGCCACCTGTGACTACACTATCCCAAGGGACCCGGCAGCAACCCGACAGGACACCGACCACAGGGGAGAAGGGTACAACGGCCCTTCTACCTTAAAAGCAGACGTGCCCTCACACCTGTGTGCCTACCAGGCACTGGCGTCACGTGACAAAACCTTAAGTTCTGGCTGTATCTCGGCCATCCACCTAGCAAGTGACCGGCCATCCCACCGCTATAACATCATTCGGGGGTCCACCACAGAACAAAAAGTGGAATCTGATTGGTTGCTAGGGGCAATTAAGACAGTTCTAGTTTACAACAGTTTGATAAATCCCCCCCATAGAGTCAATAAAATGTAAGGCCGGGTTCACACTACCTTTTTCTCATCCATTTTTGCAAAAAACTGATGGAAAACCGGATACATTTGTGTACATCCATTTTCATCAGTTTTTCCATTGACTATTATAAAAAAAAAATGGATCAAAACACATCAGTGTTTTGACCACAGTATTGTGTACGTTAAAAAAACGGATACATTTGAGTCCTTTTTTTATAATGGAAGTAAATGGAAAACGGATGAGAACGGATGCACACAAATACGTAAAACAGATGAAAAAAAACATAGGGTGGACCCAGCCTGATAAGGAAAGGCAAAAAATCCTCCAAGAATATTAAAGGGGTAGTCCGGCAGTCGGCTTTTTTTTAACAAATTGCTGCTGGTGCATGAAAAACAATAAACACCTGTCCGTGCTCCCTGTGTCCTCCTCTGGTGTCGCCAGTGTCCCACCCTGACCACAAAGCCTCCCTTTTCTGTCTCTTTATGGCTACAATACTACGGGCATCCTGGAGGGGGCGCAATACCTTGGCTTGCTTTGGGAGCTGCTAACACATTCAAAAATCTCCAGTCTTCCAGTACTTATCAGCTGCTGTATGTCCTACAGGAAGTGGTGTATTCTCTCCAGTCGGACACAGTGCTCTCTGCTGCCACCTCTGTCCATGTCAGGAACTGTCCAGAGCAGGAGAGGTTTTCTATGGGGACTTCTGTTCACTTAGCAGTACCTTCTCTGCTATGTCTGGCAGCTTCCTCTGACGGCACAGGATACGGCGAGCGGATGTTATCACTGTATCCGTATAATGTGCAATATATACAGTGTAACTAACCCAATGCCGCAGCCGTATAATGTACAATATATACAGTGTAACTAACCCAATGCTGTATCCGTATAATGTGCAATATATAGTGTAACTAACCCAATGCCGCAGCCGTATAATGTGCAATATATACAGTGTAACTAACCCAATGCAGCAGCCGTATAATGTGCAATATATACAGTGTAACTAACCCAATGCCGTATCCGTATAATGTGCAGTATATACAGTGTAACTAACCCAATGCCGTATCCGTATAATGTACAATATATACAGTGTAACTAACCCAATGCCGTATCCGTATAATGTGCAATATATACAGTGTAACTAACCCAATGCCGTATCCGTATAATGTGCAATATATACAGTGTAACTAACCCAATGCCGCAGCCGTATAACGTGTAATATATACAGTGTAACTAACCCAATGCTGTATCCGTATAATGTGCAATATATACAGTGTAACTAACCCAATGCCGTATCCATATAATGTGCAATATATACAGTGTAACTAACCCAATGCCGTATCCGTATAATGTACAATATATACAGTGCAACTAACCCAATGCCGCAGCCGTATAATGTACAATATATACAGTGTAACTAACCCAATGCCGTATCCGTATAATGTACAATATATACAGTGCAACTAACCCAATGCCGCAGCCGTATAATGTACAATATATACAGTGTAACTAACCTAATGCCGTATCCGTATAATGTACAATATATACAGTGTAACTAACCCAATGCTGCAGCCGTATAATGTGCAATATATACAGTGTAACTAACCCAATGCTCCAGCCGTATAATGTACAATATATACAGTGTAACTAACCCAATGCCGCAGCCGTATAACGTGTAATATATACAGTGTGACTAACCCAATGCCGTATCCGTATAACGTGTAATATATACAGTGTAACTAACCCAATGCCGTATCCATATAATGTACAATATATACAGTGTAACTAACCCAATGCCGCAGCCGTATAATGTGCAATATATACAGTGTAACTAACCCAATGCCGCAGCCGTATAATGTGTAATATATACAGTGTAACTAACCCAATGCCGTATCTGTATAATGTACAATATATACAGTGTAACTAACCCAATGCCGTATCCGTATAATGTACAATATATACAGTGTAACTAACCCAATGCTGTATTCGTATAATGTGTAATATATACAGTGTAACTAACCCAATGCTGTATCCATATAATGTGCAATATATACAGTGTAACTAACCCAATGCTGTATCTGTATAATGTACAATATATACAGTGTAACTAACCCAATGCTGCAGCCGTATAATGTACAATATATACAGTGTAACTAACCCAATGCCGCAGCCGTATAATGTGCAGTATATACAGTGTAACTAACCCAATGCCGCAGCCGTATAATGTATAATATATACAGTGTAACTAACCCAATGCCGTATCCGTATAATGTGCAATATATACAGTGTAACTAATCCAATGCCGTATCCGTATAATGTACAATATATACAGTGTAACTAACCCAATGCCGCAGCCGTATAATGTACAATATATACAGTGTAACTAACCCAATGCCGTATCCGTATAATGTACAATATATACAGTGTAACTAACCCAATGCTGCAGCCGTATAATGTGCAGTATATACAGTGTAACTAACCCAATGCCACAGCCGTATAATGTGCAATATATACAGTGTAACTAACCCAATGCCGTATCCGTATAATGTACAATATATACAGTGTAACTAACCCAATGCCGTATCCGTATAACGTGTAATATATACAGTGTAACTAATCCAACGCTCCAGCCGTATAATGTACAATATATACAGTGTAACTAACCCAATGCTCCAGCCGTATAATGTACAATATATACAGTGACCAGATACAACACTGAAGCTGACGGGTGAGATAAAAGCAAACGCCATAAACTGTTATAGTGGACGTGATACAACGGTCACAGAAGCCGGTTTGATACAGTGTTAGGGAAGTGCTGCCTTTTTCATTATACATTTTTTATGGCTCCTTGGCTTCTCATGCCGCCCACAGGGCTTGGCTGTGGTTATATTGGCAGGAGCCGGAGCATTGTACCAGGGACAATCTGCCAGTTCCATCACAATATTAAATACAATTTCTGCCGCGCGCCAAATAAATATGACATGTTCTTCATTTCTAAAGATATCAGTGCACTATTAAAGGGGTATTCCGCTCATACATAACTTCTGATATGTTGCTGCCCATTGTGAAACTAACATTTCCTTCCATTCTTGTTATTATCTATTCAGTCTCCTTCCCCCAGTTCTCAACTGCTTCTTTCTGCTGAAGACACAAAAATCTGTGTGTGACCCTTTCTCTCTGTCTCCCCCCTCCCTTCTGAGATGGCTGATGTAAACAAGTCCCTGGCAGGCTGTATCTGCAACATTGTAGCTTCTTTGTAATGCTAAGAGGATTAATCACAGTGAGTTCATCAGCAACTTGACCTCAGAATAACACTCCCAGCATTACAGAGAAGCTACAAAGTTGCAGATACAGCCAACCAGTGATTTGTTTACATCATCCCTCTCAGAAGGGAGGGGGAGACAGAGAGAAAGACTCAGACACAGGCAGGCACAGAATACCCCTTTAGGGTAGCTTCACACACATTGTATCGCAGCGGATTTTCTGCTGCACATCCGCAGCAGATCCGCAGAAGATTACTTCTAAATAAATGAACACAGCATCAAATCTGCTGCAGATCAGGTGTGTGTGAATGCACCCTTAAGGTTGCCATGAGTTCTGTATCATCAGTAGTTCAAGGATTCACCTATATGTTTAGAAAACTTCTTTGCTGAGCCTTTTCCTTTTCCAATCAATTAACTCCATTAAAGGTGTCATGTGGTTTAATTGCAGTAATGCTTGATGCATCTCCTTTTGTAATAAGCTTCGAGCTTCAAAGTGGCCCCCGAGAGGCGACCCTGGAGATCACTACTTGCAATGATGCATAGATGCTCCTGCAGGCAGACAATGTAGCTTGTGTGCACTGCTATAGTCCTAGGACCAGCTGTATCTTCCAGAAGGATAGTGCCCCATGCTGCAGAGCACTAGTGCAGGGATAGGGAACCTCTGACCCTCCACCTGTGTCAAAACTACAACTCCCATCATGCCTGCACAGCTAAAGCTAAAGGTTCCTATCCCTGCACTAGCTGGATCCCAGGGAACTCAAAGGAATAAACAAGACTTTACAAACATAGAAGATTGTCAACAGAAAAAAAAAATCCTGGTCCATCTAGTCGCCCTATTAGTATTCCCCTTCTTATTATCTTAGGATATATATATATATATATATATATATATATATATATATATATATATATATATATACCACACAGGTTACATTCTGTTACTGTAGATTTACCAACCACATCTGCTGGAAGTTTGTTCCAAGCATCTACTACTCTTTCGGTAAAGTAATATTTTCTTGTGTCAGCATGGGAGGAAGTGTCAGCACAGACGGACAGAGGGAGGAAGTGTCATAATGGACGGACAGAGGGAGGAAGTGTCAGCACGGGCAGGGGAGGAAGTGTCAGAACGGACGGGCAGGGGAGGAAGTGTCAGCACGGGCAGGGGAGGAAGTGTCAGCACAGACGGGCAGGGGAGGAAGTGTCAGCACGGGCAGGGGAGGAAGTGTCAGAACGGACGGACAGAGGGCGGGAAGTGTCAGCACGGGCAGGGGAGGAAGTGTCAGAATGGACGGGCAGGGGAGGAAGTGTCAGCACAGACGGACAGAGGGAGGAAGTGTCAGCATGGGCAGGGGAGGAAGTGTCAGCACGGGCAGGGGAGGAAGTGTCAGCACGGGCAGGGGAGGAAGTGTCAGCACAGACGGGCAGGGGAGGAAGTGTCAGAACGGACTGGCAGGGGAGGAAGTGTCAGAACGGACTGGCAGGGGAGGAAGGGTCAGAACGGACTGGCAGGGGAGGAAGGGTCAGAACGGACTGGCAGGGGAGGAAGGGTCAGAACGGACTGGCAGGGGAGGAAGGGTCAGAACGGACGGGCAGGGGAGGAAGTGTCAGAATGGACGGGCAGGGGAGGAAGTGTCAGCACAGACGGACAGAGGGAGGAAGTGTCAGCATGGGCAGGGGAGGAAGTGTCAGCACGGGCAGGGGAGGAAGTGTCAGCACGGGCAGGGGAGGAAGTGTCAGCACAGACGGGCAGGGGAGGAAGTGTCAGAACGGACTGGCAGGGGAGGAAGTGTCAGAACGGACTGGCAGGGGAGGAAGGGTCAGAACGGACTGGCAGGGGAGGAAGGGTCAGAACGGACTGGCAGGGGAGGAAGGGTCAGAACGGACGGGCAGGGGAGGAAGTGTCAACATGGGCAGGGGAGGAAGTGTCAGAACGGACTGGCAGGGGAGGAAGTGTCAACATGGGCAGGGGAGGAAGTGTCAGCACCGGCAGGGGAAGAAGTGTCAGCAGGGGAGCAAGTGTCGGCACGGGCAGGGGAGGAAGTGTCAGCACGGACGGGCAGAGGGAGGAAGTGTCAGAACGGACAGGCAGGGGGGGAAGTGCCAGCACGGGCAGGGGAGGAAGTGTCAGCATGGGCAGGGGAGGAAATGTCAGCAGGGGAGGAAGTGTCAGCACAGACAGGCAGGGGGAGGAAGTGTCAGCATGCGCAGGGGAGGAAGTGTCAGCACGGACAAGCAGGGGGAGGAAGTGCCAGCACCGGCAGGGGAGGAAGTGTCAGAATGGATGGGAAGGGGGGGAAGTGTCAGCAGGGGAGCAAGTGTCAGCACAGACAGGCAGGGGGAGGAAGTGCCAGCACGGGCAGGGGAGGAAGTGTCAGCACGGACAAGCAGGGCAAGAAGTGTCATCGTGGACGGACAGAGGGAGGAAGTGTCAGCACGGATGAGCAGGGGAGGAAGTGGAACATTGGAGGGCACAAGAGGTGTAGGACCCTTTCTGCTCTCCGGATAACCCCTTTAAGTTGCCCCCCCCCCCCCCCCATCTGACTATTCAAAGAAAAATGAAGGAAGTCACCCGAATAGTAACAGATTTCAGGAAATGTGGGGAGGGGGATGGCAACAAAATAAAAACAATATAATCAGGAAACCCAAGGCTGCAAAATGTATAAAACTCCAATCTGCCTACTGACTATACGTCCCCTAGGGATTAATGTTATGGCCGGTCAGTATATAGAAGCCTTTTAGTCCATTAAAGTGGATATCTCATGACGGCAACTCATTTTTCTGATTGAAGTCCAGAAATTAAGCGATCGCTGTAAATCTGAGTCTGAAGTCGCTGAGCTCCTGTGTGAAGCTTTAATGTATGTAAAAAGGATAAAAATGGATATACAGATAGTAAACACCAGACGGCAGAAGGCTGCTCCTGATCTGTCCTGCATTACAACCTATACATTATTTTCTGCTGGACACAATAGCGCAGACTACAATGCTGTTCTATGCCGGAAAAAGACATAATAAAATACTATCCTGCAAACATAAAACACAGTGTGAACTCTCAGCTGTTATAACGGAGAGAAACAGTCGCTGGACGGGAAATGTGGCGATATATTCCAGCTGTTCAATATTATTGCCCGACCATGTGAATGGGCTGAGAGCTAAAGTGCCCCCCGCTATGACATCATATACCCTGAAAGGGCAATCACTAAAGGGGTAGTCACTTGAAATCTACAACTAAATCGTCTTAGTAAACCTGCAATACAGATTGAGCTATGTTCACACTACGTATATTTGAGGCTGTATAGCAACCAAAACCAGGAGTGGATTGAAAACACAGAAAGGCTCTGTCCACATAATGTTGTAATTGAGTGAATGGCCGTCATTTAATGGCAGATATTTGCTAGTATTTTAGAACAACGGCTGTTATATTGAAATATTGGCCGTTATTTACTGTTATATGGCGGCCATCCACTCAATTACAACATTGTGTGAACAGATCCTTTCTGTGTTTTCAATCCACTCCTGGTTTTGGTTGCTATGAGGACCACAATACTGACTGAAATATACGTAGTGTGAACCCAGCCTAAGGTTGCGTTTACACACCGGATCCGCAGCAGATTTGATGCTGTGTTCAGTTAATTAGATTAAATCCGCTGCGATACGGTGTTTTCAGAAGCTACCCAAAAGGGGTACTCCGCTCACACATAACTTTTAATATGTTTCTGCCCAAGGGGAGACTAACAATTCCTTCCATACTTCTTATTATCTATTCAGTCTCCTTCCCCCAGTTTTCAGCTGCTGCTTTCTGCTGAAGACACAAAAACCTGCGTGTGAGCTTTTCTCTCCTGTCTACCCCTCCTCCCCCCTCCCTTATGAGACAGCTGATGTAAACAAGTCCCTGGCAGGCTTTATCTGCAACATTGTAGTGCAGGGAGGGTTAATGACAGAGAGTTCATAGGCAACTTGACCTCAAAATAACCCTCACGGCATTACAAAGAAGCTACAATGTTACAGATACAGCCAGTCAGGGACTTGTTTACATCAGCCGTCTCAGAAGGGAGGGGGAGGAGGGGGAGACAGATTCTATGACAGCATTATCATCTGTTACAATAGAAAATTATGGGTGAAAAATAAATATATAAAATCTTATAGAGAGCTATAAATCACCTTCAATGCTATCATTGGCCATATAATCACTGTTTATTCAGCCATTCTGTTTGATGCTCATAGGCTGCAATGTGCTATGTGCTAGTCACATGTACAGCGCTGTCTGTATATACCGACACGACATCCCGTCCATCATCCCAGGCAAGGATCTGGGAAGTAGCACACTTGTCCCTGGCCGTGCTGTATATCATGGATTGTATACTGTATACTGTATCTGACCTTATTTATTACTCTCTATGCAATCCTCACATATCCCAGGGTCTAACAAATATCTGAAGTCCTGCCAGAATCAGCGCGGTGGGGTGGGAGTCAGTGCGGTGGGGTGGGAGTCAGTGCGGTGGGGTGGGAGTCAGTGCGCTGGGGTGGGAGTCAGTGCGCTGGGGTCCGCTTCATTACCGACGGACAAATACATTGTCTCCTATCACGATGAATCCTTCTACACATGACAGGTGTATTAAGTTTCTGGAAAAGGGTTTTTTGGATAATTTCTGGACTTAGGCTATTTTCACACAATGTAATAACAACGGCCGTTGTATAGCATGTTGCTATGGCTGACATTGTAATATCAGCCATTGGAACATTATTTAAGCTTAATATTGATTGTGGTCCTGAACTAAAATTCCATTGACTTTAATGCAAAGAACAGGTCGGAAAAAACCCACTGTGAGCAAAACAACAGCCATAAAGGGGTACTCCGGCAAAAATCTTTTACTTTGAAATCAACTGGTTTCAAAAAGTTATATAGATTTGTTTTTACTTTCTATTTAAAAATCTCAAGTATTCCGGTACTTCTCAGCTGCTGCATGTTGTTATCACCCGGGCAACCTTAGAGCTTTATCCAACTTCAGCAGCCACTGCTCATCAAATGTCGAACGTTCGGGTCCGGATGGACTCCAGCATGCTCGAGGTTCGCTCATCTCTAGTTCCAACCCTATCCTATTTGAACAAGGCTTAAAGCGAATGTACCATCAGGTACATTGGCTTTACGTTTTACCCATGTATAGACGGCGGTGCAGGGAAGCCGGTGCAGCGGTCCTTCTTCTGAACCACTGGTGAAGCACTGGAGGTGGGCCAGCACGCTCCCAATAGGAGGAAACCCATTAGAATCAATGGAGCCGCATCACAGAGGGGCGGGTTTGTCTCCCACTGGGGGGCGGGCCGGTCTTTTAATACCTTAGGCTGTATCCTATGTGAACAAGGCCTGTAAGAGCTTCAAAACAAACAGAGTCTGAACATTTTCTCAAAATACCATCTAGAATAAAATTAAGCAAAGAGGAAACGGGGGATGTGCAGCTGCAGCAGTAGGCCAGGTAAGGTCCAATGGAGTACTTCAGCTTATGCTATTTGCTCCACTGTGGATCAATCCCTCCCTGGTGGACTGTCCTGACTGTAGGAATCCCAGGCGTAGGCTGAACCCAGGTCAAAGTTACCTCACCTTTGGGTTGAGCACTGCATAGTTTCTTCTACAAGTCTCTCATAAGAATCTGTTACTGACAAAGGCTCCGGCCCTCAGGCCAGGCCCAGGCATACACTTCATCAGGAACTCTGACTCTCTCCTTCACCATCCCCTAAAGAAGAATCCCCCCACCAAGAACCACCATCCTAAATAGAGGTGACTGGGACCAACCCCAGGACTGGCAGAGATTCAGGCAGAGATTCAGCGGGCCCCTCATCCATCCACTATGCACAATGACTTGAGACACCACTAACATACAAAAACACACACTTACTGTCACACACATTACTGACACACACATTACTGACAAATACACTACTGACACACACACATATTACTGTCACACACATTACTGACACACACACATATTACAGACTGACACACACATTACTGACACACACATTACTGACAAATACACTACTGACACACACATTACTGACACACACATTACTGACAAATACACTACTGACACACACATTACTGACAAATACACCACTGACACACACATTACTGACAAATACACTACTGACACACACATTACTGACAAATACACCACTGACACACACATTACTGACAAATACACTACTGACACACACACATATTACAGACTGACACACACATTACTGACACACACACACACATTACACTGACTGCTGCACACATTACTGACTGACACACACACACATATTACAGACTGACACACACATTACTGACACACACATTACTGACACACACACACACACACACACATATTACTGACTGACACACACATTACTGACACACACACATATTACTGACTGCTGCACACATTGCTGACTGACACACACTGACACACACACACATATTACAGACTGACACACACATTACTGACACACACACACACACATATTACTGACTGACACACACATTACTGACACACACAAATGTTACTGACTGACACACACATTACTGACTGCCACACACGCTGACTGCCGCACACATTACTGACTGCCACACACACTGACTGCCGCACGCATTACTGACTGACACACATACTGACTGCCGCACACATTAATGACTGACACAGACACTGACTGACACATTACTGACACACGCATTACTGACTGACACACACTGACTGACACACACATTACTGACTGACACATTACTGACACACGCATTACTGACTGACACACACACTAACTGACACACAAATCACTGAGTGACACACACACTGACTGACACACACATTACTGACTGACACACACACATACACACACACAGCATCTACAGCTCAGTCTTCTTCCTCTTCCTCTCTGCTGGGCCGATCTCCACACTGTAATTAGGTTGAGGACCTGTGGGTCATGTGATCAGATCCTTCATATCTCTCTCTCTCCAGGATGCTGGCAGGTCCTGCTCTTTCTCTGTTTTCTGATGTTCAGCGCTCACCCTGCACTACAGTGATCAGGCTGGACATCAGAACACTGGGCCCCTCGAGGTGCTGTGGGCCCTGACTAACCCCCTATTGGTGGGGAAAGTGCTAGAAAGAGTGAGGTGTACGGAACAGTGTGGGGCACCCAAGCTAGTGATTGGCAAACAGAAACCCCAGTATACCAAACAAGTTAACCCTTTTCCTTCAGCTGTGCATAGTAAACTAGGGAGAGTGGGACACCAAGTGGTGATGGTGTGGAATGACACCCACCACCTCAGAGTGTGGCACCTGACGGAGATACCTTATTACAGGTGGAATACAGGACTAAGTGGCACACCTGTACCGGGACACCGCACATACAATCTCTTAATACATCTAGTACACCTTTACAATAGACTACAAAGGCTTGAATATCTTTTTTATTACAGTTTTATACAGTTTAATTACTAATATAGAGGTGATATTAAACCCCCTACTGCTACCACCCTGAGGAAACGTTCTGCGGAGAACTTCACCTCAGCTTAAATTCAATATAAATCATAAATCAGATGAATAAACCGGAGAATAAAAACACAAACAAACGTAATTGTAATAACTAGTTGATTGTGAAGGCGAAGCTAATTATAATGACTAAAGCTTTCTGCCACCACACAGAGAAATTACAGGGTGAGTCAACAGTAACACACATGGACTGCTCACTCTCCACGTCTCTACGCTTGGCTTACCTCATCGGATCTTCCACTGACTACCAGTATAGGTCCAGGGTCCTACACTTGTATATTAGGGAACTGCATAGGCATCAATTCTCTAATATACATCTGTTATTAAAGGGATAGTTCACTAAAACAAATAAACTGGTGCCAGAGATTTGTAATTTACTTCTCCAGTCTTACAGTACTTATCAGCTGCTGTATGTCCTGCAGGAAATGGTGTATTCTCTCCAGTCTGACACAGTGCTCTCTGCTGCCACCTCTG
Organism: Dendropsophus ebraccatus; assembly: GCF_027789765.1. Classification (NCBI taxonomy): domain Eukaryota; kingdom Metazoa; phylum Chordata; class Amphibia; order Anura; family Hylidae; genus Dendropsophus; species Dendropsophus ebraccatus. The sequence continues at coordinate 5,916,529 of NC_091456.1, read as the reverse complement.
TCCATGTCAGGAACTGTCCGGAGCAGTAGCAAATCCTCATAGAAAACCTCTCCTGCTCCCCAGACTGGAGAAAATACAACACTTCCTGCAGGACATACAGCAGCTGATAAGCACTGGAAGACTTGAGCACGGACAGATAAGTATGGGCTCTTTATTGTTTTCCATATAGCAGCAACAGTATATTAAAAGTTGTGTAACACCAGATAACCCCTTTAAATCCCAGTTATTAGATCCCATGCGTGCAATTACATTTAGGATCCAAATAATTATTTATGACTATATTATATTTTACATAAAAGTAACCTGGCGTTCGGAATCCATGAGAAAATGACGCATCACGTTCCTGTACATCTTATGATGAGTATGTAACAAAATAGAGTGCAATGGTAGTTTGTAATTGTGGTCTATGGTGCCAGCTGGGTACTGCCATATGCCTCTATGCAAGACCACTGTCAGCACCTGGCAAGGCTGGCCGGATACCAACGCCTGCAGGAGGAGCGAGGGTCTGTGGTGGCGGCTGCTGCTTTGTCTTCTACTATTTTGTGTCCTGTGTAGTCTAGGGCTGTATAAGAAACTATATAGGACACTGCTAGTCCTGCCATATCCATGCAGGTCCATGGCTAGGAGTGAAGGACTCCATGGAAGCCATGGGGTCCTATGAGAAGGTGGTCTGCGAGTGGCTGACACTGACTGTGCGATTGTAGAGGTCTGAGAAGATCCAGAAGAGGACGAGGTCTGTGACACCAGAGGGGGTGGCCGAGGAGAGTCGTGGTGGGAGGCCTGGTGGTCAGCAGATGGTCGGCTACTTTGGTTAGGGGGGTTTCAAAGGAGTGCTGGGGGTGGAAGCCGGAATAAAGCCGCACAGAAGGTTTGTTGGATGAGGGTTGGAAAAACAGCCCGAGGTAGACATGTTGTTCAATAAGTTTCGAGGTGAGATGGGATGGTGACAAAGAGGACAGGTCACGGGGCACCTTTTGAGGACGAGTGTGATGGTTGCAAGTTTAACCAAGATGAAGACAGTAGTAAGGTTAGGGGTGAAATGGGATGGGACGGGGGTCACCTGCACATGAGATGGTTTGGAGCTTTCATCACTAATAACGGGAGAAGGGGTTATGGTGGAGGAGCGCTGAGCGGGTGCAGGTTTGGGGACTGTAGGATAAGGCTAATGACTGGTGCTGAGCGGAGAGGCCGAACTGTTCATCTCTTGATACACCTCTTTGTGTTTTCTTTATAATAGACCAGTCTCGGCACAAGGAGGCCAGTGGCTCGGACCATTTTTTTGAACCGCCTCCCAGTTTCCACTCACAGGGCCGGTTTATTCCCGAGCACCGGCCCAGTATGAAGCACTGGGCACAGGCCCGTTGGCCCCCAGTGTGATGAAACCCCCTCCCCTCGGTGATACTGCTCCATTAGAATGCATGGAGCCGCATCACAGAGGGGAGATAATCACACAGGGGGCCGCCGGGGCTGTCCCCAGTGCTTCATACTGGGCCGGTGCTCGGGAATAATACAGTCCTGTGCATGGGCGGTCTGTTCATGTGATAAACACTAATTGAGCGATACATTCGCTTTATAGAAAAGTTTATTCTCATAAATGTGAGAAGATATAACACCAGAATGCAGGACTTCTTATAAATTGGATGTAATTGCTTGGAAGACGTTTCCATCAGAATCAGAGGAAATCCCAGTGACAGGACGGTGGGACGCGAATATGTTCATCGGTAAAATTATAAACTGCTCAGTTAGCGCTGTGTGTAGTCTGGGTGTGCGGATTCCTCTTTTCTACTTTTTTTCATGAGCTAAGATAAAAGTGAAGGATAATGGTTGATAGAGATATAAAGAACGGCCGTCAATTATAAACATGTCATTAGGTTCTGATCTAGGAAATGTTCATTGCATACCAGTATAGTGAATAGACTAGACAAGGAGCAAGGTCAAGTAGGAAGCGGATGGAGGAGATGCTGCGTAAGTGATGCCTCAGTCTGCACACAAATACATGCTGGAAGAAGAGGGAAAACTGTAAGGGCAGCCAGCAGATTGGTCCAGGCCAGAGGCATAGCTGGGGTTCCTAGGGAGCCATGCAGTTTTTTGCTATGATCCCCCCCCCCCCCACACACACACACATACACATACAAATACAGACATACTCATCTGACCCGTACAGTCCCCTGCCATTCCTTTGATCTCCAAGCTGGGAGCAAAAAAAAACAATTGCCGGGGACTGTGCCAGGACAGGTGAGTATGTGTATGGGGGGGGGGGGGGGGCGCCCCCCTTGTGACTTGGAAACTGGTAGGGCAGGAATCCAATGGCTTCTTTCTTTGTCAGCAGAGGGCAGCAGCATTTAACTCCTTTACAAATTCCCACAGATAAAAGGCCAGGAATCTGTGGGGTCCCTTAGTGCACGGGCCCCATAGCAGTGGCGTGGTCTGCCTTTATGGTACACAACACACCAAGAAGTGTCAGCCCACCCAGCACAGTTATAGAGAAAAAACAACATTTACAGAGAAGAGGGGAAAATAAATAAGCAGGTCAAGCTGCTCTATAGGATATAACATGTACGCCTGCTTGTTTTGTAAGATTGTTGTTTTTTTCTATTTCAAAAGGAATATATCACTAGCCAAAAAAAAACATTGCGGCTCCAAATTTGCTTTTTTTTAAAAAATGGGAATACCCTGAAGTGAACCGCTTGGTATCTGTAGATTAATGCTGCCATTTACTTTGGATCACCTGTCCTCATAGTCCTTGGTCGGTAGATGCCGGCGACTAAGACGTCTTAAATACAAATAATATCTAATTAATGTAGCGTGCATCGGGAAGCCGTGACTTCTACTCTCCACTCCTCTAAGTAAAACACTGTAGACTACATTAAATCCTAATGTCATCGCCGAGTGGAACAGCAATACCTCATTAAATCCACTGGAAATAGCAGTAATGACATTTTCTTTTTGCTTCATTACGGATTTTTTTTCCCTTTTAACAAGGAAAGTCGATTGTGATAAAGAAAGCCTAGCGGGGCCGGGCTGGTATTTAGCTATGTCACTTCCCTGGTAACCCCTTTATTAAAGTGTATCCACTATTATTTACAAGGTGGGGAGAGCGCGCAGGGACGGTGGGACGGAAACATGGGAGGGAGAGCGCTGTTTGCTGTCTTCAAGGGATTTAAAACATTTATACAACTGCTGATCGTAGCTAAATAAAGTCCTGTTATTCTTTATACAAATTAAGGGTAGCTTCACACGTACCGGATTCGCAGCGAATTTGTAGCGAGTTTGTAGCGAATTCCGCAGCGAATCCTGGTACTGTAAACTTCAATGGGGTTACATACCCGCAGCGGAACTTTCATTCCACTGCACGTATGTAACCCGGCCCCTTTAACCCCCTGCCGCCCGCATGCATATCAGTGCGCGACCCCGCCACAGTCACCGATTGGCTGAGCCGGACCAACGGGAGCCGTGAGCCTACATGCAGCCGCTGCGCCAAGCAGGTAATGTTTGCTGTAGGTTGTGGGCGGCGGGGGGTTAAAGGGGCCGGCTGCAGGTATGTAACCCCATTGAAGCTCACAGCACCAGGATCTGCATCAGATTTCGTTTCAAACTCGCAGCGTGAAATCCGCTGCGAACCCGGAACGTGTGAGGCTACCCTAAAAAGATTTTCCAGGCAAATGTTATTGATGATCTATCCACGGTCCTGAATAGTCGATCGATAGGGTGCAATGTGCTGATCAGTTGATCGGCAGAAGTTCCTGGTGTCAGCGCTACATATGAGCGTTACCCTTTAACACCAAATGATTATCGGCCGGAACAGGCGGTAGTCAGCCAAGCACGGATGATAATCGTTTGGTGTAATACGGTCTGTAGAACCAGGGGTATTGGTTACTGCAGGAAGTAAGAAGAACTCTGGAATGGCTCTAGATGCCCAACATACACTACTTCAGAACTCCAACCCTGGCCTATAAATACGTCCCCAATATAGTGATGTGCTGCTAATATTAGACTTTATGGCATGTCTGTAAATAACCCTTGACCCTTGATTTACATCTGACCAATCTCATTTCACCTTCCTCTGAACCATGGTACCTTGTATTCCTGTTTACAGCTTGACCTTTGTTTGGTCACATCTGTGCATGATCTCTGTGCTTCACCGTCCACTGCCGATTGCTCATTCATGACTACACCTGGCTCTGTAGGACTATGTGTGGTGTCCTACCACGGGTATTACAGTTACATACACCCTTCGCAAAAGTATGTACTTATTGTACTTGTGTGGTGATGAAAGTGGTGCTAAATTTTCGCCACTAGATGTCACTGTATTAGTTATGTGTATTTGGAAGACGCACAGCTAAAGTGTATTAAGGGTTATTGTTTCTCTGTGTTACACAAATCTGTAGACCAATGGAAACCTGTTCTTTTTCTCTCCTATCATCTCTCTCTTCTACTTCTTCTGTTTGCACTCTTCACCCACTCACAGCGCACCCACATGCTGGGAGATAGGAAGTCACATGGGTAGAGGAAGTGTGAAGGTCTTTCGTGTTGGACATTGTAGAGGAAGGACGCAAGCTAGATAGCTCTCTACAGTGGTCCTCTCTGCCAGGTCCCTATACCCCTCAAGAGGATGTAAGACAGTACACCTCTGACAACTTTCTTACTAGCAATGCTACAACGCACTATGCACTGTTGAACCCTTCTTAAGAGAGGACAAGCCAGAGACAACCTCAACCCACGTCAGGGACAAGGAGAGTAACAGAGCAGGACAGTATCCACAACAAAGCCAAAGAGCTAGGAACTGATCCGGATAGAGCAAAGTTGCCATAAGCCCAGGAACTCGCAGGTCAGGTGTCAGCAGGGAACCCTCAGCATTTCGCTCATCCCAGGTAACAAGGTCTGGGGCCTGTGTCACCCTCTAGGAAGGTTCAGCTGAGTCTCGTGGGCATAAGGTGGTGTGAAGACTAAAGTCAAAGGTCAATACACGGGCACAGGTGTTCTTCTCCTTCTTCTTAGTACTCTACCTCATCCTTCAACATCCCGGCAGAGCGCAGTACTACTTGTACTCTCTTGTGACTCTCGTGACATCCTCCTCTCAGCTTCTTTACTTCTTGTATCAACACTACATCCCTAGTGCAGATTCAGTTGCTGTATTATCAAGTATTAGTCTAGAAGTATTGTCAAGTGTATTATCGAGTGCTTTATCAGGAGAGACATCATAATCCTGTAACCTTGCCTCAAGCACGTACTCTTCAGTAAAAACAAGCTTATTTAAGTTAAAGAGACTCTGTGATCTTTCGCCTTTCACCGACACAGTATACACCATAACCTTGGGACACTTCCCCTTTTTGTGGGTTGCGGTTCCGATAGTCGGGGAGGGTCACTACACCACTCTGGCCAGCTGTGAACACACTCACCCAAGGGAACCCATAGCAGCCCAGCAGGACACTGTCCACAGGGGAAAAAGGTACAACCGACCTTGTCAACTTAAAGCAGGCGTGCCATCACACCTGTGTGCCCAACCGGTATGGCGTCACGAAGTAACACTCCAAGGTCTGGCTGTATCTTGGCCAACCACCTCCGGCACACCTCACCATCTGGCAGGTAACCGGCCGCTCCTCCGATATAACACCAAACCGCGGGTACACCACAGAAGGATGACTGGCCTTTATCACTGCATATCTTCTCCCATTACTGGGGGCCACCACTAGGTCATAAGAAAAAAATCTCTGGAACACGGACAGTACCAATGGCCATAAGAGAAATCTAAGGAAAGAGGAAATACTAGAAGAAAAGAGGTCCATAACACATGTAGTTTTTAGCAGCCTAGTTGCCCATCTGGCAGTCGTAACCCAATGAATGTTTTCTAAGTGACCAATTAATCTAGGTGTATTTTCTTATATTATATTAATAGGAATATTCCACTCAAACATAACTTTTGCTATGTTGCTGCCCGTGGTGAGAGTAACAATTCCTTCCATACTTGTTATTATCTATTCAGTCTCCTTCCCTCAGTTCTCAGCTGATGCTTTCTGCTGAATACAAAAAAATCTGTGTGTGAGCTTTTCTGTCTGTCTCCCCCTTCTCCCTTCTGAGACAGCTGATGTAACCAAGTCCCTGACCGGCTTTATCTGCAACATTGTAGCTTCTTTGTAATGCTGAGAGGGTTAATCACAGTGAGTTTATTAGCAACTTGACCTTAGAATTAATACTCCTAAAGAAGCTACAATGTTGCAGATACAGCCTGCCAGGTACGTGTTTACATCAGCCGTCTCAGAAGGGAGAGGGGATGAGGGGGAGACAGAGAGAAAAGCTCACACACATTTTTATGTTTTCATCAGAAAGCAGCAGCTCAGAACTGGGGGAAGGAGACTGAATAGATAATAACAAGTATGGAAGGAATTGTTAGTCTCACCATGGGCAGCAACTTATCAAAAGTTATGTTTAAGTGGAATACCCCTTTAACCTCTATCGTATTAACCTTTTTTTATTCTCTCTGACACAGTTAGCTACAGACTAAAATGATTTCTAAACATATAACACATAAGACTATGGAAGTTTTTTCTTTTCAGCAGAATTTATTGCCTGTTTATGTCAAGAAATATTTTACTACTTAAATTTTTATACATAAAATATCAAATCCAGATGGCCTCATTCACCCGTCTGCCAAAGTAAACAGTCAGTGGTATATGAGCATGGTCTGTGACTGCTGCGCTCATGTAAGTACATATATATCAAGCACAAAAATGATCGTGTGACAGCAGTTATGTCTACGACGGCCGACATGAGCAAAGCCAGGGAGTGTGGAGCCCCAGCGTCATAGCTAAGTATGGCCGTGCTGGGTTACTGTAACATACTGTATCAGGACGTGGAACAGGTAGGAGTCCATTGCCAGCCATTCAGTTATATTGGCAGCCTATCGCTAAAAAATATTTTTTAAATAAATTAGGAAAATAAGGAAAAAAAATTTTACATTCTGGAAGCAGAGACAGATATATGAAAGGTGCCATGTGTCTCCTTGTCCTCGCAGCATATAACAGTGTCAGCAGTTGTGAATGTGAATTACAGCTTACAAATTCCCTTTAAATGACCCCTACTAACCAAACAAAGGGAGTAACTGATATATAGTAGAGAATAGCTGGAAATGCTACTACAGTACATAGTGTAAGAAAAAATAACTATTATGAAGTTATAATAATACCTATGTATAGCTTTATAAAATAATATATAATTTCTACCACTAAATTTATATTCTGTCCATGTCAGGAACTGTCCAGAGCAGGAGAGGTTTTCTATGGGGATTTGCTGCTGCTCTGGACAGTTCCTGACATGGACAGAGGTGGCAGCAGAGAGCACTGTGTCATACTGGAGAGAATATACCACTTCCTGCAGGACATACAGCAGCTGATAAGTACTGGAAGACTGGAGATTTTTAAATAAAAGTAAATTACAAATCTATATAACTTTCTGAAACCAGTTGATTTGAATGGTTTTTGCCTTTTTTTTTTTTTTTTACCTGGAGTACCCCTTTAAAAAAATAAAACATGCATACAGAGTCATACAGTAGAGCAGAATGCAGGTCTGTAGTTGCCCTATTGTGGCCCTGTACAGCATGAGCCCATAATATGTATATGTGCAGGAAGAATAAAGAGAACAGTATGAGCAATATATTAATCATTTGTGGTAAACCTGACAACGCTGCATCTAATGTGCTCACGTCCTTTATCATCTCTATGAGTCAAATACAAGCAAGCAGGTTCCTATTCATTCACAGCAATCAGAGACCTTGAATCTGACAAAGAGCAGTAACTAACAGATCTAGCAAGCAAATGTGGACAGGACTACAGGTAACAGCTCTGATAATATTGCCATGATAACAAGAATAAGGAAATGTAATAAAAAATATTACAAATAAGAAATAAAAAGCCTTAAAAAATAACAAAGAGAATGAACCACAAACCATCGGTGAGGTTTTCGCTGACTATACAATCTGGAAACTCAGAAAAAGATCAATTCCCATGCCCTGAAGATCAGATTCTTGTTAAGCTAAGTAAACCTCTGAAAAATAAGATATGAACAGGTGAAAAGGAATAATAAACCAATAAATAAAGAAAAAGTTATGAAAGTAGTCAAAACTTCAAAACCATTTAAAGGGGTATTCCACTCATACATAACTTTTGATATGTTGCTGCCCATGGTGAGACTAACAATTCCTTCCATACTTGTTATTATCTATTCAGTCTCCTTCCCCCAGTTCTTAGCTGCTGCTTTCTGCTGAAAACACAAAAATCTGTGTGAGGGCTTTTCTCACTGTCTCCTCCTCCTTCCCCCCTCCCTTTTGAGACGGCTGATGTAAATAGGTCCCTGACTGGCTGTATCTTCAACATTGTAGTTGTAATGCTGGGAGAATTAATCACAGTGAGTTCATCAGCAACTTGACCTCAAAATTACCCTCCCGGCCTTACAAAAAAGCTACAATGTTGCAGATAAAGCCTGCCAGGGACTTTTTATATGGGCTGTCTTGGAAGGGAGGGGGGGAGGAGGGGGAGACAGTTGACTCTTTTTGTCAACTTTTCTCTCTAAGTTCCCCCTATAACCCTACTGTGCTGACCCAGAGGAGGCAAAAACCCTTATGAGGCAGATGCCAATTGCCCCATCCAGGGCTGTCGAGTCGGAGTCAGAGTCATGGATTTGGAGCTAGCATTGACTGGAGTCGGAGTTGGGGTTGGAGTCGAAAAAAAATGTACCGACTCCGACTCCAGCTTTAAAAAAATGTAGAATTGAGTTTTGATATGAATTTTACAAGTTTTGCTCATGAATATATATTATGAGCAACATTCTAATAGGACACTGGCCCTATTACATAAGGGTGGTCGGGGAATATATAAGTAATAGGACACTGGCCCTATTACATAAGGGTGGTCGGGGAATATATCAGTAATAGGACACTGGCCCTATTAGATAAGGGTGGTCGGGGAATATATCAGTAATAGGACACTGGCCCTATTACATAAGGGTGGTCGGGAAATATATCAGTAATAGGACACTGGCCCGATTACATAAGGGTGGTCGGGGAATATATCAGATATAGGACACTGGCCCTATTACATAAGGGTGGTCGGGGAATATATCAGTAATAGGACACTGGCCCTATTACATAAGGGTGGTCGGGGAATATATCAGTAATAGGATACTGGCCCTATTAGATAAGGGTGGTCGGGGAATATATCAGTAATAGGACACTGGCCCTATTACATAAAGGTGGTCGGGGAATATATCAGTAATAGGACACTGGCCCTATTACATAAGGGTGGTCGGGGAATATATCAGTAATAGGACACTGGCCCTATTACATAAGGGTGGTTGGGGAATATATCAGTAATAGGACACTGGCCCTATTACATAAGGGTGGTCGGGGAATATATCAGTAATAGGACACTGGCCCTATTAGATAAGGGTGGTCGGGGAATATATCAGTAATAGGACACTGGCCCTATTACATAAGGGTGGTTGGGGAAAATATCAGTAATAGGACACTGGCCCTATTACATAAGGGTGGTCGGGGAATATATCAGTAATAGGACACTGGCCCTATTAGATAAGGGTGGTCGGGGGATAGATCAGTAATAGGACACTGGCCCTATTAGATGAGGGTGGTCGGGGAAAAGTTGTCGGTCACTATTTGGCAGCTTGTTTCTGAGCTGGAAGAGTCCATTGTGTGGGGGGAGATCTGTGCTGTTCTCTCCCTGGATGCTGGATGACTGTATATGAGCAGCAGTGTAATATGGAGATATCCTGTGTAATATAGTGGAGGAGAAGACATAAGTAGTGTAGCTGTAACCTCTGTCCTCAGTGTGCAGTTTTCTCTCTGGAAGAAGATTGTGTGTTTTTCTTCAGTGTTCTATGGCTGCAGCTGTGTGTGTGTGTGTGTGTGTGTGTGTGTGTGTGCTATGACTACAGCAGGCTGTGTGTGTGTCATGACTACAGCAGGCTGTGTGTGTGTGTGTGCTATGGCTGCAGTAGGCTGTGTGTGTATGCTATGACTAAAGCAGGCTATGTGTGTGTGCTATGGCTGCAGCAGGCTGTGTGTATGTGCGCTATGGCTGCAGCAAGCTGTGTGTGTGTGTGTGGGCACACTATGGCCGCAGCAGGCTGTGTGTGTGCTATGGCTGCAGCAGGCTGTGTGTGTGTGTGTGTGTGTGTGCTATGGCTGCAGCAGGCTGTGTGTGTGTGTGTGTGTGCTATGGCCGCAGCAGGCTGTGTGTGTGTGTGTGCTATGGCTGCAGCAGGCTGTGTGGGTGTGGGTGTGCATGCTATTGCGTGCTCCCACAGTGACCTTCTATATCACTGTGTGACCTCTATATCACTATGTGTGACCTCTATATCACTATGTGTGACCCCTCTCTATATCACTATGTGTGACCCCTCTCTATATCACTGTGTGACCTCTATATCACTATGTGTGACCCCTCTATATCACTATGTGTGACCCCTCTATATCACTATGTGTGACCCCTCTATATCACTATGTGTGACCCCTCTCTATATCACTATGTGTGACCCCTCTCTATATCACTATGTGTGACCTCTATATCACTATGTGTGACCCCTCTCTATATCACTATGTGTGACCTCTATATCACTATGTGTGACCCCTCTCTATATCACTGTGTGACCTCTATATCACTATGTGTGACCTCTATATCACTATGTGTGACCCCTCTCTATATCACTATGTGTGACCTCTATATCACTATGTGTGACCCCTCTCTATATCACTATGTGTGACCCCTCTCTATATCACTATGTGTGACCCCTCTCTATATCACTATGTGTGACCCCTCTCTATATCACTATGTGTGACCCCTCTATATCACTATGTGTGACCTCTCTATATCACTGTGTGTGACCTCTCTATATCACTATGTGTGACCCCTCTCTATATCACTATGTGTGACCCCTCTCTATATCACTATGTGTGACCCCTCTATATCACTATGTGTGACCCCTCTATATCACTATGTGTGACCCCTCTATATCACTATGTGTGACCCCTCTCTATATCACTATGTGTGACCCCCTGTATATCACTATGTGTGACCCCCTGTATATCACTATGTGTGACCCCTCTCTATATCACTATGTGTGACCCCTCTATATCACTATGTGTGACCCCTCTATATCACTATGTGTGACCCCTCTCTATATCACTATGTGTGACCCCTCTATATCACTATGTGTGACCCCTCTCTATATCACTATGTGTGACCCCTCTGTATATCACTATGTGTGACCCCTCTCTATATCACTATGTGTGACCCCTCTGTATATCACTATGTGTGACCCCCTGTATATCACTATGTGTGACCCCTCTCTATATCACTATGTGTGACCCCTCTGTATATCACTATGTGTGACCCCTCTATATCACTATGTGTGACCCCTCTATATCACTGTGTGTGACCCCTCTCTATATCACTATGTGTGACCCCCCTCTCTATATCACTGTATGACCCTTCTATATCACTATGTGTGACCCCTCTCTATATCACTATGTGTGACCCCTCTATATCACTATGTGTGACCCCTCTATATCACTATGTGTGACCCCTCTCTATATCACTATGTGTGACCCCTCTATATCACTATGTGTGACCCCTCTCTATATCACTATGTGTGACCCCTCTGTATATCACTATGTGTGACCCCTCTCTATATCACTATGTGTGACCCCTCTCTATATCACTATGTGTGACCCCTCTATATCACTATGTGTGACCCCCCTGTATATCACTATGTGTGACCCCTCTATATCACTATGTGTGACCCCTCTGTATATCACTATGTGTGACCCCTCTCTATATCACTATGTGTGACCCCTCTGTATATCACTATGTGTGACCCCTCTCTATATCACTATGTGTGACCCCTCTATATCACTATGTGTGACCCCCTCTCTATATCACTATGTGTGACCTCTATATCACTATGTGTGACCCCTCTCTATATCACTATGTGTGACCCCTCTGTATATCACTATGTGTGACCCCTCTCTATATCACTATGTGTGACCCCTCTATATCACTATATGTGACCCCCTGTATATCACTATGGCTGACCTCTATATCACAGGGATCTGGCAGTGTTAGCAGTGTGTCTGTGTGTATGGTGAATATTATGCAAAACAAGAGTCCGTGGAGCCTCAGGTACGAGTCTCAAAACACGGGATAGCCAGATATCTCTAGCCTGTTGCCAACGGGGTGCCTCCATGATGGGGAGAGCACCACACCACCCTGATAGATAGCCCCTTAAGTCCCACTCGGTTGCGAGTATTGGAACATAGACAGGGAAACAACAGGGTGGCCCCTTTCGCTGTTCTCCTTGAGTTCAGTGATTACTGTGTTTTGTATGGTGAATATTAGTAAGAAACATAGAAGATGTCAGCAGGAAAAGACCACCTGCTCCATCTAGTCTAGTTGTGAGTAGTTCAGGACATGGAGGCTGGAGACTGGCTGCATCCACTGCACACACAGGAGAAGCTGCTGTATATACAGTATATATTCCCTCAGAAGTCGCCCCAGGATCCTGTAGGACATTAGGGAGAAGCTGCTGAGCCAGTGTGATAGAGAACTCCCCTGGTATATGACCGGCCATGAGTCGGAGTCGGTTCTGTTAAAATTCAGGAGTCGGAGTCGGAGTTGGAGCTGCAGCTCACCGTCTCCACAGCCCTGGCCCCATCACAGGGAGAAAAATCCCTTCCTGGCTCCTTCACAGCTTCTTTCACTAGACCTTTAATGGGGTAAATTGGATATAGAAGGGATAGAAAATGGTGGATACAACCACAGCAGTGCAGCTGATTTGCTGATGATGCCACCATACTTTTCACTTTTACTTTTTATTTTTACTTTTTTATATATTTTTTTTTCATTTTTCCACTTTTAGGGCCAGTTCACACTGAGGAATCACTGCGGAATCAGCGAGGAAAGTGTTCTCGTGGAATTCTCATGGAATTGTGCCTGGAATCTGCAAGGAAATTGTTCCGCCCGGAATCACCTCTGGTGGAATTCCACGCAAATTCATTTTTCATTCAATCAAATTCATTCATTTTTTTCCAATTCCGCGCGGCATAGCCCTCAGCACTCGCGGAGCTCAGGATATCCTCTGACGCTACCATAGGATAGAGGATAACAAACTGATCCCTAAGGGTCCAACTGCCCGGACCCCACCAATCCCGAGAACGCAAACACGACTGCCCCAATGAATGACGCGCTCAGACGCCAGTGCAGCCACCGCGCCATTCATTCTCTATGGAGCCGCCAAACGCTTCCAAGTTCAGCTCTCAGAAGCTTCCGGCAGCTCTACAGAGAATGAATGGAGCGAAGGCCGCACAGACGCACTCAACACTCCACTGATTGTAAGGCGAAGGAGTCCCCAGTCTCAGGACGGAGGACCAATGGGGGGCGAGCAGTCAGACCTCCAGAAGCCAGCTTGTTCTCCCCTGTCCTATGGATAGGGAATAACACGGCCAGATGGGAATACCCTTTTAGGCCATGTTCACACAATGTATTGTTTTTTAAAAGAACAGCCACTGTTTTCAATAAAAACAGTGTCCGTTCTTTTCAGCCTGGGCGGCATTGCATTGAAATGAAAGCAATGCCTCCTGTTCCATGCACATGCCGCACTAACGACAGCCGTTGTTTGTTGCGGCCGTGCAAAAGAACGACCATGTCCATTAATAACAGCCGCTGTTTCACGAACAGTGGTGGTTAATAATCTTCCACGTACACGGACGCAGTCTGTTTATCAGTGGTGTGTATGGAAATCAGTGGTTAATGAATACACACCCTGAATGGGCTGTATGGAAATAAACGTTCCTGCGGCTGTCAGAGCTCTGACGGCCACGGGAACATACAAACACCGGACGGTGTTAAGCCAGTATAACAACGGCCGTTGCTAAGCCGCTGTTATACTGAGTGTGAACATAGCCTTAAGCCTAACAGCCAGAATGAAAAACTGCAATATTTCATGAAGATTTTATAAAATATACAGTTTATATATATATATATTTTTTTTTAATCAACAAAAAGTCTGTAAAATATGTTCAACATAAAACCTTTATTTTCTGATGACATTTTTCCAGTAACCACAATTTTTACCTTTGTTGATCAAATTGCTGTTCATCCCCGACTGATCAAAGCGAAATCAAAAGGTAAAGTTTTCCTCTGAACTTGAAAAAAATAAATTCAAACTCGCCATGTGCCTTGCCATATAATTCTGTGGCCTCTCGACAACGACACCCCCTCCCCTCCCCCCTCCCCGCCATCCACCTCCTATTATATAAATGTACATGCAGGAAAATAATTACCTCTCCATAATATATATCTCCATTTGGTGAGAGACAAATGATTTGTACGGAGAGCGCGCAGCCCGGCAGGAAGAGTCCAGACTTTAAAAGTAGTTACGACAAAAGTGCAATGTTCATCGCTGCTTAATGAGCCCTGCGGACGTTCCCTGGATCGGCAATTATTTTTTTCTACATAATTTGTTGGATGAGTTCAGAATACAGCTGTTTTTTTTTTTGTTTGTTTTCTTGTTCTATCATTTGCAATGCACTGAACTGGCGCACACAATTTTCTCTCTGTTTTGCATAGAATATTACTTTACAAACCGAGTTCTATATCGTATCGTGCAGCTCTGTATGTCGGCTAGATCAGTGTTAAAAACTTTTTCCTGGTAAAAAAAACTTTTTTTTAACCGTTTTGTAGTCTTTGATATCTGAGGGTCATTTTGTCAGCAGACAGCCATCTATCTTAAAGGGAAACTGTCGACCAGACAATGTTATCTAATGTATCGCCATCATGTTATAGAGCAGGAAGAGCTGAGCAGATTGATATATATCATTGTGGGAAAAGATTTAGTATAACTTGTAACATGTTGATTGAATCCCTGATCATTCTGTGGTAAGGAGTCCAGTGGGCGGAGTCACTCAGTAGACTGGACTCTTTAGCCTGGAAACATCAGAGATTTCAAACAATAAATTACAGGTTATACTGAATCTTTTCCCATACAGATATATATCACTCCGCTCGGCTCCTCCTGCCCTATAACATGATGGAGATAGATTAGGGAGCATTATCATGGTGACAGATTCCCTTTAACCTGGGTACAAAAACATTGGGATATAATTTAACCGTATGTATCCTCTAGTGTCAAAATGGTTGCTTGTTTTACATTTTGCAATATTTTCCCTGCCGAATTTTAGTGTTCTTGTGAGTTCCTTTTCAGGGGTACTGTATGTGCACACTACTAACACTCTCAGTATTCTCTCTCTATCTTTATATACTGTATACACACAATATGGAGCTAAGTTATAAAGTCTGCCTGCAGGTGAATGACATGTTCAAGAGGAAAAGTTTTTCAATGAAGTTACTGCTCTTGTGCTCTGAAATCTTCAGAAACATGAACACCGCATTGGGCTCTTCTATAATGCTGATCAGTAATACAGAGTATTGTGCAGCTTTATTTTACCCGAGATTAAAGAAACCCCACGAGAAATAAAATCGTAAAATACTTTGAAATGTAAGGGGCCTTTTACACCGGCCGATTATCAGCCCAGAGTTCCTAGAGAGGCTCATTCAGCTGATAATCTGCCTGGGTATGAGTGTCAGCGATCAGCAAGAAAACACCCGCTCATCAGCTGATCGCGTCTTTTGTAAAATCTAGCATTATCGTCCGCACATCTCCCTGTATAAACATGCGGCCGATAACAATGAATGTTAATGCCGCGCAAATAGTGATCGATTGTGCAGCCCAGATGCTCCATTTCCCTGAGCAGCAGTAAATCCCCATAGAAAACCTCTCCTGCTCTGGACAGTTCCTGACATGGACAGAGGTGGCAGCAGAGAGCCCTGTGTCCGACTGGAGAGAATGCACCACTTCCTGCAGGACATACAGCAGCTGATAAGTACTGGAAGACTGGAGATTTTTAAATAGAAGCAAATTACAAATCCATATAACTTTCTGAAATCAGTTTATTAAAAAAAAAAAAAAAAAAAGATTTTCGCCGGAGTACCCCTTTAGATCTGTGATCATCAATCCATTGTTCAACAGATCTGAAAGGCAACCGGGGAGAATTGTAGAATTGTAACCTCATTGTATATACGTCTACATTAAATGGTATAAAAATCCTGCAATATCTAAGAGATTTTCTTGTTGCATCTCCATTCCTGTATACCTCCTATCAATCGGTACCTACTACATACAGTAAGTGATGAATTCTATAGTAAATTCTATAAATAAGCACAGAAATAAATCATGTCTCTCCAGGAACGCCTGAACGTTATGACAAGTTCAACCAAGATTAATGAAAAATTATTATAAAAATATGAGGGAAAAAAGAAACAACTTAATGCACGAAGAGGTGTCAGAAGAGATGTAACACCCGACACTCAGGCTGTGTTACACTGGGGACGCGGACTCTGGCAGCGCCGGGCAGAAGCAGAGACGGATGCACAATTTGCTACATTGGTTTGAAGACCATTATCCACACTAACAGCTCCGACATGACGAGACTAATTCAGGACGTGTTGGCAGCTGACGTGTGAGTCACAGAATAGCTTGTAATATTTGCCGCATCTCCACAGTGCTATCGCTTGTATTTCAGCTCTCTAGAATACTATCAACATAGGAAAGCATAATGCCAGCACTGCCCATTCAACTATCGACTGGAACAATGACAGTAATGTCTTAAAGGGAATCTGTCACTAGGTTTATGCCACCTTAAATGAGGGCAGCAGAAACTAGTAACAGAAATGCTGGACAGATTGGTGTATTACATCATTCTGTACAGCCGTTCTCCTAATATGCAGGAGAATAGGATTCTGGCCACACCCCTTAGAAAGGTGACTGCCTATACACAGCATGGGTAGATAACTGCCAATCAGCGGCTGGTGGGCGGAGTTTTCTGCTTCTCATGAATATCCAGGACTACTGGGCTCATGCACATAATGGAGAGGACTACTTATTGTCCATGTTATTCAGGAAACGATCGTAGTAACGACTATCGTTCTGTGTAATATGGGGAACGATTTCAGGTTAATCCTAAATTATCCAATTTGCGATCGTTTCTCGTTAACAATCACTTCGTTTAATAGGACCCAAGGCTTGACGTGCATGGCAGGAGTCTGTCGTACGGCAATTTGCTCACACCCCTCGGTCTAAGACTTTGGCGCTACGTGTCTGGTTATTTGTATGGCCGATCATGACCCGAAATAAACCTTATATTGGTGTCTGTGTCTTTTTCCTGGCAGTGGATGGTGGGGGGTGGGGGGATGTACATCATGGACGTTGTTGGCAGCCGTATTACACTACAATCCTAGAAAGTATATATATGTATGTATAATCAGGCACCTATAACACAATCAGTATACGGCAATGGAGTAGCAATGTTACATATGATGCTAGGTGAATATATACAGCACATACATCATTATTTGTCCGGCATATTGGTGTTTGTTGGGTTTATGTAAATCAAACCTTTTCAGATGTATTGTGTTATATATAACGGTTATTATATTTACTATATTACACACCGAGGGTCACAGTTGTCCGTGACGTCATACAAGGGTTTTGCAGTCAGTAGTCCCGGGATGAGAACCTGATCTGGTCTTTTTCTGGCAGGTTCACTACAATGAATGTGTATAGTAATCCTCTGTAAGCTAAACACAGCAGCTCCAATCTATCAGGGAGGGGAAGAAGAGACATCACTCTGCACTCCAGGACAGAACAGAGATGTAGCTTTTGCTTTTTTTTTTTCTTTTCTTTTTTTACCTTTTAGCTCATAAAGGAAATACTATGCTGACACATTATAGGAAACCCTCAGCTGTGAGCAGGAGCGGGTCAGAACAGGTAACAGTCTCCCAATGGATGTTTCCATCTTACACATAACAAGTAAAGATCTTTCACTACTTAAAGTGTACCTGTCGTTTAATTTTTATTTTATTTTATTTTTTGCAGAAATCAATAGTACAGGCAATTTTAAGAAACTTTGTAATTGGGTTTATTAGCCGAAAAATGCATTTTTATCATGAGAAAGCAGTTTGAAGCTCTCCCCCTGTCTTCATGGTTCTCTATGGAGAGGGGAGGGGTGGAGGGAGATGAGGCACCAAAACAGGACAACAAAGAGTTAATTCACAGCTCTATCACCGGCTATCTCCTCTGACCAGGGCCGGCTCCAGGTTTCTGTGGGCCCTGGGGCGACAGAGCCTCAGCGGGCCCCATTTGTGGAGCAAATAACGTGGCTACAGTAAGTACTACAGAGATCAAAATATTTTGCATGCCCCCATCTTGTCGTTAGGCCCCCTCTGGCATGCTTGAAAAATGTTTTAGACTTATATCCAGTGACTTACAGGTGACGTCTTCTCTGATCGGAGTTGCTCACTTTTCTTTTTCTTTCCATCCGGCCCGAACCACAACTCTTCTCTCCAGAATCTGCAAGAGCAACAGTTTAGGTTCTTTGCTCCAGCACATCTGTGCCCCCATATAGTAATAACGGCCCTCTGTGCTTCCATTTAATAAGTTCATCCCCTGTGTGCTCCCATATAGTAGTTAGATACCTCTGAGCTTCCATATAATAGTTAGACCTCTTCTGTATTCCAATATAGTACAGCATCCCCCATATATTGTATAGCCCCCCTCTACAGCATCCCCCCTATAGTATAGCTCCCCCTTCTTTAGCATTCCCCATATATTTTATAGCTCCCCTCTACAGCATCCCCCTTATAGTATAGTTCCCCTCTCTACAGCATCCACCATACATTATATAGTCCCCCCTCTACAACATCTCCCATAAATTGTATAGCCCCCCAACAGCATCCCCCCTATAGTATAGCTTCCCCTTCTTCAGCATCTCCATATATTGTATAGCCCCCCCTCTACAGCATCCCCCATACATTATATAGTCCCCATCTACAGCATCCCCCATACATTATATAGTCCCCTCTCTACAGCATCCCCCATACATTATATAGTCCCTCTCTACAGCATCCCCCATACATTATATAGTCCCCTCTCTACAGCATCCCTCATATATTGTATAGCCCCCCTCTACAGCATCCCCCATACATTATATAGTCCCTCTCTACAGCATCCCCCATACATTATATAGTCCCCTCTCTACAGCATCCCCCATACATTATATAGTCCCCTCTCTACAGCATCCCCCATACATTATATAGTCCCCTCTCTACAGCATCCCCCATACATTATATAGTCCCTCTCTACAGCATCCCCCATACATTATATAGTCCCTCTCTACAGCATCCCCCATACATTATATAGCCCCCCCTTCTTCAGCATTCCCCATGTATTGTATAGCCCCCCCCTTCTTCAGCATTCCCCATGTATTGTATAGCCCCCCCTTCTTCAGCATTCCCCATATATTGTATAGCCCCCCCTTCTTCAGCATTCCCCATGTATTGTATAGCCCCCCCTTCTTCAGCATTCCCCATGTATTGTATAGCCCCCCCTTCTTCAGCATTCCCCATGTATTGTATAGCCCCCCCCCCTACAGCATTCCCCATGTATTGTATAGCCCCCCCTTCTTCAGCATTCCCCATATATTGTATAGCCCCCCCCTACAGCATTCCCCATGTATTGTATAGCCCCCCCTTCTTCAGCATTCCCCATATATTGTATAGCCCCCCCTACAGCATTCCCCATGTATTGTATAGCCCCCCCTTCTTCAGCATTCCCCATGTATTGTATAGCCCCCCCTTCTTCAGCATTCCCCATGTATTGTATAGCCCCCCCCCTACAGCATTCCCCATGTATTGTATAGCCCCCCCTTCTTCAGCATTCCCCATATATTGTATAGCCCCCCCTACAGCATCCCCCATGTATTGTATAGCCCCCCTACAGCATTCCTTATAGAGTATATCTCCCCCCCTGCAGCATTCATCCCTATTGTGTATAATCCCCCACTGTGGCCCCTGCTGAGTAAGACAAAACAATAAAAAAAAGTTTACTCACCTCTTTCCCGTGCAGTCTCTGTCTCCTTTGATCTGCAGCATCTATTCAGAGGTTCCGGTGCAGACGGCCCGACACACAGCTGTCTGAACCGGAAGCTCTCTCCTCCAGCACGCAGCGCTGCCACATCCCTCTCCTCTCTGCAGCAGTCAAGGCATTTTAAAAGTCCCGCTACTGGTAGCCACGCTGAGGTATGTCTGCTGCCAATAGCGGGACCTTTAAAGTGACAGAGCGCTGGGGGAAGGGGGGGACGGCGGCACTGATGCTGCGACGATCCCTAGTGCTGTATTAGATAACTGTGAGTGCTCCTTATGAGCGCTCAAAATTTGACAGCCAGGCGCAGCACCGGGCGGCCGGGGTGGGCCCCTGGAGGCACGGGGGGCCCCGGCACTTGCCCGAGTAAGCCGGGTGCTGACGCCGGCCCTGCCTCTGACAGTCAGCACTGAGCTCTCTGACCTCTGAATACTGGCTTTCACACAGATCCCCCTGCGTAATCCTTTGTTCTCTTCTGCCGACTAATCTCCCTCCTCCCCCCTCCCCTCTCTATAGGTTACACAGGGTCTGACTGATGTAAAAGAGTGGAGATTTCCTGATAATGAGCAGTGAATGCAGATAATGGCATATTTGCCTAATAAACCCAATTACAAAGTTACTTAAAATCGCCTGGACTATTGATTTCTGCAAAAAAAAAAAAAATAATAATACAACAGTGACACTTTAACTAGATGTGGATATGATACAATGAGAGCGGGTGAATTACAACCAATAACAGAACAAGCTGCAGATATTTGTAACATGCCCTAAAGGCCGCGGCTTTCTGTGCTTAGAGGGAAAGTTCGCACCGATTGCTTCTTATTACCAGAACCTCCTTTTAGAACTTGACTTTTTAAAGGGAATCCCCAGCGTTACAAAAACATGGCCACTTTCTTCCAGAGACCGCTCCACTCTTGTCTCCTGTTTGGATGAAGCTTTTGCAATTCATTTCCATTGAAGTTATCGTGAATTCAGGTCATTTATAAAACCTGGCAGGGTGGAAATAATGAGTAGGCACTTACCTCTCCCCATGTATGTGGTGAGCAGATGGACCGGCCTCGGGACCCCCACCAGAAGGCATATTTCCCCGAGTTGTGATGACTTCACGACTTGGGGGAAAAGGCCTGTCCTGGCTGATGGACAGCTGCTCAGCCAATCAGTGACTGGAATGGCGTCCCGCCCTAATCCCTGCTGGCAGAGCAGACAGTCCATCAGCCAGGTCGTGATGTGTGCAGCGCCCGAGATCCCGGAGCCTGGCAGGGGTCCAGAGGGGTCCCGCCACCGACAGGGCACGGCGACAGGTAAGTCCCTACTCGGTATCAAATTCCACTCTGCCCCTGCCGTGTTTTATAAATGGATTTCTTCTTTAAGTACGAACCACACCTGAACTAGAGACAAGAGCGGTGCTGTCTCTGGAAGAAAGTGGCCATGTTTTTCTAATGCTGAATAACCCCTTTAAGGCGAGTTATGCAAATACACTGAACGATTAACGATTTTAGGGTCAGATCTAAATCAAGAGTCAACCACACACGTATATACAAATCCCACTGTATATCTATGGTGACCCATCTCCAGCATGGCTCCTCTCTATAATACAATAAAGAATAACCAATATATTAATAAATCTATGTCAGTATAATACAGGGTCCATTCTCTGCCCGACCTTAGGGAGACCCCCAACTCCTGTACACAACACTGAGACCCCCAACTCCTGTACATTATACTGAGCCCCCCCCCAACTCCTGTACATTACACTGAGACCCCCAACTCCTGTACATTACACTGAGACCCCCAACTCCTGTACACAACACTGAGACCCCCCCAACTCCTGTACACAACACTGAGACCCCCAACTCCTGTACATTACACTGAGACAGGGCCGCCATCAGGAATTTCGGGGCCCCATACAACCAAAGTGTCTGGGCCCCCCACATTAATAAAAAAAAAAATAGTGTGTTCGCCCCACGCCTTGCTGGGAGGTATAATTTGGTTCCGATCAATTCTAGAGAACTGGCTCATATATCCCATTTTCCCCAGTGGCTTAAAATGTAACCTCTGTTATACAGTTATAAAATTGTAGAAACTAAATGTGAACAAGGTGCAATTTAAATGTCACCATACAGACACTTACTTGTATAGCTGCCTCTTGTGCTCTGTATGCAGTGCATTATATTCACCCCTGCAACGTACAATTTATAGCGCGTCTACAAGCCCAGCGGGGCTCATTATGATGGAGACTAAAACTTATACAAGAGTGGGGTAGGGGTTCCCCTGTATTCAGAATGCTGTTGAGTACTAGGCAATGCCCCGTTTGGGGTTATTGAATTTCGAGGGTCTGGGGGGCTGTTTGATTTGTATATGTTCACCAATAATAATGCCCCCAGAGGTGCCCCCATACACTAATAATGCCCCCAGAGGTGCCCCCATACACTAATAATGCCCCCAGAGGTGCCCCCATATACTAATAATGCCCCCAGAGGTGCCCACATACACTAATAATGCCCCCAGAGGTGCCCCCATGAGCTAATAATGCCCCCAGAGGTGCCCCCATATACTAATAATGCCCCCAGAGGTGCCCCCATACACTGTGATGCCCCCATAATGTGATGGAGGAAGGAAGGAGGCCGGGGACGTCTTAGTTTGGGGGCCGCTTCTGTCCAGTGTCGGACTGGGGGACCTGGGGCCCACCAATATAGAACCAGTGAGACACGACATGCTGACCCGCTCCTTTCCTGAATTCATCTGTATCTGTGACAAATCCCTACATTTATACAGCTCTCAGGGTATGCTGGGAGTTGTAGTCTCTGAGAGGACAACCCTGTAATAAATCACTGTGTGCAGAGGCTCCTGGTGGCTGCAATCTGTGGGTGACAACCATCAGCCCTGAAGGTCCAGCAATACATCTGTCTACACTGTACTACAACTCCCAGCATACTCTGAGGGCTGCAGACTGTCAATACATGCTGGGAGTTGTAGTGCCTGCAGCTGTTGTAGTTGGGTCCTATACACTGGATGCTTTGTAGCATATAAGAATACAAAGATCTGTGGGGGCTCAGTGCAGGGAAGTGACCCCAGAACATCACTAATAGGGGATAGAACAACAACATCTCCCCCTATCCCCTATTAGTGATGTTCTGGGGTCACTTCCCTGCACTGAGCCCCCACAGATCTATGTATTCTGATCTCCCACAACGCCTCCAGGACCCAACTACAACAGCTGCAGGCACTACAACTCCCAGCATATGCTGAGGGCTGCAGACTGTCAGTAAATGCTGGGAGTTGTAGTGCCTGCAGCTGTTGTAGTTGGGTCCTAGGTGCATTATACACTGGATGCTTTGTAGCATATAAGAATACATAGATCTGTGGGGGCTCAGTGCAGGGAAGTGACCCCAGAACATCACTAATAGGGGATAGAACAACAACATCTCCCCCTATCCCCTATGAGTGATGTTCTGGGGTCACTTCCCTGCACTGAGCCCCCACAGATCTATGTATTCTTATATGCTACAAAGCATCCAGTGTATAATGCACCTAGGACCCAACTACAACAGCTGCAGGCACTACAACTCCCAGCATTTACTGACAGTCTGCAGCCCTCAGCATATGCTGGGAGTTGTAGTGCCTGCGGCTGTTGTAGTTGGGTCCTAGTTTAAAAGTTTGCACTAGTGTACTGTAGTGACCGCGGGGCTGTGTCAGTACACTACCGCAAACAATACACTGACCCATTTAGACCCCAATGGTACACAGGCTCTGCACACTATAGAAGTGATTACAGTGCAGTTACTAATGACTCACAGGTGACGTCTTCTCCGATTGCCGTCGCTTCTTGCTTTCTCCATCTGGCGCAGCGATCAAGAAGACTTCTCCGACCACAACTAGTCTGCAAGCGGGCAGCTGGGGGTGACTGGGGAAGGAAGGCAGCTGGGGGTGACTGGGGAAGGGAGGCAGCTGGGGGTGACTGGGGAAGGGAGGCAGCTGGGGGTGACTGGGGAAGGGAGGCAGCTGGGGGTGACTGGGGAAGGGAGGCAGCTGGGGGTGACTGGGGAAGGGAGGCAGCTGGGGGTGGCAGGGGAAGCCGCTGGGGTGAAGGGGAGAAGCTGGGGTGACAGGGGGAAGGAGAGCAGCTGGGGTGACGGGGAGGGGGAGCAGCTAGGGGTGGCAGGGGGAGAATCTGGGGAGGCAGAGGGAGCAGCTGGGGGCAGGGGGAGTAGATGGGGGCTGGAGGAGGAGCAGATGGGGGGCAGGGGCAGCAGCTGGGGTGAGAGGGGCAGGGGTAGTAGATGGGGGCAGGGGGAGCAGCTGGGGTGAGAGGGGCAGGGGGAGCAGCTGGGGGGGCAGAGGGAGCAATGTGGGGCAGAGGGATCAGCTCGGGGGCAGCAGCTGGGGTGGCAGGGGGAGTAGATGGGGGGCAGGAGGAGCAGCTGGGGTGGCAGGCAGGGGGAGCAGATAGGGGGCAGCTAGGGTGGCAGGGAGAAGATTGGGCAGCTGGGGTGGCAGGGGGAGAAGATGGGGGACAGGCGGAGGAGCAGATGGGGCAGGGGGAGAAGATGGGGGGCAGGAGGAGCAGCTGGGGGGCAGGGAGAGCAGCTGGGGGTGCTGGTGGAGAGGCTAGGGGGTGCAGGAGGAGAGGCTGGGGGGTGCTGACAGAGAGGCTGGGGGGTGCTGACAGAGAGGCTGGGGGGGTGCTGACGGAAAGGCTGGGGGAGAGGCTGGGGGTGCAGGAGGGTAGGCTAGGGGGAGAGGTTGTGGGGTGCAGGAGGAGAGGCTTTGGGGTGCAGGAGGAGAGGCTGTGGGGTGCAGGAGGAGAGGCTGTGGGGTGCAGGAGGAGAGGCTGGAGGAGAGGCTGGGGGTGCAGGAGAAGAGGCTGGGGGAGAGGCTGGGGGGTGCAGGAGAAGAGGCTGTGGGAGAGGCTGTGGGGTGCAGGAGAAGAGGCTGGGTGAGGCTGTGGGGTGCAGGAGGAGAGGCTGGGGGGTGCAGGAGAAGAGGCTGGGGGAGAGGCTGTGGGGTGCAGGAGGAGAGGCTGGGGGTGCAGGAGGAGAGGCTGGGGGGTGCAGGAGGAGAGGCTGGGGGAGAGGCTGGGGGTTGCAGGAGGAGAGGCTGGGGGGTGCAGGAGGAGAGGCTGGGGGGTGCAGGAGGAGAGGCGGAGGGGGTACAAGAGGAGAGGCTGTAGGGGGTACAGGAGGGGGGTACAGGAGGAGAGGCTGGAAGGGGGTACAGGAGGAGAGGCTGGAAGGGGGGTGCAGGAGGAGAGGCTGGAGGGGGGGTAGAGGAGGAGAGGCTTGGGAGAGGCTGTGGGGTGCAAGGGGTGAGGCTGAGGGGTACAGGAGGAGAGGCTGTGGTGTGCAGGAGGAGAGGCTGTGGGGTGCAGGAGGAGAGGCTGGGGGTGCAGGAGGAGAGGCAGGGGGGTACAAGAGGAGGGGGTACAGGAGGGGGGGTACAGGAGGAGAGGCTGGAGGGGGGGTACAGGAGGAGAGGCTGGAGGGGGGGTACAGGAGGAGAGGCTGGAGGGGGGGTACAAGAGGAGAGGCTGGAGGGGGGGTACAGGAGGAGAGGCTGGAGGGGGGGGTACAGGAGGAGAGGCTGGAGGGGGGGTACAGGAGGAGAGGCTGGAGGGGGTACAGGAGGAGGGGTACAGGAGGAGAGGCTGGAGGGGGGGTACAGGAGGAGAGGCTGGAGGGGGGGTACAAGAGGAGAGGCTGGAGGGGGGGTACAGGAGGAGAGGCTGGAGGGGGGTACAGGAGGAGAGGCTGGAGTGGGGGGGTACAGGAGGAGAGGCTGGAGGGGGGGTACAGGAGGAGAGGCTGGAGGGGGGGTACAGGAGGAGAGGCTGGAAGGGGGTACAGGAGGAAAGTCTGGAAGGGGGGTGCAGGAGGAGAGGCTGGAGGGGGGGTACAGGAGGAGAGGCTGGAGGGGGGGGGTACAGGAGGAGAGGCTGGAGGGGGGTACAGGAGGAGAGGCTGGAGGGGGGGGTACAGGAGGAGAGGCTGGAGGGGGGGTACAAGAGGAGAGGCTGGAGGGGGGGGGTACAGGAGGAGAGGCTGGAGGGGGGGTACAGGAGGAGAGGCTGGAGTGGGGGGGTACAGGAGGAGAGGCTGGAGGGGGGGGGTACAGGAGGAGAGGCTGGAGGGGGGGTACAGGAGGAGAGGCTGGAAGGGGGTACAGGAGGAGAGTCTGGAAGGGGGGTGCAGGAGGAGAGGCTGGAGGGGGGGTACAGGAGGAGAGGCTGGAGGGGGGGGGGTACAGGAGGAGAGGCTGGAGGGGGGTACAGAAGGAGAAGCTGGAGTGGGGGGTACAGGAGGAGAGGCTGGAGGGGGGGTACAGGAGGAGAGGCTGGAGGGGGGGTACAGGAGGAGAGGCTGGAAGGGGGTACAGGAGGAGAGGCTGGAAGGGGGGTGCAGGAGGAGAGGCTGGAGGGGGGGGGTACAGGAGGAGAGGCTGGAGGGGGGGGGACAGGAGGAGAGGCTGGAGGGGGGGTACAGGAGGAGAGGCTGGAGGGGGGGTACAGGAGGAGAGGCTGGAGGGGGGGTACAGGAGGAGAGGCTGGAAGGGGGTACAGGAGGAGAGGCTGGAAGGGGGTACAGGAGGAGAGGCTGGAAGGGGGGTGCAGGAGGAGAGGCTGGAGGGGGGGGGTACAGGAGGAGAGGCTGGAGGGGGGGGGTACAAGAGGAGGGGGTACAGGAGGGGGGGTACAGGAGGAGAGGCTGGAGGGGGGGTACAGGAGGAGAGGCTGGAGGGGGGTACAGGAGGAGAGGCTGGAAGGGGGTACAGGAGGAGAGGCTGGAAGGGGGTACAGGAGGAGAGGCTGGAGGGGGGGTACAGGAGGAGAGGCTGGAGGGGGGTACAGGAGGAGAGGCTGGAAGGGGGTACAGGAGGAGAGGCTGGAAGGGGGTACAGGAGGAGAGGCTGGGGGAAGAGGGAGCGGCCGGGGGAGCAGAGGCAGGTGAGGCAGGTGAGGCAGGTCCCCCCTTCCCATGCAGCTTCGGTCCGGTGAGCTCCCGGCACACGCTGCCTCTATCACTGGCCGGAAGCTCACAGCTGCAGCCCCGCGGTCCAGGAACTTCTCTCCTGCTCGGCGCGATGACGTCACGTGCGCCGCTGCCGAGCAGGAGAGAAGGACCTCAGGGCTGCAGCTGTGAGCTTCCGGCCACTAATAGAGGCAGCGTGTGCCGGAAGCTCACCGGACCGAAGCGGCACAACCCCCCCCCAGGTGGCAAGGGGGGCCGTGCGGGCCCCCCTAGCGTAGCGGTCGGGGGGGGGGCGGCGGCCGCCGGGCCCCCCACCATGTCTCTTAGGGTCCGGGCCCCATATGGCAGTACCGGTTGTACTGCCCTATCGGCGGCCCTGCACTGAGACCCCCAACTCCTGTACACAACACTGAGACCCCCAACTCCTGTACACAACACTGAGACCTTCAACTCCTTTACACTACACTGAGACCCCCAACTCCTGTACATTACACTGAGACCCCCAACTCCTGTACACAACACTGAGACCCCCAACTCCTGTACATTACACTGAGACCCCCAACTCCTGTACATTATACTGAGACCCCCAACTCCTGTACATTACACTGAGACCCCCAACTCCTGTACACAACACTGAGACCCCCAACTCCTGTACACAACACTGAGACCCCCAACTCCTGTACACAACACTGAGACCCCCAACTCCTGTACACAACACTGAGACCCCCAACTCCTGTACACAACACTGAGACCCCCAACTCCTGTACACAACACTGAGACCCCCCAACTCCTGTACACAACACTGAGACCCCCAACTCCTGTACACAACACTGAGACCCCCAACTCCGGTACACAACACTGAGACCCCCAACTCCTGTACACAACACTGAGACCCCCAACTCCTGTACATTACACTGAGACCCCCAACTCCTGTACACAACACTGAGACCCCCCAACTCCTGTACACAACACTGAGACCCCCAACTCCTGTACACTACACTGAGACCCCCAACTCCTGTACACAACACTGAGACCCCCAACTCCTGTACACAGCACTGAGACCCCCAACTCCTGTACATTACACTGAGACCCCCAACTCCTGTACATTACACTGAGACCCCCAACTCCTGTACACAGCACTGAGACCCCCAACTCCTGTACATTACACTGAGACCCCCAACTCCTGTACACTACACTGAGACCCCCAACTCCTGTATACTACACTGAGACCCCCAACTCCTGTACATTACACTGAGACCCCCAACTCCTGTACACAACACTGAGACCCCCCAACTCCTGTACATTACACTGAGACCCCCCAACTCCTGTACATTACACTGAGACCCCCAACTCCTGTACATTACACTGAGACCCCCAACTCCCGTACATTACACTGAGACCCCCAACTCCTGTATACAACACTGAGACCCCCCCAACTCCTATACACTACACTGAGACCCCCAACTCCTGTACACAACACTGAGACCCCCAACTCCTGTACATTACACTAAGACCCCCAACTCCTGTACACAGCACTGAGACCCCCAACTCCTGTACATTACACTGAGACCCCCAACTCCTGTACACTACACTGAGACCCCCAACTCCTGTATACTACACTGAGACCCCCAACTCCTGTACATTACACTGAGACCCCCAACTCCTGTACACAACACTGAGACCCCCCAACTCCTGTACATTACACTGAGACCCCCCAACTCCTGTACATTACACTGAGACCCCCAACTCCTGTACATTACACTGAGACCCCCAACTCCTGTACATTACACTGAGACCCCCAACTCCTGTATACAACACTGAGACCCCCCCCCCCAACTCCTATACACTACACTGAGACCCCCAACTCCTGTACACAACACTGAGACCCCCAACTCCTGTACATTACACTGAGACCCCCAACTCCTGTACACAACACTGAGACCCCCAACTCCTGTACACAACACTGAGACCCCCCAACTCCTGTACACAACACTGAGACCCCCAACTCCTGTACATTACACTGAGACCCCCAACTCCTGTACACAACACTGAGACCCCCAACTCCTGTACACAACACTGAAACCCCCAACTCCTGTACACAACAGTGAGACCCCCAACTCCTGTACACAACACTGAGACCCCCAACTCCTGTACATTACACTGAGACCCCCAACTCCTATACACAACACTGAGACCCCCCAACTCCTGTACATTACACTGAGACCCCCCCCAACTCCTGTACACTACACTGAGACCCCTAACTCCTGTACACAACACTGAGACCCCCAACTCCTGTACACAACACTGAGACCCCCCAACTCCTGTACACAACACTGAGACCCCCAACTCCTGTACATTACACTGAGACCCCCAACTCCTGTACACAACACTGAGACCCCCAACTCCTGTACACAACACTGAGACCCCCAACTCCTGTACACAACACTGAGACCCCCAACTCCTGTACACAACACTGAGACCCCCCAACTCCTGTACATTACACTGAGACCCCCAACTCCTGTACATTACACTGAGACCCCCCAACTCCTGTACATTACACTGAGACCCCCCAACTCCTGTACATTACACTGAGACCCCCCAACTCCTGTACACAACACTGAGACCCCCAACTCCTGTACATTACACTGAGACCCCCCAACTCCTGTACATTACACTGAGACCCCCCAACTCCTGTACATTACACTGAGACCCCCCAACTCCTGTACATTACACTGAGACCCCCCAACTCCTGTACACAACACTGAGACCCCCAACTCCTGTACACAACACTGAGACCCTCAACTCCTGTACACAACACTGAGACCCCCCAACTCCTGTACATTACACTGAGACCCCCCAACTCCTGTACATTACACTGAGACCCCCCAACTCCTGTACATTACACTGAGACCCCCCAACTCCTGTACACAACACTGAGACCCCCAACTCCTGTACATTACACTGGTAAATGAGGCTGAAATGAGGTGAGCTTTGAGTCCAACCAATAATGTTTTACAGCATAAAATCAAAAGATGACAGAATCAGATAGGCTTATATTACACTACAATAGGCTTATATTACACTACATTAGGCTTATATTACATTACATTAGGCTTATATTACACTACAATAGGCTTATATTACACTACATTAGGCTTATATTACACTACAATAGGCTTATATTACATTACATTAGGCTTATATTACATTACATATATTACATGTTCTGTGACGGACATATTATTTCCAATATTTGCTTGGTTTTGAGATCCAATATGGAAAGAAAATATGAAAGGGGTATTCTCATCTCAAGAAGTTATCCCCAATCCACAGGTTAGGGAATAAGAAGCTGATCAGTGGGGGGTCTGATCACTGGGACCCCGGGAACATGAGGATGGATGTGACTTAGCCCCCAGAATGAAAGACCTGCTCCATTCATTCTCTACAGAGCCTCCTAACATGGCCGAGCACAGGGAAGCTCCATAGCCCAGGCCACATAGGTGTAACATGCTTCCATACTGTATACCTCCCCCCCTCTGTAGTTGCTCCCCCATACTGTATACCTCCCCCCATACTGTATACCTCCCCCCCTCTGTAGTTGCTCCCCCATACTGTATACCTCCCCCCCTCTGTAGTTGTTCCCCCATACTGTATACCCCCCTCCCCCTCTGTAGTTGTCCCCCCCCCATACTGTATACCTTCCTCCTCTGTAGTTGTTTCCCTCATACTGTATACCTCCCCCTCTGTAGTTGTCCCCCCCCCCATACTGTATACCTTCCTCCTCTGTAGTTGTCCCTCCCATGCTGTATACCTCCCCCCATACTGTATATCTCTCTCCCCCCATACTGTATACCCCCCTCCCCCCTCTGTAGTTGTTCCCCCATACTGTATACCTCCCTCCCCCTCTGTAGTTGTCCCCCCCCCATACTGTATACCTTCCTCCTCTGTAGTTGTTTCCCTCATACTGTATACCTCCCCCTCTGTAGTTGTCCCCCCCCCCATACTGTATACCTCCCTCCTCTGTAGTTGTTTCCCCCATACTGTGTACATACCCCCCTGAAGGTAGGCCCCATACTATATACCCCCTTCCCCCCTGTAGTCAGGCCTCTATACTGTTTAGCTCCTACCCCCCCCCCCCCCCCGTAGCTGTTCCCCCATACTGTATACATCCCTCCTCTGTAGTTGTTCCCCCATACTGTATACCTCCCTCCCCCTCTGTAGTTATTCCCCCATACTGTATACCTCCCTCCCCCATACTGTATACCTCCCTCCCCCATACTGTTTACCTCCCTCCCCCTCTGTAGTTGTTCCCCCATACTGTATACCTCCCCCCCTCTGTAGTTGTTCCCCCATACTGTATACCTCCCTCCCCCTCTGTAGTTGTTCCCCCCATACTGTATACCTCCCCCCCTCTGTAGTTGTTCCCCCATTCTGTATACATACCCCCCCTGAAGGTAGGCCCCATACTATATACCTCCTTCCCCCCTGTAGTCAGGCCTCTATACTGTTTACCTCCTACCCCCCCCCCCCCCCCCCCCCAAGCTGTTCCCCCATACTGTCTACCCCTTCCCCAGGGGCGTAGCTAGAATTCATGGGGCCCCATAGCAAAAAAACTGTATGTTATATATATACTCGGTATGTTATATAAATTCTCTTGTGGCCAGAGTCAGAATCCTGCGTGCAGCCACAACAGTGACTGGCAGAGGAGAAAGCCAATGTCTGCTTGTTCTGTCCATCCACTGTATTTAACTATAACAGCGTATTAGGAGCCTCATGGTTATATACATAGGTGCGGGAGCAGACTACCTTTTGCTTAACCCCTTATTTACTGCAGTGTGTAAGTGACCCAGTGTTCTCTTACATGCTGCAACACAAACAAAGGGTTAATGCAGGAGACAATTAGCTCTCTCCTGCTACTCCTGCACTGATAACCTCTAACCTCTGCAGGAGCTCAGAGGTCAGAGGTTATCAGAGAGCTAATTGTCTTGAGCTTATATTAACCCTTTTTGTGTTGCAGCATGTAAGAGAACACTAGGTCACTTACACACTGCAGTACGTAAGGGGTTAAGCAGAAGGACAGAGGAGGCTCTTATCTTCCCTGGGCCCCCTCCCTCCACGGGCCCCATAGCAACCGCCTTCCCTGCCTCTATGGTAGCTACGCTACTGCCCTTCCCCCTCTATAATTGGCCTCCATACTCCCATATTCAATATACTGTGCATCTCCTTACCCCTTGCCTCCCCTGCAGCTTGTCTTGAGCAGTTGGGGGTGGAGCATAACAAGTCTGGCCCCAATTGGCTGACGCTCAGTACCCAGTGTCAGGGGTCGGGTCAGCTGACTGTAACTAGGGATTATATTTCACGTCTACTCCAAGAAGCCTGCAGAATGAAGGTAGGTCTTATTTTCAGAGAACTTTGGTATCTCTTATTAAGCATGCTTACTTTGATCTGGTGACCTCATTGTATTCCTGTCAGTACTACCCCTGTCAGCCCAGTAGATATCCCAATCTTAAAGGGAATCTGTCAGATGTAATTCACGTTCCAAACCGCAGACACTTTTAGCTCCTTTCTCTCCATGTCGCATTTTACTTTTCTCTTTTTTCTGAGCAATTGGCACTCCTCCTTGTAAGACCCATGTGACCCCAATTAGCAGGAAGCACCTGTGCACACATGGCAAGTACCTCCTATCCATCCCATTCTATCTGCAGGAGTAATGGTGAGTAGCAAGACCATAATTATACTCCGCCGGTGGTGCCTGCAGGGTTTTGGGGGGGGCCCTTGGGGTTTGGTCCTGTGACGTTGGGGTTGCGGGTCCATTCCATGGCCCCCCTTTTCTCTGTGTGTGCACGCCTTGCATGGTTGGCGATCACAGACCGACACAGTGTTGAGGGACCCATGTGAACCAGGAGACCTGCATGTGGTACATGGGGCAATGTGGTTTGATCAAATTATATACCAACATCCTGGCGTTGGTTTTTAAATGTAGCCGAGAGGCATTAGTGTCAGCCATAGGTGTGAGGTGCAGCAGCTCCTTTCTCTCATTGTCAGTATTTTACTTTTAGATGCTGTTACATCAAGAGACACCTGGTACCTTCCATATATCTGTCTGTGCTTCCAGGATGTAGAGAAATGTTTTCATTCTCTATTACAAGGAGTCAAAGAGGCTTTACAGCTTGCTGCACTCCAAGAGCTCAGGAAATCCTCTCTGACTGTGTGTACTAAACAATAAAAGCATTTTTCTACATCCTGGAAGCACAGACAGATATATGTGGGCACCATGTGTCTCCTTGACCTACCAGCATCTAACAGTGTCAGCAGTTTGGAACAAGAATTTCAGCTGACAGATTCCCTGTAAAGCCAATGTACCACCAAATACATTGATATGGGTTTTTTATACTTACAGACTGATGCCGGTGCAAGGATGCCGGTGCCGTGGTCCTTGTTTTGAACCGCCGCCTGGTTGCGACTCATGTGCATGAAGCACTAAGGGGAAGGCCTCCCCTCTCCCCTCCCCCATTAGATCAATGAAGCCGCGTACCAGAGGGCAGATCTGCCCCCAATGCTTCATGCCCGGCCAGTGCTCGGGAACACAAAGCGTTGTACTTAGAGGTACATTCACTTTAAGACCCTGGTCACCATTTATTTCATAAAGCCGAATCTATGAATAACTTTCTGATTGGATCATTTCTCATGTTCTATAGTCAGGATCTCGCAGAGTTCTAAGCAAGTTCCGGAAGGTTCATCCCACTCCTAGACGTCTCTGCTTCTCCATTATTATAGTGACTAATGCGCTGACTGTCTGACGGCTACAGGTCTCAGTTTTACATACAGGGGAAGAATTAAAATTTTTAGTAACCAGCGTCTCTTCTTTTTTTTTAATAGGAACCCTGCACACCATTGTGTACCTGGAGACCAGGTAGATGGCGGCCGGTAACACACGGGCATTGTCGCATTTTATTACAGAACTGGAAAATTACATTAATATGAGTAACAGTATTCCTGGGTGTGATGTCACATAAAGCGAATGTCAGGGTGACATCTGCGTAGGAGCAGGAAGAGGATGGGTGGGGTCTGAACAAGGACAAATCCATCACCGTGACCTCCTGTCTCCTGTCTTTCCATCCATCAAGTTACAGCATGCAATCCCAGGTATACCCTGCCCCACCTGGTCATATATCTGGGGACGCAGCGTTCCCCGTGCATCCCTCAATGCCACCATGACTCAACTAACGGGACATCCTTGTATCTTCATCTTCATGTAAATGTTAGATTCCAAAGAAAGTTGCTGTTTTTGCCGACCTTTTGCTGTCACTTGTAATCTCGGCGTCTAATACAAGTTACTTGCGGCAATGCAATATAACACACAGACTATGTGACCGCAGAGACAAAGAAGAGGTAAAGGCTTACTTTCAGGATTCTTTGATGCGATCACTCTGTCCGGCCATGGCTCACGTCCTCTCTCTCTTCTTTGCCCCCACCTTTATCAGGGACGTTCTTCCATCTGGAGTTCCTAAGTGCTTATTACTCAGTGGGAGTCCTGTGGCTGCGTTACTGCCTGTGGAACGGGGACTGTGCTGGGATGAAGCTTCCTTCTGTGTGCGGAGCTAGCACCCATAGCAATCTCCTCCTTCACACAAAATAAAGGGGACCGGCTCCACTCCTTGCTAATCCGTCTCAGGATGCTCAGGCTGCCTTCCCGGAGCCCCTCGTCCTTTCCACGGCTCGGGGATTTAGTAGCGAGGAATAATCACTATTTATGCTGAGTGTAAATGTGAGAATTACAACATTCCATATTCTCCCTCCAGCTCTTTTCTTAAAGGAGAAGTCCGGGCTCAGACTGGAGCCAGAGGAGGTGGCAGGGGCTGAACATAACAACATGCACCTACCTCCCTGGCTCCAGCGCTGGGGTTCACTGATCTCCGCTCCGGTTCCTGGTCCTGACTCGGCCGCTGCCTGGCTAAGCGGAGTATATACGTCACAACCCGGGTCCCCGCTCAGACCAGGAAGCGGCCGTGGAACCAGGAACCGTGGACCCTCCTCCATGGGTAGGTGCATGTTATTATATTTAGCCACCTTCTTCGTGGCCCTTCTGGAAATTCCGTTGCAGGGTCCCCGGGGGCATGGTCCTTTTTTCAAACCCGGTGACCGGTTCCCGCACTCGGTGTAGTTTTGTTCATGTGCAGTGGCCCGGCTTTATGTGTGGTGTCCTACCACGGGTGTTACTACTATATACACCCTTCCTAAAAGCCTGTACTTATTGTACTTATGTGGTGATAAAAGTAGTGATAAAGTTTTGCCACTAGATGTCACTGTATTAGATATGTCTTTTCAGATACTGCACAGCTGAAGTGTGTAAAGGGTTATTGTTTATTTGTATGTCACATGGATCTGCAAACCAATAGGAATCTGTACTTCTTCTCTCCTATCACCTCTCTCTTAACTTCTTTTGTTCTGCACTTTTCACCCACTCACAGCGCACTTTAGATGCCCTGGAGGAAGGAAGTCACATAGGTGGAGGAAGTGCATGGGTCTTTCGTGTTGGACATTACAGAGGAAGTATTCAAGCTAGACAGCTCTCTACAGTGGTCCTATCTGGGCCCTGGCAAGCTGCCAGGTCCCCATTCCCTCAAGGTTCAGTCTTAGTCAGAGCCCCGTATGGGTAGGACATCAGACAGGACACGGCTAACAGCTTCTTCTCAGTGATGCTACACAACACTATGCAGTGTTAAACCCCTTTCAGGAGAAGATAAGTCAGAGACAACCTCAACCCACGCCGTGGACTAGGAGAGTCACAGAGCAGGACAGTATCCAAAGACAGCAGTAAGCTAGGAACTGATCCAGATAGAGCAAAGTTGCAGTAAGCCTAGGAACTCTATCTTGCAGCACGGTTGTCAGCATTCTGCTCATCCCAGGTAACAAGGTCTGGGGCTTGTGTCACCCTCTAGGATGGTTCAGCCAAATCTAGTGGGCATTAGGTGGTTAATACACGGGCACAGGTATTCTTCTTAAAAAGCACTATTCTACCTCATCCTACAACATCCTGGCAGAGCACGGTACTACTTGGGTTGAGACTCTCATGACATCCTCCTCGCTGCTTCTCTGTATCAGCACACAAATTACTCAGTCGGCACGACTATATCTCACACTACATTCCTATCGGAGATTTGGTTGCTGTGTGATCAAGTATTTGTCTACAAGTGTTATCAAGTGTATTCTCCAGCTTTATCAAGAGAAACGTCATAACCTTGTAACCTACTGCAAGCGAGTACCTTTCCTAGTAAAGACCAATTTATTTATAGTAAAGAGACTCTGTGATCTTTCGCCTTACACCGACACAGCACACACCACATCCTAGGGACACTTCCCCTTCCTGTGGGGGGCAGTTCCGATAGTCCGGGAGGGTCACTACACCACCAGATGACAGGATAGGAGTCGGTATTTTTGGTGTATAGAGGGATTTTTTGCGTTCTCTTCCAGACGATTGTTCTGGTTGCAGGACGGCTGCCTCTTTGGCAGACATTTCTATTGCAGATTAAGCACATTATTTTTTGGCTGGGAATTTACCTGCTACCATACACTACTACCATCTGTGCAGGACGGTGCCAATGCGCACACTAGTTTATGTTTTTGAAATTAAAGACAAACTCAAAATTTGACATGAGAGGGTTTTTCTCTAATAACCTTCCTGCAACCTTACATAGACATTTTCGATTATCTTCCTTAGTTTTAAAGGGGCACTCCGACAAAAATCTTTTTCTTTCAAATCAACTGGTTTCAGAAAGTTATATAGATATGTATATTACTTCTATTTAAAAAATCCCAAGTCCAGTACTTATCAGCTGCTGTATATCCTGCAGGAAGTGGTGTATTCTCTCCAGTCTGACACAGTGCTCTCTGCTGCCACCTCTGTCCATGTCAGGAACTGTCCAGAGCAGCCTGCCAGGGACTTGTTTACATCATCTGTCTCAGA
This sequence comes from Dendropsophus ebraccatus, assembly GCF_027789765.1. Taxonomy (NCBI): domain Eukaryota; kingdom Metazoa; phylum Chordata; class Amphibia; order Anura; family Hylidae; genus Dendropsophus; species Dendropsophus ebraccatus. The sequence goes on along the minus strand of NC_091456.1, from coordinate 5,879,557 downwards.
AGGGAGGGGGGAGGAGGAGGAGACAGGGAGAAAAGCTCACACACAGATTTCTGTGTCTTCAGCAGAAATCAGCAGCTGAGAACTGGGGGAAGGAGACTGAATAGATAATAACAAGTATGGAAGGAATTGTTAGTCTCATCATGGGCAACAACATATCAAAAGTTATGTTTGAGTGGAATACCCCTTTAACACTTTAAAATAAATTCTGAATCGGCTACATTACCTGTATGAAGATAACAACTGTTGTCTAATGGTTTGACACGCAATACGGACATAACTTCGCTGTGGCCGATCAAGAGCGAAATTGTCTGGCAGCAAAAGGATAAAGTGGGTGAACAGTGCTGATTCCTGGACACCGGCCTGTAATAAATCAGATCATTAGCCATTGACAAGCATTGGTAATTGCTCGTTAACTTAATCAGCTATACCGGATTACAGCAGATTATTCCAATACAGATTATTGATCGGCCTGTGCCTATATCCGTTATATATGGGGGGGGGGGAGATAAGGCGTTGGCTGTCCAGGCATGATGGGAGTTGTAGTTTTACAATAGCTGGAGAGCTGAGGTCCCTAGCCCTGGTCTATAATTGTCTTACTATGAGCTGTTTTAGTGGTTTCTGTGTTTGAATTGCTGCTTCCTCCTATTGATATTTTCCTCCTGATATTTCAGTTTGTTTTGAGCCAAAAGGAAAACATTGTCCAAACCGACAGTAGAATGAAAGCAAAGACTTATGGGAAGGATTAATATTAATATGGTCTCCTATCCTATATAAACTAGTGACAGAGAGGCTGAACAGAATGATGGATCACTTACATTGTTCTGTGCAGCTGATCCAGAGATCTCCTCCTGAGTAACATGGACAATAAGTAGTCCTCTCCATTATGTGCATGAGCTCAGTAGTCCTGGATATTCATGAGAAGCAGAAAACTCCACCCCCCAGCTGCTGATTGGCAGTTATCTATCCATGCAGTGTATAGGCAGTCACCTGTCAATCAGCAGCTGGAGGGTGGGGGAGGGGTGCGGCAAGAATCCTATTCTCCTGCATATTAGGAGAACGGCTGCAAAGAATGATGGTGTCCCGCCCCAGTCACTGATTGGCTGGGCGGGAAATCACTCAGCCAGGGACGTGACGTTGCAGCTATCATAACTGAAGGACCCCGGCTGCTGGGAGCGGGCTACAAGGCAGGAGAATGGGTGAGTTTACTTCTTTGTTACTTTCTGCTCTTCCGACTACTGATTTTGTATACCATGTCCCCTCCTGGTTACCATCTCTGTGTCTGCTTCCCCTATGCTCAGCTGTAATATACACTGGCCTATGTCTGGCTCCTATACACTATTCACTGTATTAAACTTTTAGAAGTTTCCAGACCAGTATTCATCAATCTGACCTGTGTTTTGTGACCCTGGATCCTCTCTGACTTGTCAGCACCTCCTGCTCGCTCATCCCCCTTGGCCCCTCCCCCCTCCATAGACTTGTATGGGCCTGTATTCACACTCCTTCAAACTGTGGAAGATTTTCCTTTACTGATGAACAGAGAAGAAGGCGGGTGGGAGGCAACAGCCTCACGACTACAGTAAGATTCTGTAACAGAGGTTCTTATATTGACTTGTACTATGGATTGATTTGAAGTGACGGATACAGTATAACAGTTCTTCTGTCTTCAGACCTAAAAATCTCCCAGCATTCCTTGCTGTCTCAAAACTTGTACTATTATTTCTCGGAAAAATAAAGCATTCTGGGCTGCATAGTCCTCACACCAGACACTGTACAGTAATGTGACAAAGGTGAAACATATCGCTACAATGAAGCAATTATTATTATTATTATTATTATTATTATTATTATTATTATTATTATTATTATTATTAATTCATTGTTTATTATTATTATTATTATTATTACTACATTATTATTATTATTATTATTATTATTATTATTATTATTATTATTATTATTATTAATTCATTGTTTATTATTATTATTATTATTATTATTATTATTACATTATTATTATTATTATTATTATTAATTCATTGTTTATTATTATTATTATTATTACATTATTTATTATTATTACATTATTATTATTATTATTATTATTAGATGCTGATCAGGGACTGAACGTCTACCCCCCCGGTGATCAGCTTCACATACATCTCCACTGCAGCTGCTGTCAAGCGATTCACCTTCCTTCCTTCACTGCATGTTTTGTTTTTTTATGCCTGTAAATAAAAGATACGCTACTGTATATTTATTTTACCTTATTTGGCCGTTTTTTGACACAATCATTTTTAGTCCAAAACATTTTAAGGCTATGTTCACACTACGTAAGTTTCCGGCCGTAGCGCGCTCTGTGAATAAGCGGCCGGAGACTTACGTAGTTTGCGTACAATGGAAAGTATAGGGTCTACGGCTGCACCGTTCACACTGCGTACGAACTTACGCCCGGATCGTACGCAGCGCCGTAAAATATGAACCAAACCATTGTTTCAGGAAGGAAATGCCATAACTTACGCCCGTAGCGTGACATGCGGTCCCGTACGGAGTGGTGATTTCTTCATTTTTGCACTTTGATTTGCCGATCCGAAAGGTTCTGTGGGGTGTCCGGGGCTAGCCGAAGATATCCAAGTACAAGACCGCTGTCAGATCGCTACGTACGCCGCTCGGGAAGCGTAAGTAGACTACGGGCGTAAGTTCACGGACCGTACGTAGCCGGCCACAACTTACGTAAATCCCGGCCGGAGTTTCACACGTATATGTCCGGCCGCGTAAAATATGCGGCCAGACATATACGTAGTGTGAACATAGCCTAAGTCCAAATAACGGCCGATATTTAATGACAGCTCGTTTGGGATCGTTAATCGTTTAGCATTCTGAGTTTATACTTAACATATACTGTACATATGAGTTTGGGTTTAGCTCACACAACTCTTTCCTATAATCGTTAAAAATTGTTTCGTCTAATAACAACCTAGGAGTCCTATGAGACAAAGCGATTTTTAACGATTAATAATAAACAATCGCAAACAAGATTATTTCTCGTTAACCTGAAATCGTTCCCCATATTACACAGAATGATAGTCGTTAGTTACAACGATCGGTTACTCCATCTGATCTCAGCAAATAAAGGAACGATGCAGCCATCTTCACACAACGTGAGACACCGGCCATTCTGTACTGCAGTACCAGACGGATGATCATCACTGGCGCTGAATGCAGACATGGGTACATCAGTGTGCGCCCGCATCTGAATTCCCCGCTGACAATGGAGTGTGCACCCGGAGCCACACGCTCCATTGTGTGCACTGACAGGCTTTGCGCACTGACATGTCAGTTTTTTGCGGTGCCACTGGGGATCCTGGCCAGAGTGCATACCATGTGTATGTATATATGTACTATGTGTATACACTCCGGCCGGGATTCCATAGACGCCAGCACTATGCAGGGCCGTCTTAACAGCATTATGGGCCCCTGGGCAGAGGTGCGAATTACACCCCCCCCCCTAGCGGCCGCCGCCCCTCTTATCTGGTAAGGTACAGTGGTACCTTGGTTTAAGAGTAACTTGGTTTAAGAGATCACAGTTTTTCAAAACTGTGACTTGGTTTAAGAGCATTGTTTTGGTTTAAGAGCTCCCTGTATTGGGTGGGAGGGCGGGTGGAGGAGGGACATGGTCTGAATAGCGGTGTCTACAGCCCTGTACTCTGACCCAGGAAGTCTCCCTCACCTGCCAAATCATAGCAGATCCACTTCAGGCTGGGGCCTACATCAGGGGACAGGACTGTGGGGGTAATCTCTCCATAGCTGTAACCCCTCTCTCCCCGGACAGAGAGCGCTGCATGTATGTGCCCACATCTGCCCTGCTCATTCCTTCATGCTCCCTGCAGTCTCTATCAGCCCTTGTGTTTCCCATCCGCTCCATTACTGTACAGTAACTTATAATATCACAATATGTTTGTTTCATCTGTTTTACATGTTATTCAGAATAATAAATCATTATTTTTTGGGTGTGGAACCAATTGTCTGCATTTCTATAATTTCTTATGGGAAAATTTGCTTTGGTTTAAGAGTGATTTGGATTACAAGCACGGTCCTGGAACGAATTATGCTCGTAATCCAAGGCACCACTGTATATTGCCTATAATAGTGATTGTCATATATGTTGCACACATACAGTATATCACTATTACAGGCAATATACCTTACCACCTATTTATCTACCATATAGATACAGGTATAAGGGTGGAGCAGTAGGTAGGTGGTTATATAGCCTATAATAGTGATATATGTGTACAAATATATATATGGGGGGTACAGGTATATGTGGGGTATACAGGTGGTGGGTAAAAGCCTAATTAATATATATTGGTGCCCCTCTCTATATATTAGACATGTTGCTGTCCCTCTGCATATACGCCATGTTGTCTCCCTGTATACTGTATAATACAGGGAGTCTGTGTATACTGTATTATACAGTATACAGGGAAACAACACGGCTTATATATAGAGAAGGGCAAAACAACATGTCTCATATATACAGAGGGGCAACAACATGTCTTATATATACAGAGGGGCAACAACATGACTATTATATATGAGACATGTTGTTTTGCCCTTCTCTATATATGAACCATGTTGTTTCCCTGTATATTGTATTATACAGTATACATACAGGGAGACAACAATGGAGCGATAGGTGAAGGATAAGTATATAATACATTGCTGTATACACTGAATGGAGATATATACACACACTCAGGAGGAGGATAAGTATATAATACACTGCTGTATACACTGAATGGAGATATATATACACTCAGGAGGAGGATAAGTATATAATACATTGCTGTATACACTGAATGGAGATATATATACACACTCAGGAGGAGGATAAGTATATAATACACTGCTGTATACACTGAATGGAGATATATATACACACTCAGGAGGAGGATAAGTATATAATACATTGCTGTATACACTGAATGGAGATATATATACACACTCAGGAGGAGGATAAGTATATAATACACTGCTGTATACACTGAATGGAGATATATATACACTCAGAGGAGTTACACCCCCGATCCCTCCCCCTCCCTGTTTACCAGTTCACCCACGGCCCTGTCTGCATCCCTGCAGAGAGCACTCCCATGATTAACCCCTTCCCTGCCAGCTAGCCTCCCCCCTCTGGTATCAGCACATACTCACTCAGGCTTTGTGCTTCAGGCCTCCAGCTTCTCCTTCCTCTCAGGGCTCTGCTGGTGACGTCACTCTCCTGCTCCGCACGGGAATGCAGGGGGTGAGAGAGACCTCTAGTGACCGGAAGCAGAATGCAGCTTCCGGCCACAAGAGCGAGCTGTGCACAGCCCCTATCTACCAGCGCTGATCAGGAGCACTCCCAGTTAAAGGGCCAGGGAATATGTCACAGGGCAGGGGCCCCCTAGGACGCATGGGCCCCCGGGCAGCCGCCTACCATGCCCAATGGTTAAGACGGCCCTGGCACTATGTAAGTTCCGTAGTAATCACGGCCGTTGTTGCAAATCAGCAACAACAGCCATGATTACTACAAAATAGGAATGGTCCAAACCTGCTGAGGTTCGGGTTCGTACGAACCCGAACGCTCGGCATCAGATTCCCGCTGTCTGGCCGCTCCATGGAGAGGGTGGATACAGCGGGAGGAACGCCTGGAAAACTGGGATACAGCCATAGCCATAGTCCTCCCGCTGTATCCACCCGCTGCACAGAGCGGCCAGACACCCGTAGTGCAGTCCGCGACCGCAGACCCGCAGCCCACACTACGAATGTGCATCCGTAGTGCTCTGTGCTTCACGGAGCCCTATGTTTCCACTTCCTTACCCTAGCGATTCGTGCCGCAAAAAACAGTGCGCAGTACAACATGTCCAGATTTTTTGCAGCATGAATCGCAGCCCCGTATACACGTACGGATGCGTGAACGCGGCCATTGAACGACATTGGTTTTATGTTCTGTCCGCAATTGCAGACAGAACAGCGGACGTGTGAATTAGGAAAGCTGCCAGGAAGCTGGATCCAATCCTGGGAAACCATGAGGAGTTTCCTAGGACTGGATCCAGCTTTTCCCAGCCCCCGGAAGGAGCGGAAGTCAGTTTTAAGGCAGTCAGTTATAAGGCAGTCGGTTATAAGGCAGCCGGTTATAAGGCAGTCGGTTATAAGGCAGTCGGTTATAAGGCAGTCGGTTATAAGGCAGCCGGTTATAAGGCAGCCAGTTATAAGGCAGTCAATTATAAGGCAGCCGGTTATAAGGCAGTCGGTTATAAGGCAGGCGGTTATAAGGCAGCCAGTTATAAGGCAGCCAGTTATAAGGCAGCCAGTTATAAGGCTGTCAATTATAAGGCAGCCGGTTATAAGGCAGTCGGTTATAAGGCAGTCGGTTATAAGGCAGTCGGTTATAAGGCAGCCGGTTATAAGGCAGCCAGTTATAAGGCAGTCAATTATAAGGCAGCCGGTTATAAGGCAGTTGGTTATAAGGCAGCCGGTTATAAGGCAGCCAGTTATAAGGCAGCCAGTTATAAGGCAGCCAGTTATAAGGCTGTCAATTATAAGGCAGCCGGTTATAAGGCAGTCGGTTATAAGGCAGCCGGTTATAAGGCAGCCGGTTATAAGGCAGTCGGTTATAAGGCAGCCGGTTATAAGGCAGTCGGTTATAAGGCAGCCGGTTATAAGGCAGTTGGTTATAAGGCAGCCGGTTATAAGGCAGCCGGTTATAAGGCAGTCGGTTATAAGGCAGCCATTTATAAGGCAGTCAGTTATAAGGCAGCCGGTTATAAGGCAGTCGGTTATAAGGCTGTCAATTATAAGGCAGCCGGTTATAAGGCAGTCGGTTATAAGGCAGCCGGTTATAAGGCAGCCGGTTATAAGGCAGTCGGTTATAAGGCAGCCAGTTATAAGGCAGTCAGTTATAAGGCAGCCGGTTATAAGGCAGTCGGTTATAAGGCAGCCGGTTATAAGGCAGTCGGTTATAAGGCAGTCGGTTATAAGGCAGCCAGTTATAAGGCAGTCAGTTATAAGGCAGCCAGATTATGAGCGGATTGCAGAGATAACATCGGGCTGCACTTTGTTATTCTCTCATCTCTCATTCTCTTCTATCTTTCTATCTTCTCTGATTATTGGACTACTGTATGTTTGTTATTACGTTCTCCGGTGCGTTATTATATCAGGATTTCCTATGTGCTATGAGGCATATAACGTCCTCCATCTCTCCTGCCTTCCATATCACCTTCCACTATTAAGCATTGTAATAATTTTTGTGATGATATTTCTTTTTTATATAACACAATCTTTGAAACCGTTCAAAAGTCTCCAACATTGCGGGAAGCTGGCGGTGTGAGATGCTAAGAAATCCCTGTAGATGAGAGGAAAGAAATTGCTGAACCCTGCGCTCACGGAAGCCATCGGGCCGAGCGCTTCAAGGACTCCACTAAGAGGAAAAATTAACCTGTGCGACCCGCGCCGTCTGGGAAGAACATCGGGATTGTTATGATATGAAAAGCATCGTAATGAAAGGACATAATAAATGACAAATACACAAACACGGGGCGTCAACTGCGGCCTAATAGAAGAAGCCGAACAGAAATCCAATCCGGTTTATAAAAGCAACTTCAGTGAATTAAGTCCGAAGAGATTTATCAGGACCTGCGACAAAGGATTCTGGTTGGGCTCTTCTCAAACAACTAAGTTATTAACGTGTCACTGTTGTTTAATTTTTTTTTTTTTTTTTTGCAGAAATCAATAGTACAGGTGATTTTAAGAAACTTTGTAATGGGGTTTATTAGCCAAAAAATGCATTTTTATCATGAAAAAGCAGTTTGAAGCTCTCCCCCCTGTCTTCATTGTTCTCTATGGAGAGGGGAGGGGTGGAGGGAGATGAGGCACCAAAACAGGACAACAAAGAGTTAATTTACAGCTACATCACTGGGCCATCTCCTCTGAAGTCAGCACTGACCTCTCTGACCTCTGAATACCGTCTTTCATACAGGTCCCGCTGTGTAATGCTTTGTTCTCTGCTCTATGGTGATGACTAATCACCCTCCTCCCCCCTCCCCTCTCCATAGGTTACACAGGGCCCGACTGATGTAAAAGAGTCGAGATTTCCTGATAATGAGCAGTGAATGAGAAAGAGGGGGGGGGACCTAGGAAAAGGCTTTTTGAATGCAGATAATGGCAGATTTGGCTAATAAACCCAATTACAAAGTTTCTTAAAATCACCTGGACTATTGATTTCTGCAAAAAAAAAAAATTAAACGACAGTGACACTTTAAGTGCGACAAACAGTATGGAATCTAGAGCATTAAATAACACTGATACACTGCAGAATGCCTCGCAATGCGCAACGGGTTATCCATCGCCATTCTGTAGTGTGCACGTACCATAAGGCTATGCTCACACACAGGATTTTGGTCAGTATTTTGCATATAAAACCAGGAGTGGATTGAAAACACAGAAAGGCTATGTTCACACACTGTTGAAACTGAGTGGATGGCCGTCATTTACCGGCAAAAAAGGCATCCCCTTTTTTTTTGTTACTTAAAAGTCCGTTATTGCATCATTTTAATAAACGTCAATGAATTGCATTGAAGTCTACAGAGCAACGGACGTTATTTGCACACAGTGTATTTAATGACAGACTACAAAAAATTATTGTGACAATTATATTCGGACGTTTTGGCAAACACCAAACGTTAATTTTTAGTTGTTCACACAAAGTTTTTCTTTTTTCACCGTCCTTTCTCCGTCTTTACTATATAATTCAATGGACTTTTCAATTAAAGACAAAGGGCGATCAGTCTACCTGACCTAGAATAACGGACCGACAGCCAAATTATGGCCGTTATTTTAAAAAGTTATCAACGGACAAGAAAAACCATTGTGTGAACATTGCCATTATATGGCGGCCATCCACTCAATTTTAACAGTGTGTGAGCATAGCCTTTCTGTGTTATCAATCCACTCCTGGTTTTGGTAAAAAAAAATACTGAGCAAAATACTGTGTGTGAACATGGCCTTGTACTGTATAATTAGGCTATAGGTTTGGTTGACAAATACAGATTTTTCTTTGTAAAAGGAAACGTACTGTACAGTATTTGCAGCATTCTCATTTCTGGCGCATGTGATGGAAGCCCCTCCCAGGAGCGAAGTTGGTGGGCAGAGGCAGAAGCCCCCGGGCAATAAATGTGGCGGTAGTTCCCCCTTCCCTTGTATCATGGTAAGCGGTGTACAATGCAGGAGTCCATTAGAGTGGTGGGATGTTCATTGTAGTGAAGTGAATTGTCATATTATTCGTTGACCCTTTAATTGACAGAGAATATTACAGACTGTAATATGTTGTTGATTGTGGGGGTCCGACCTCTGTGCCCCTCAAGGATCTCTAGATCAGTGCCCCGACTCCTTTGTTATGAATGGAGCTGCGGGGCGGCACATGACCCACAGCTCCATTCATTCTCTATGGAGCCACCAGAGTGCTGTCCTCCATACAGGATGGCTGGTCACAACCACTAATCTCTTATACAGTAACACCTCTATTCTAGAACACAATCTCTTCTGGAAAGCTGTTTCAGAACAGAGCAGTTAAAGACCCGAGCTGTGCGTACCCATAGGGAACAATGTAAAAGTGTCTAATTGGTTTTTACACTTTGTGGGTCAGGAGTAGAGTGTAAAAAGTTAAATGGTGAAGCAATAGCATCACCACTTACCTCCTCTGGACTAGCAGTAAGGAGTGGCATTGTGCACCGCTACTTACTGTAAAGGAGCATGGATTCCCATAATAATGACTAGTGAGTGGCAGCCAGAAAGGGGCTCACAGGCACTTATGGCGACCCCCGATCACAGAGAAATCCTCCATCCCCAGCGTGCTCAGATGCATGGGAGACATGCTGGCTGCCTGGGGTGGGAGGACATCACTCTGCACGGAGCTCGGGCCACCCCCAAGTGCATACCCCTTCATACTACCGGCGGTCCAGCAGTCTTGTGCAGGAGGAGAGTAAGAGTAGCCCCAGCGCTCCTGCACAGTGATGTCCTCCCTCTCCAGACGGCCGGCACTCAGCTGCATAGCAGACACACAGGCTCCCTGGAGAAGTAGGATGTCACTGTACAGGAGCCCTGGGTCACCAGAAATTCCCCACAGTTTAGAGCAGGGACTCCTGTCATTATGAGGGGAATCCCTGCTCCTGCAGATACAGGAGGGGAGACAGAGAGAAAAGCTCACACACAGATTTTTGTGTCTTCAGCAGAAAGCAGCAGCTGAGAACTGAGGGAAGAAGACTGAATAGATAATAACAAGTATGGAAGGAATTGTTAGTCTCACCATGGGCAGCAACATATCAAAAGTTATATATGAGTGGAATATTCCTTTAAGTGTAGTGGGTTTATATCTCAGGTATTACAGCCAGGAAGACAGGATTATATTAGATCATTTGTGACCTGTAAAAGTGCAGAAAGTAGAAATAATATAGTAATATAGTAGGAATAACATAGAGAATATCGGAAGCTGAAGGTAGAACGAGAGACTCACCAGATATGCGGCAGAGAACCGACAGACGTGGCTGCAATAACCTCAGATGTGATGCTAAATGATGGATCCATCGTAGCTCATTGAGTCTCATATCTCCCGTCACCCGTCCCGGCAGCGACCTGTGATCTATTGGTAAAAGTCTCGGCACTAGAGGCGGCCGTAAATCACTGCCCGGCCGTCCAGGTGGAGAGGCTTATGGGGGAGATTTATGGTGTTTACTGATTCTTCCTCAAAAATCCAAAAGAGTCGGCAAAGGTTTGTACAAGGAGCAACACCTGCTGCGTCTGCTCACAAAACCGGGACATTTCTTACCGAGATTTAGGATTCCCGCCCCAGTAGTTTCTTTTATTTTGTACTTATATGTCCAGTTTATAGTTATATGTATAATTGCAGAGCGTGGAACTTATTAACGTGGTGCGTCCCCAGAAAAAAAAAAATAAAAAACATGGATAGTAGGATACAGATATAAGGAGTTTAAAGGGGTTATCCAGTTAGGCAAAATACATGCTGAATATTATTATCTATTCAGTCTCCTTCCCCCACTTCTGAGCTGCTGCTGAAGACACAGAAAACTGTATATGAGCTTTTCTCTCCCCCTCCTCCCTTCAAAGATGGCTCATGTAAACAATGACCCTGGCCGGCTGTTTCTGCACTCTGTAATGCCGGGAGGATTAATCACAGTGAGGTCACCAGCAACATGACCTCAGAGTAACCCTCCTAGCATTACAGAGTGCAGACACAGTCGGCCAGGGACATTGTTTACGTAAACCATCTTTGAAGGGAGGGGGATCAGAGTGGGGAAGGAGTGAACAACTCACACACAGTTGAGTAGGCTCAGAACTGGGGGAAGGGGACTGAAAAGATAATGACATGTATTGAAGGAATTGTTAGTGTCCAGGAGGGGGGATTATCGAATATGTATTTCACCTGACCGGAACACCCCTTTAATGGGATATTGATCAAGTTTACTATTTTAAATTGTAAAAAATAGTAAAAACTGTTAAAGGAAAAGTCTGTCATTTTTATCAAAAGAGATGGGGAAAAGGTGGCTGAACATAAAGTGCACCTACCTCCCATGCTCCAGCGCTGGGGTCCTCTGTCCTCCGCTCCGGTTCCCCTGGCTGCTTCCTGGACTGAGCGTGTCAGCTGCTATGGGGTGCCTTGGGATAGTGTGATCACGGATGGCCATAGTGGTGTAGTGACCCTCCTGGACTATCGGAACTGCCACCCACAGGAAGGGGAAGTGTCCCTAGGATGTGGTGTGTGCTGTGTCGGTGTAAGGCGAAAGATCACAGAGTCTCTTTACCATAATAAATTGGTCTTTACTAGGAAAGGTACTCGCTTGCAGTGGGTAACAAGGTTATGACGTTTCTCTTGATAAAGCTGGAGAATACACTTGCTAACACTTGTAGACAAATACTTGAGAATACGGCAACCAAATCTTTAGTAGGAATGTAGCGTGAGATATAGTCGTGCTGACTGGGTAGCTTGTGGAGAGATACAGAGTAGCACAGAGGAGGATGTCGTAAGAGTCTCAACTCAAGTAGTACTGTGCTCTGCCGGGATGTCGGAGGATGAGGTAGAATAGAGCTAAGAAGAACACTTGTGTCCATGTATTGACCTTTGATTAGTCTTCACACTATCACCTGAACCGTCCTAGGGGGTGATACAAGCCCCAGACCTTGTTACCTGGGATGAGCGGAATGCTGAGGGTTTCCTGTTGACAACCCCGCTGCGAGAAAGCGTTCCTAGGCGTACTGCAACTTTGCTCTATCCGGATCAGTTCGTAGCTTACTGCTGTATGTGGATACTCTCCTGCTGTTTGACTCTCCTAGTCCACGGCGTGGGTTGAGGTTGTCTCTGACTTGTCCTCTCCTGGATGCGGCTTAGCACTGCATAGTGTTGTGTAACATCACTGAGATGAAACTGTTAGCTGTGTCCTGTCCTGCTTCCTACCCATACGGGGTCCTAGCTAAGACTGACCCTTGAGGGTATGGGGACCTGGCAGAGGGCTGGAGCCCAGAGAGGACCACTGTAGAGAGCCGTCTAGCTTGCATCCTTCCTCTACAATGTCCAACATGAAAAGACACACACTCTTCCTGTACCCATGTGACTTCCTTCCTCCAGGGCATCTAAGGTGCGCTGTGAGTGGGTGAAGAGTGCAAACAGAAGAAGTAAAGAGTGAGGTGATAGGTGAGAACAAGTACAGATTCTTATTGGTCTGCAGATTCATGTGACATACAAATAAACAATAACCCTTTACATACTTCAGCTGTGCAGCTTCTGAACATACACATACACTAGCTTCATCACCACAGAAGTACAATAAGTACAGGCTTTTACGAAGGGTGTATATAATAGTAACACCTGTGGTGGGAGACCACACTATGGTCAAAGAGGACCCAAGGTCAGTGCTGAGAAGGGAACCCCGCTCCATGCTATCCACATGTATATGTTTCTTTTCCTAGTCAATCAGTTAGCGCTTGTATGATACTGTCATTAACCACTATAATATGTAACATTGAGAAAGGTAAATAGAAAACTCAGCGGATTTGTCTGGGGATCAAGGTCATGCAAGGTGCGGGTGAGGGGAATAAATAGGGTCTGTGACTATTGCTCCTGTCTCGGTAATAAATAATTTGATCTGCCAAGTATTCATTTCTCATAGACAACAGGATCTTTTTATCACCAGATATACTTTTTATTATTCTCTAACAAATTATGAACACGTATCCCTAGTCCATGAACCTTTGGATTAAAGGGGATTAAAGGGGGTGAAAATCTTTTTTTTTTTTTTTTTTCAAGTCAGCTGGTTTCAAAAAGTTATATAGATTTGTAATTTACTTCTATTTAGAAATCTCAAGTCTGCCAGTACTTATCAGCTGCTGTATGCCCTGCAGGAAGTGGTGTATTCTCTCCAGTCGGACACAGTGCTCTCTGCCGCCACCTCTGTCCATGTCAGGAACTGTCCAGAGCAGGAGAGGTTTCCTATGGGGATTTGCTGCTGCTCTGGACAGTGGCAGCAGAGAGCACTGTGTCAGACTAGAGAGGATACACCATTCCTGCAGGGCATACTGCAGCTGATAAGTACTGGAAGACAGGAGATTTTTTAAATAGAAGTAAATTACAAATCTATATAACTTTCTGAAACCAGTTGATTTGAAAGAAAACAATTTTTGCCAGAGTGCCCCTTTAAATGTATGGTGGAATAAGACCATCTGTTTACTGGTTTTGTCTTGTTCTCCCCTTCTGGGGTTTCATTATAGAGATGTCATTTGTATCTATGAATTACAGGGACACATCTGAGAAGCCAGTATCAGTCTTCTCCTGTATCTGGGAGGTTATGTCCTGGGCGATATTCCTATAATCTAGGCTCAGAGCGTTTGTTTCTTCTCTTCCCTCGCAGAGGATTCACTTGGCAGACAACGATCCCGCTCCGACTAATCTCTGCCCAGGGGGGCAACGTCTTCCAGCAGTGGTTGGAAAGGAGATATCATGGGATCTCATTAAAATTTAAAAGTAAAATACTTAAAATATTGATTCTACAATTTTGTAGCCTTTCTATTTGTGTTCTCCAATAGGAGGTGTAAAGCCGGACTTTACTGGAATATTTCCTAGATTGCATATTATCTGACATTTTTATATGTTATATACTGTAAACTACAAATGTGATGAAATGAAAGGGGCATTCCACTCAGGTAAAATACATGTTGAATCATCCCTCCTCCTAGAGACAAACAATTCAATCATTTCTGTCTCATTCCCCCAGATCTGAGCCTCCTGCTTTCTGCTGAAGACACAGAAAACTGTATGTGAGCTCTTCTCTCCATCTAGGCTCTGAACACCCCTCCTCTCTGCTCCCTCCTGAAATGGCCGTTGATCGTATCTTTTGAGCCGAACCTAAAATCAATGTTAAGCGTTCGCTCTAATTAAAAAGAAACCATTGTAACTAATGACTATTGTTCTGTGTAATGCTGCGTTCACACGGAGCGATTGTCGTTCAAATTTTCGCAGTAACGATCGCATTTGAGCGATAATCGTTCCGTGTAAACACAGCAAATGATCAAGCGACGAGCGAGAAATCGTTCATTTTGATCTTTCAACATGTTCTCAAATCGTCATTCGCCGTTCGCTACAAATTCGCAGATCGCTTCATGTAAAGAGTCTTTCAAAGATTCACCCTATGTGTGAGATGGGCTTAAGCGATCTTAAAAACGATCGCAATAACGATTTTTCTTATGATTTTTCTAACAATTTTTCTAACAATTTATTTGTCTAAACGCTGATCGTTATAAAAACCAAATCGTTGCTTCAAAATCGTTAAACGATTGATTGGGCGAATTATCGCTCCGTGTAATGGTAAACGATTTCAGGTAGATCTTATTTGCAATCATTTATTGTTCATCGCTAAAAATCACTTTTTTTATTTTTAATCTTACCTTGTAGATGGCCTGGTCTCCTCGTCCTCTAAGTCACCATCCTGCCAGGTAGATTTAGGAGATTGGCGCCATTGTCTCTGCTTTCTCCTTTCATGGCGGCTTTTGGTGCATCACAGTTAGCGGAGATATTTCACACTACCATCCACTTCCCACCATGGGCAAAAGATTTTCCTTAACGCCAATTTGCAGACACATAACCAGCTGTATGATGGACCGCGAAGAAGACTATGGCTATGTTCACACAACGTCAAAAATAGCGAAAAGGCGGCCAATTTGGATATTTAAAAAAACGTCCCTTATTCTCACGATTTAACTGACTGCAATGGCAATGCATTGAAGTCAACGGGAAGACGGACGTCCAATGCACACAATCTACTGAATAACGGTTGTTTTTACCGCCAACATCAAAATAATGAACATGATCATTATTTTCGGACGTCTTTTGCAAACAGCGGACGTTTTTTATTAGTTGGTCACACACAGTTTGTTTTTTCCACCGTCCTTTCTCAGTTTTTACTATTAAATTCAATGGACTTTTCAATTGATCCGAATCCAATGGACAATTAGTAACCCAACTAGTATAATGTACCAGCAGCCGTCATTGCACTAAGGGGAGGCCAGACAGTTAAATGACGTCCGTTATTTTAAACTCAAAATAACGGACATCATTTTAAACAGCTGAAAAAACGTTGTCTGAACATCGCCTAAACCAGCACAATCCCCATAGTTCCCTGTGATTAGGTTTGGATAGGACTCTGCTTGCTTTGCTTACCTGCCGACACTTACGGAATCGCCACACGTACAGGATGTTCCATCGGTTTTTATACTTCACAGCGAATACACAGATCACAGATATGACACGAAACGACATTTATCAGCTGAATATTTTGTCTTCATGAAACAGACATCAAACATAAGAAAGTAAATGATTCTAATGAGGTTCTTCGAGGCCCGGGCTTCACTAATATCCTGCACCAAGCTGGGAGATGATGACAGATCTGACGGATGGAGCCCGGTAATGGAACAATTTTTTTTACATTTTTGCCATGAATTTTCAGTCGGATTGAGATCCGGACTGTTTGTTTGTGGTATCATTGCGTTAGGTATGACTTTCCTGAATAAAAGGCCTCATGCACACGTCCTGTAAATTTATCTGGATTTCTTATCAGGAAATCCGGAAGCACTTCCAGAATCATAGACTTCTATTGGGCATGGCCACCTTTCATTTTCTCTCAGTTCCAGAAAATAGGTCTGGAAATTATAGGACCTGCCCTATTTTTGTCTGGAATTCCAGCACGGAAGACCCTATAGAAGCCTATGGAAGCATCTGGAATTCAAGACAGCTCCAGCTGTGCATCTGGAAACTGGCCGTAGTTCCGAATGTGTTGCTATCCAACCTGTGCCAGTGTTAGCCCCCAAGCAAGTACCACCAATTACTGTGCCTGGCCCTTTAACTGTATGTGCTAGCTGTGCTGCGCTGTGTTTTACAGGGTGAGGAGCCATTGGCTCCCTATCCTGTCAATTACTCTTGTAGCCAGAGGCTTGTTTGCTTGATGTCCTCTCCGTCCCCTCAGATCCGGAGCGGGTTAGAAGTGTGTTGGGAGCGAGCCCCAGACGGCGGCTCCAATACAACCAACAATCGTGTTGCATGGAGTCCATAAAGTTAAGTGATGTCACTCCTTTGGTGGGTATGGTGGCTGGTAAGGGTCAAGCTTCTAATGTGTTTCCGTGGTCTCGGCTGCCCCTTTTGTTTTTCATAGGTTTCATTGTACATTTTCTAATTTTAAGGCATATTGCTTTTCTATCCTGAGGATTTTACACCTTCCTTACTCTACCTTTATTTATTTCGCCTTTTTGACGAAATTGTGAAGCAAAGTATTGTGGACAAACCTGAACTTTCTTAATGCACTAAAATAATATAATTAAAAAAAAATATATATTTTAGGAGATTAAGCAGTTGAATATTTTCATCTACTTTACCTGCAAAAAAGTATACTATAATTATTATTACTATTATTATTATGTGTCATATCTATCATCCTCCATTAGGGTATGTTCGAAGTTACATGTCACTTCTTTGTGCGGAGAGCGGCGGCGGAGGAGGCGCGCTCTCCCATAGACAAGCTATGGCACACTTAGGCAGGCGGAATTCTGAACACACCATTGCTCGCATCGTATCTTCTTCTTTGCTCTTTTATTTTGGCTTCTGTATTTTCAGGTGCAGTGAAATGTTATCACTGATAGAATAATAACCACATTTCCTGGTGTAAAGTACAGTCAGGTCCATAAATATTTAGACGGAGACAGCATCCTTCTCATTTTTTTTTCTGTACAAGTTCAGACTTTCAGCTTTAATTCCGTAGGTGAAACAAAGTGATTGCATGAAAATGTATGGAACGGACTAACAATCCCGTCATTTTAGGGTCCAAGTAATTGGACAAATTAAATAATTGTAAACAAAATGATCATTTCTTTGGCTATGTTCACACAACGTCAAAAATATTGAAGAGGCGGTCGATTTACATATTTTAAAAAACGTCCGTTTTTGCCAGGATTTAACTGACTGCATTGGCAATGCATTAAAGTCAATGGAAAGACGGACGTCCAGTGCACACAGTGTATTGAATAACTAAAGTTTTTGCCGCGGACGTCAAAATAATGAACATGATCATTATTTTCGGACGTCTTTTGCAAACAGCGGACGTTTTTTATTAGTTGTTCACACACAGTTTTTCTTTTTCCACCGTTCTTTCTCCTTTTTTACTATTAAATTCAATGGACTTTGCAATGCAATTAGTAACCCAAACTAGTATAATGTACAAACGCCAGTCATTGCACTAAGGGGAGGCCAGGCTGCTAAATGACGTCCGTCATTTTACACTCAAAATAACGGACGTCATTTTAAACAGAGCTGAAAGAACGTTGTGTGAACATAGCCTAATACTTGGTTGAAAACCCTTTGTTGGCAATGAGCAACTGGAGTCTGAACCACATGGACATCACTGGACACCGTGTTCCTCCTCTATAATGTTCGGCCTTTACTGCAGCCGTTCTCAGTCGCTGTGTGTTTGTGGTCTTTCTGTCTGAAGTTTAGTCTATCACAAGTTAAATGGTTGAGATCCGGTGGCCATTCAAGAATATTCCACTTTTTGGGTGCCTTCACACGTACCGGATCAGTGGCGGATTTCATATTGCGAGTTTGCAGTGAAATCCGCTGCAGATCCTGGTATAGTGAAGGTCTATGGGGTCACATACCCGCAGTGGAATTTTCATTCCGCTGCGGATATGTAACCCGGCCCCTTTAACCCCCGGCCGCCCGCAGCCCTGACCAGAAGCATACATCACCTGCTCCAGACTCCTGCTTGCTTCGGAGCCTCCTGGCATCTCCCGGCGGTCAGCCAATCAGTGTGCTGCGGCGGGGCAGTGCACTGATTGGCTGACCGCCGGGAGATGCTGGTAGGCACGGTGTGAAATCCGCTGCAGATCCGGGTCGTGTGAAGGCATCCTTTTGCTTTAATAAACTCCCGGGTTGCTTTGGCTTTATGTTTTGGGTCATTGTCCATCTCTATTATGATCACTTTGGCTGGATGTCAGTGAAAACTAGTGCCCCGGTGCCACTGGCAGCCATGCATGCCCGGCCATCACTTTGCCTCCACTGTGTCTTATACCTGACGTGCTAGGCTTTGGATCATGCGCTGTACCTCGCGTTCACCATACCTTTATCTCCCCATCATTCTGGTATCGGTCGATCTTGGTTTCATCTGTCCAAAGGATGTTCTTCTGGAACTGTGCCGGATTTTTTAGATGCTTTATAGCAAAGTCCAATCCAGCCTTCCTCTCCTTGAGGCTCATGAGCGGCCGCACCGAGCAGTGATCCCTTTCATTACTCTCTTCCTGGTAGATCTGGATATGGTTACACCTACATCCTGGCGAGTGCTGGTCACTTGGTCGGCTGTTGTGAAGGGGTTTCTCTTCTCCATGGAAATTATTCTGCCATTACCCCCCATTCTTGTCTTCTGTTGGCGTCCAGGTCTTTTTGCATGGATGAGGTCACCGGTGATTTCTTTCTTTCTCAGGATCTACCAAACAGTAGATTCTGCCCCTCATAACATTGCAGCAATTTCTCGGATGGGTTTTCTCTATTTTTGCAGCTTAGGGATTGCCTGTGTCACCTGCATGGAGAGCTCCGCATGACCACGTTTTCTTCCCAGTAAAATCTTCCAAATGCAAACACTGCATCTCACATCACCTCCAGGCCTTGTATCTGCGCGAGAATGATGTAAGGAGGGAACTGCTGCCCCCACTGGCCCATGATAGAGCCCAAGGGTCAATTATTCAATTACATTTGGTCCCTTTAAAAACAGGGTGACCCGTGATAAGGAGCTGAGACTGTATAACCCGTCATCCAATTTTAAAGTGGACTATCCTGAAATGAAAGCTGAAAGTCCGGACTTTATGTTCATTATGTAATTATAACCTGAATATGTTTCCGTAAAAAAATAAATAAATACATTTGTGTCGGTGTCCAAATATATATATGGACCTAACTGTATCTGAAGAAACTTTCCTGTCCGTATGATCGCATCTCTTCAGGTATAAGGAATTAATACAGGTGGCATCACAGTTTATTGGGGATATTAGGCGACATCCATAACATTTCTACAGACAGTGACATTACTGGTACTCCACTACTATGATATGTATAGCACCTATTAGTGTGAAGCAGCTATTATTATTATTATTATTATTATTACACACCTTGATATTTTTATATTACCCCTTATTGTTATTAAAGCACCCCTTATTATTATTATTACACACCTTGTTATTATTTTATCACCCCTTATTATTATAGCATCTATTAGTATATATCAATTATTATTATTATTATTACAGCCCTTCTTATTATTTTTATTATTATAGCACCGCTTATTATGGTTATTAAAGCACCTATTAGTATATATCATTGCTTAATATTATAGCACCCCTTATTATTATTATTGTTATTAAAGCACCAATTAGTATATATTACCCCTTAATATTATAGCACCTATTAGTATATATCACCCATTATTATTATTATTATTGCACCTATTAGTATATATCACCTATTATTATTATTATTATTATTATTATTATTATTATTATTATTGCACCTATTAGTATATATCACCCCTTATTATTATTATATCACCCCCTTTTCCAGCATATGTTTATATTAGGCCACAGACAGTTCATTCTCTCCATAGCAATGTGTGTCAGGTACAGGAATCTTTTTATTCTTTCTGCTTATTTTATTCTTTGCTTTTTTAGTTGCTAGGAAACCACTTCTTACCGAACCCTTAAGCTTTTAAATGATGACGGCCTCCGTACCACAAGGATAACCTAACTCTGCACACAACCACTGGGAAAATCATATGTTGCTAGCACAATCAAAGCAAACCTGCCTTGAGCTTGTGCTGCACCCTCCTTCAATGCACTCAGCTAGCGGGACCTCATGCTGCAAGAAGAAGATGAAAAATCTATATTGTTATGGGTAACATTGTACAGACACTGTGTCTTTAAAACGGGATTTACAAAACGGCAAACAGGGGACTTTTATAGTTTGTCCAGTGTGAAGGTCGTGTGGCAGTGGCTTTGGTCAGCGGGAGCCAGGGTAGGTAAGTATAAAACTTTATAGTTTTTTTTATATCCTTAAATCAGCCGCCAACCGTACGCCTCCTATTACACGGGCTGATGTAAGGTCGGTGGGTGATTTTTTAACATGCTAGAAGACAACGATCAGGCGAAGATCGGCTCCTCAGCTGATCGTTGTCTTTATTTAATCTGCCTAATTCATGTAATAGGGCCCTTATGGAAAAGATCTTGACGGTACTTGACCCTAACTTGCTGTGTAGTTGTGGCATCAGCACTTTGTGGGGGTCCCCACATAGCTCCCACTTTGCATTGTTCTTCCCCACAGAGAATTCTACCCGCTAAGGCCGGACCTGCCTGTGATTGTGCCTGAGTATTCCGGCTATCCCAAAGGCAAAAAAAGAAAGAATACTTTGTAACACCGCCTAGGAGGCCAAGAATGACGCCATTTTGAAATCTTTAATAACCTCCCAGCTAGAGATGAGCGAAGCAAATCTGGTGAATCAAGATTGGCTGCGAATCGCACTGTTAATATGCTTTGTTCTTCGAAGCAAAATCCTGACGATTCATTAAGGAAATTTGCAAAAAAACAAAATGGCAGCCGCACATGCTGTCTGGAGCGTCGCTGGGTGGAAGAAAGGGAGTAACTATAATCCGTAGCGGCTGTCCAATCAGCTGCAGGCCCCTCTGTGATGTCAGCACCTCCCCCTGTATATAAGGAGGTTCAGTAACGGAGACGGCCAGTCGGCTGTGTGTGGAGGAGAGAGCAGGATGGCAGCAGGCAGTTAGAGCCCTATTCCACCGGACGATTATCGTTCAGATTATCATTAAATCGTTTGAATCTAAACAATAATCGTTCGGTTGAAATGCAGTTAACGATTAACGACCGAACGAGAAATCGTTAATCGCTTTATAAGACCTGGACCTATTTTTATCGTTGCTCGTTTGCAAAACGTTCGCATTGAATAAGACGTTGTTCGGTCGTTCGCAGTAGATGCGAACGCAATAGCGAAGAAAAAGCGAAGAAAAAACTATCGCTAATACGATCATAAGTAACGATTATCGTTCCATGGAAATGAGTGAACGTTTTCAGGTCTTTCGCAATAGCGGTCGTTTGAGATTGTTAATCGTTAACGGTTATGCGAACGATAATCGTCTGGTGGAATAGGGCCCTTAGAGCAAAGGAGGAAGAGACAAACAGAGTGGTATAGGAACAGAGAGGAGAAGAAAGGAGAGGAGAAGAGAGGAGAGACTAACAGAGATATAGGGACAGAGAGGAGAAGAGAGCAGGGAGAGACTAACAGCAATATAGGGACAGAGAGCAGAGGATGGGAGAGACTAACAGAGCGATATAGGGACAAAGAGAAGAGGATGGGAGAGACTAACAGAGTGATATAGGGACAGAGAGGAATGGCTGAAATTGGATGAGTGACTGGCTGATTGACTTTTTTTTTTATTATGATTTTTCCGATTTATAATGGAGCTCTTTTTGCCTGACTCTTTCTTCTAACTCAAAGCAGGGAGAGGATATGCTGCAGTGTGATCTTCTCCCAGTTCTATCTCTAAACACTCAGACCCGGACTGATCAAAACTTTGTGACATATCAAAAGTTTTTTGGAACGACAGTGACACTTTAACACCCGGAAACCAAAAATCTTCGTAAAATTCTTACATAGTGTTATCTTACTGTTCTCTCCCAAATACAAGGCATAAACATCGGCATTTGTTGTTGTTGTTTTTTTGCAAAAACAAAGCTTAAAAAAATCATAAAAATAAAGAGTAATGTGATTATATAAGACAGGGGCGATGACCAGAAAGAAGTGAGAAAAATAAAAGGCCGGAGTCGATTGTAAGTCTGATGCAATCCCTTTCAAATTCTTTATTGGCGTAAGTAATAGAAGACAGCGGCACTTTTTACGAAACACTGCATGAGAAAACACAGGTGGGTAGGAGGAAAAAAAAAGAAGAAGAGAAAACACATTTCAAGATGAATGCAGTGGCGTAGCACAAGGCAGCTCTGTTGCAGGCCAGAGATCCGTTGAGCTTTGACCATATCCCTAGATTTAACTAGCTCCCATCTGCCGAGAGTTTTCTGCAGTTTGACATTCAGCGTAAAATTATAAATACTTTTTGAAAGTGTAGAAAATGTTAGAAATGTTTTCTGTACAAAATTTACAGAATAAGACCCCCCCCCCCTTCCATTCCATCCTGCCCTCCCCCAATAGTCTGATTCATCATCACAGTCTATTTCATTGTTCTTCCATGACCGCAAAGCTGCCGATCACCAACCTGCACAACAATACGGCAAACCAAGAAATCTGGAAACTAAATTATCACAACAAAAAATTCCTCCAGCAGACGTCTGATACAGAATGATGCTAATATACCTGCAGATACAGAAGAGGCAGTCACCCTGTGGCCTATACATTCATACACACAGAGGTAGAACAGATCCGGTTTGTTTGTTTTTTGAAGCCCCAGTTTGGCATCTATAAAGGTGCACGGGCTCCTTACAGGCCAATTTGTATGGAGGGGTTCTCCTTTAAAGATTTCCTTCCCTAGAAGCCCAGAGATAATAGTAAAATGTAAGGACCAGTCGAGTAGAATAGCACCCACAGGTCGTGCAAGCTCTGTAATGTACATCATCAGCATTTACACTAAAAAAGACTTTTTGTGATGCAACTTTCCAATTTTAAAGGGGCACTCCGGTACTAGAAAAATAAATTTTAATTAAACTACCTCAGGAGTTATCAGTACTGGCTTCAGCGTCTTTTCCATGTTTCACCATTGATAGGAAGTTGACTATAGAAGGACTACAGAATCTGTATTGTCCCCAGCGCATAAAACTCTGATGTCACTGGAGGTGGGGCTAGATCTTGTCTTTGTGCTCTAGCTCCACCCCCGTGACTGATGTCATCCTCTCTGACCAGCCCCTTCAGCCTACTTTTCAGCAGACGAGGAGTGAAAGCAGCAGGTGCTGCAACTTCAGTGAAATGAGATGTTCTGAAACAGCTTTGGGTGGGGAACTGGCAGGAGTGCTGGGGGAGGGGAGTAGGCAGGGTGGGAGGACTGGCGTACAGCAATGAATTCTGGAATTTGTAGTACTAAGCAACTGCTCAACCAGGAAGTACAATCACAAAATACAGAATTGGGACCCCAAAACTAATGGATTTTGGTGGTTTCAGAACTGGGGCAGACAGGTATGCTATATGCTTCTGCAGAATGTTTATTATCTTAACCTTATGTCGGAGTACCCCTTTAACTGCTGAGTGCTAGCTGCAGTCCATGAGACCATACTAAGTTGGGTGCAACTGGACTGCAGTTGTAGCTCAATAATTCTGATTGAAAAGTCTCCAGTTTCCATGTAGCAAAAAGCCTCCCGCCTTCAGTATATTCAGTGCACCCATGGGCTATGTTCATGCAATGTTTTTTTTCTTCTCTGTTTATCATTTTTAAAAATGACGTCCGTTATCTTGCAGTTTGGCCGTCCGTCAGTGCAATAACGGCTCTTGGTCCATTGTTCTAGTTTAGGTGGACTACGTGCCCCAAAAGACGTCAATTATATAGGAGAAGTCCGGCCATCTGTTTTTTGTTTTTTAAAGTCCAGGGCATGGGGGAAGTAACAAAGAGCAGTAACCCCCCTCTCCCCGTGCCTCTTCAGCCCCGGATGGACACTCAGGGACCCCGCCGGGCTCCGGGATCTCCGATGCTGCACATGTCATGACCCGGCTGATGGACTGAAGTGGGACGCTGCTCCAGTCACTGATTGGCTGAGCAGGCTGTCCATCAGCTAGCACAGGCATTTCTGTGACGTCTGGTGGGGGTCCTGGGCCGGTCCAGCCGCTCACCGCAGGCGCAGGAGAGGTAAGTTAGGATTCCTTAATACGTTCCTCTCTGTCCGTTTTTTTTTTTTTTTTTAAATAGCTGAACTTTTAATTCCCTGTGTGCAATGAACGTCCGTTATTCCTCAGACTTCCATGCAATTCCTTCAAGTCAATTAAAATAATGCAATACTGGACTTTTAAGAGAAAAAAAAGGCTGCCTTCTTCTTTTTTTAATTAATGTGAACAATGCCAATGGCCGTTATTTTGAAATTCTTTTCCTTGCTTTTTTTTTTTTTACTTAGAGTGAACATAGCCCAAGGCTGCAATCTATCTGCTGTTAGGCTGGTAAATGGTCTTATACTGACCTAGGATTGTTGGCAGTCAGATGATATAATATTTATAGAGAGATTATAAGACATTGACCCCCAGCACACACGAGGACTGCCTCTGCTGCCTCTGCTGCCCCCACTGCCTCTGCTGCCTTCGCTGCCCCACTGCCTCTGCTGCCTCCTTTGCCTTTACTGCCCCCACTGCCCCCACTGCCTCCGCTGCCTCCACTGCCTCCACTGCGTTCGCTGCCTCCCCTGACTCTGCTGCCCCCACTGCCTCCACTGCCTTCGCTGCGTTCGCTGCCTCCCCTGACTCTGCTGCCCCCACTGCCTCCGCTGCGTTCGCTGCCTCCCCTGACTCTGCTGCCCCCACTGCCTCCACTGCCCCCACTGCCTCCGCTGCGTTCGCTGCCTCCCCTGACTCTGCTGCCCCCACTGCCTCCACTGCCTCCGCTGCGTTCGCTGCCTCCCCTGACTCTGCTGCCCCCACTGCCTCCACTGCCTCCGCTGCGTTCGCTGCCTCCCCTGACTCTGCTGCCCCCACTGCCTCCACTACCCCCACTGCCTCCGCTGCCTCCACTGCGTTCGCTGCCTCCCCTGACTCCGCTGCCCCCACTGCGTTCGCTGCCTCCCCTGACTCTGCTGCCCCCACTGCCCCCGTTGCCCCCACTGCCTCCCCTGCCTTCGCTGCCTCCACTGCCCCCGCTGCCCCCACTGCCTTCGCTGCCTCCGCTGCCCCCACTGCCTCCGCTGCCCCCACTGCCTTCGCTGCCTCCACTGCCTTTGCTGCCTCCACTGCCTCCACTGCCCCCGCTGCCTCCACTGCCTGCGCTGCCTCCGCTGCCCCCACTGCCCCCACTGCCTTTGCTGCCTCCGCTGCCCCCATTGCCTCCACTGCCCCCACTGCCTTTGCTGCCTCCACTGCCTTCGCTGCCTCCCCTGCCCCCCGCTGCCTCCCCTGCCCCCTCTGCCTCCACTGCCTTCGCTGCCCCCCCCCCCCGCCTCCACTGCCTCTGCTGCCCCTACTGCCTTTGCTGCCTCCGCTGCCCCCACTGCCTCCACTGCCTTCGCTGCCTCCGCTGCCCCCCCCCCGCCTCCACTGCCTCTGCTGCCCCCACTGCCTTTGCTGCCTCCGCTGCCCCCACTGCCCCCACTGCCTTCGCTGCCCCCACTGCCTCCGCTGCCCCCACTGCCTCCGCTGCCCCCCCCGCCTCCACTGCCCCCACTGCCTTCTCTGCCTCCAATCTTACAGACACTCTAAATGGCATTTACAGTTTTTAGCAGAGGAACGAAAAGATTTATTTAATTTGAACAAACCCCAATAAGCGGCACGCTGGGTAATGCGCCGCTGTGTGAGAACGCTGCGTAGCTGGAGGGACAATTAAGTTACTGAACTGACGCCCAGCTGAGATAATTCAAGTGAAAATAACAGTGAAAGTAACACAAGGCATAAAAACGGCGGCTTATTCCACATAGGGAGGCAGTGCATTAATGGAGCTTTCTATGATTACAAGCCAGGAAGATTCTGTATGGATGGGAATCGGGCTCCATGACCGGACACCGCCAGCACAAATTAGAAGGGGATTTCAGAGATTGTATTATTCAGCTCAAGCGGACTAAACATGCCACAATACCCCTTAAAGAGGTACTCCAACAAAAAAGAGTGCCAGAGAGTTTTTATTTACTTCTATTAATAAATCTCAAGTCTTCCAGTACTTATCACCTGCTGTATGTCCTGCTAGAAGTGGTGTATTCTCTCCAGTCTGACACAGTGCTCTCTGCTGCCACCTCTGTCCATGTCAGGAACTGTCCAGAGCAGGAGAGGTTTTCTATGGGGATTTGCTGCTGCTCTGGACAGTTCCTGACATGGACAGAGGTGGCAGCAGAGAGCACTGTGTCAGACTGGAGAGAATACACCACTTCTTGCAGGACATACAGCAGCTAATAAGTACTGGAAGACTGGAATTTTTTTAATAGGAGTAATTTCTAAATCTCTGGCACTTTCTGACAACCAGTAGTTCTTATACTGTTGCTCCCCATTTTTATCTTAGGATAGATATATGTTTATTAGAGATGAGTGCAACTTGAGCGTGCAGCATTTAAATATTGGTGGCTGAGGAAGTTGGATGCAGCCCTAGGAAGTCCTGGTGGATACAGCCTGTGGCCTTTGGCTGTATCCAGGTTTTTTCAGACTCCTTAGGACTGATTCCAACTTCTTCAGCTACTGATATTGAAATTCTGACCAATAGGACTCCAGCTGCGCTCATCTCCGGTGTTTATACCAAGCAGCACACTTACATTCAGTCACTGAGGATTTACCATCCACATAAACACACAATCCTTGCACATGTCACCCTAGCTAGGATTTGAACTCAAGAGGCAGAACTGCAGGGCAGCAATGTTAAAGGAGTATTCCACTCAGACATAACTTGTGATATGTTGCTGCCCATGGTGAGGCTAACAATTCCTTCCATACTTGTTATTATCTATTCAGTCTCCTTCCCCCAGTTCTCAGCTGCTGCTTTCTGCTGAAAACACAAAAATCTGTGTGTGAGCTTTTCTCTCATTCTCTCCCCCCTCCCTTCTGAGACAGCTGATAAAAACAAGTCCCTGACTGGCTGTATCTGCAACACTGTAGCTTCTTTTTAATGCTGGGAGGGTTAATCACAGTGTATTCCTAACCAACTTTAACTCAGAATAACCCTCTCAGCATTACAAAGAAGCTACAATGTTACAGATACAGCCAATCAGGGAGCTGATTACATTAGCTGTCTCTGAAGGGAGGGGGGAGGAGGGGAGACAGAGAGAAAAGCTCACACACAGATTTTTGTGTCTTCAACAGAAAGCAGCTGATGAGAACTGGGGGAAGGAGACTGAATAGATAATAACAAGTATGGAAGGAATTGTTAGTCTGACCATGGGCCGCAACATATCAAAAGTTGTGTTTGAGAGGAGTACCACTTTAACCACTGAGCCACCATAGAATATAACAATGTCTATAAACCTATATATCTCCACAGCAGTAAGGGTGGCCATCTAATAATGATGAGAATTACAGCCTCAGTCAATGTCTATCGCCATAGCCTTAAAGTGCGCCTTACTATACTCCGACCCTATACTTACTGGTGTTCAGAGAGGTGGCTTGTCAGTCGCTGACTCAGGCAGAAGAACGGCCAGGCACACCACTGAGCTCATTAAGTAAATGCAATGAAAAGGGCAACTCATTTCCTTCTGCCGCAGGCTACACAGGGACGTCCATTTGTTATAGATTGGCCAGCCTGCTGTCATCACAGGCCGTCCAGCTCACCATCAAACACTCATTTCATACAGTACAACATGCTCGGCTCCTGTGTTCTTTTGCTTAATTTAATATATATATCGACTACTTTAGCTGCGTGAACTAAATGATGGTTAGAAGTGGTCGAGTCATCAGCTCATTTGTGCAACCTCGGCAATTACCCCAGCAAATTAAGTGGGAGAATGAAGAGCAAAACATTTACTGAGGGTCATATTACAGGAGAGATGCACATTACCCATAATGTAAGGGAGGGCTCCGGGCCCAGTATTACACATTTACCATCATGGTGACCCCTCCTTTGCTGCTGCTTCTATCATTTCTGCTCACATATCACCTTCCCAGTGCATCAATAACCTCTTCTATCTGTAGTGCTGTAATTAATGAATCCCCCAGCACACTGCCAGCTTGTTTGGTCCAGCACTATGTGAATAGCAGCATAGCGGCTGTAGTATTACACACATGAACAGATGACCATGTAATACAGTAAAGTAGGATTCCCGAAGTCCCTAATCGTCCAGGTATAACTCCATAAATCCACAATCTCTGTGTACAAACATGTGCATAGAGTTTTTATGGTTTTTTTTTTATGTTTATGTGTTTCCTCTCGGAATCTCACTTTCCTTCCAACACCTGAACCTGGACCATGTATCCTGGCACACAGAATGAGGTTAATATTGGGATGATGGGGTGATTTATTCCAATTGTGAGGTTTCAGTCAAGAAAGACCTTCTTCAGACTCTGGTTGCTCTAGTTCCTGGAAAGATGGGTGGCATTAGGTGGGAGCGGCGCTCTGTGCCGCGGGTGGAAAACTCTTGGAGCGCCGCTCTCACCCTGATGCTCCTCATCTTTGGGCTATGTTCCCACAATGTAAAAATTGTAATTGTTATTAAAGAGACTCTGTCAGTAGGTTTATGGCGTCCTATCTCAGGGCAGCATAAAGACAGAGAAGCTGAACAGAATGATGTATCACTTACATTGTTCTGTGCAGCTGATCCAGAGATCTCCTCCTGAATAACATGGACAATAAGTAGACCTCTCCATTATGTGCATGTGCTCAGTAGTCCCGGATATTCATGAGAAGCAGAAAACTCCGCCCACCAGCTGCTGATTGGCAGTTATCCATCCATGCTGTATATAGGCAGTCACCTGTCAATCAGCAGCTGGAGGGCGGGGGGAGGGGTGTGGCAAGAATTCTATTCTCCTGCATATTAGGAGAATGGCTGAGCAGAATGATGTAAGTAATACACCGACCTGTTCAGCATTTCTGTCACTGCTTTATGCTGCCCTTCATGTATTTTGAATTGTATGTCGGTTACAATTAGAATAATTCAAACATTACTCGTCCTACTCTGCGGAGTCCTGTTCTTTCAGGGTTTTTTATTATTAGGGATCTCTTTCACTTTCCCTTTGTGGTTGCTTTAAAGTGACTGTACCACCAGGCCCAGGCTGAAGCACTGGAGGCGGCTGACCCACCCTTAGTGGGAGGAAACCCCAGCCCCTCTCTGATAGGGTTCCATTGATTCTAATGGAGTCAGGTCATGGAGGGGCTGGGGTTTCTTCCCACTGGGGGTGGGTCGGCCGCCTCTAGTGCTTCAGCCTGGGCCGGGTGGTACAGTCACTTCAAATATGTAGAAACAAAACAAAAGTTGAAAGACAACAAAACTTGAGAAACGAGGAGCCCTTCAGAAAGGCATAAGCGGCAACCTTCTATATATATCTTCTATCATCTGCATTTCGCTTCCCTTCCAGTATTTTCGCCCATACGACCAATGAGTCCTTAGTCGCAGCCTCTGCCTGTAATTAGCCTCATTAGTTAAGTACTCGAGCACATCCAAGGGTTCTAGATGAAACGTCAATGAGAGATGTTCTTGTATCAATAAACCTACACGTATCCACAAGAGGAAGCATCATTTGGCGTCATATCAGGGCCCCATAGTATTCTACCCATAAGAGATTTCCTACTGATTCCAAGGAACACTGCAAACAGCCCAACATTATAGCAAACCTTATATACTCCACCAACACATTCACCAAACAGGAACCTCTCGTTGCATCTGGTTCTGGTGCAAATTGTTCACAGTAAATTGATATTTATCCCTCTATTCAAAAGTCACGTCCACATATATTTACTTATCTGCTATTTACTCGTGGCGAGTGGTCGGACCTCATGTGCGTCACAGAGAAACTACTACTGAACTCTACTACTAAAATAAAAATTTTTGTTTTGTGCAAAAAAAATTGCGAAGCAGTTCTTGACTTTTTTAGCCCCCAAAAAAGCACGAAAATTGTGCAAGATTTATCAAGGCCGGTGCTCCTAATGATGCATTTTGCACATGGTCCGGAGATTTTTGCACACTATGTGATAAGTGCCCTGGCACACAAATGATGAACATGCCGCTCAATGTTCTATGTAGATAAAGCTTTAACCCGGGTTCATGCGACATATTTTTTAATTACAAACAGCCATTGTTGCACATTTCAACAATGGGCGCTATTTATTGAAAAAATACAATGCATTGTTTTTTATGGAATCCAAACCAGAGTGTCTACACACTGGGATTCCATGCGGCCGCACAGAAAACTGACATGTCAGTTTTGTGCGGCTGCTACTCATTGAGTAGTGGCCGCACAAGGCTGACAGAGCAGATAATGTAAAGTGCGGTTCCGACCGGAATTTACATTGTCTAATTGCTAATTTGATTGCACGCACACCCGAATGTGCCTGCATTGCAATTCAAAAGAAATTAAGTTCATCTGGCCGGCACTGCAGTACCAGCCAGGTTGAACTTTACAGACAGCGGCTGTTCTGCGACATGGCCGTGTCACAGAACGGCCGCTGTCATACATCGTGTGAACCTAGCCTAAATGTGGTTATCCAGCACTGAAACACTCATGGTCTATCGTCAGGATTGGCCAGCAATATTAGGTCAACAGGGATCCAACCCCCAAGACCATTGGTGAACAGCTGTTTAAAGGCGTTTAAAGTGCGCTTAAACCTGTTTGCGCTCCCCAAGTGTCCTCATCTGTGTCTCCGATGTACTTAGCCGCCTCCAGCCAATTACTGACTGAGACGGGAGAGCACAGCAGCCAGTGATTGGCTGTCCCATCTCAGTCAGTCACTGATTGGAAACACGAGCTGTCAGTCTCATGACTGGAGTGACAGCACACTCGGCCAATCAGTGACTGACTGAGACGGGATAGTGCAGCAGGCAGTAATTGGCTGCGCAGGCTGTCCTGCTTGTCTGGAGAGTAACAGCCCACTCAGCCAATCACTGGCCGCGGTGCTGTGCCGTCTCAGTCAGCAATTGGTTGAGTGGGCTGGATGCAGCTGAAGACACCAGAGACACAGAGAAGGAGCAGACAGGTAAGTATTGCACCAAAACAGCTAAACAATTGTTCTGATGGTTTAGTTAAGGTTTAAAAAATAAGTACAACTCCCATCATGCCTGGACATGCTTTAGCTTCGGCTGTCCAGGCATGATGGGAGTTGTAGTGACCCCCCTGTGGTATAGAATGACTGCTGGGAGGTATCGTCATCTCTACCTTCACCTTCTGTGTTTCCGAGTTCTCCATATTTCTCTGTTTTGCTAAGTGCTTTGTTGTTACTTTTATGTCCTTTTGTCTTTTCCTTTATTCTTTTTGTTGTTTTCTTCTCTTATATAGCAGCTGGCGAGATATAAACGGCTTGTTTTAAACAATTGTGACAGACTACAATAGAAGAATATTAGCATTTCTATCCCTGGGAGGATGTGTCCTATTTCTCTGGCTAGGAATATTTTTCAGCAGCTGATTTTTGTATTTCCGACCCTGCAGAACGGTCTCAGTGTGCGCCCAGGTATCAGCCAGCCCCTTTAATCATCACTTATTCTTTCCCTTACTATCTCGAGGGACAACAGACCCAAAGACTATCGGGCTCTCTTTACTTTGAATTATGGGTCCTTTTTTATTTTTAATTCATAAGATGCAGAAACTCATATTAAGCGCATAGTTCATTAAAAAAATTAGGTTATAGGGCGTTTTAGGGTTCCATTAAAGAGGTACTCCGGCAATTTATTCTTTCTTTCAAATCAACTGGTGTCAGAAAATTTAGATTTTTTTATTTACTTCCATTTAAAAGTTTCCAGTCTTCTAATACTCATCAGCTGCTGTATGTCCTGCAGGAAGTGGTGTAATCTCTCCAGTCTGACACAGTGCTCTCTGCTGCCACCTCTGTCCATGTCAGGAACTGTCCAGAGAAGGAGAGGTTTTCAATGGGGATTTGATGCTGCTCTGGACAGTTCCTGACATGGACAGAGATGGCAGCAGAGAGCACAGTGTCAGACTAGAAATAATATGCCACTTCCTGCAGGACATACAGCAACTGATAGGTACTGGAAAGCTTGAGATTTTTAAAACAGAAGTAAATTACAAATCTATGTAACTTTCTGACACCAGTTGATGTGAAAGGAAAAATAAATAAATTGTGATCAGTCCCATGTTACAACAACTTATGTTTTATCCAATAAAAGGAGATACACAAACAATTTAGAGGGTTTTTTAGTGTCAGATCATGCAGCCCTATGGAAGCGATGCCTTGTGAACTTTCACATGCAGAAGCAAACACTTGAATGATGTCATCTCGGCAGAAGACAATCCAAAGTGTGAACATGGCTCAATCATTATCAGTAATGGGACGTTAACACTGAGGAATAGGCGAGGAATTGAAGAGGAAGGTTTTCTGCTTGTAATTTCCTCTTCTTCAGCTCTGGCAGAATAGGCGCAGAATGCTAGCGGAAAGAGGAAATTCAATGCCCCCATTGACTTCTATGGGTTTCTCTAGCGGAATCAATGACATGTCAATACTTTGGGCGGAAAACGGATCCGTGGCGGAACATTCCACACGTAAATTCCGGTGTGGGAACAACAGAGCGAAAATCTCATTGACACAATGGGACATTGCTCTGTACATGTTTTACAGGAAGAATTTTAAGCGGAATATGCATAAAATGAAGAGCGGATTCCGCTCCAAATTCCTCCCCTATTCCTTAGTGTGAACATACCCTAAGGAAACACAATGATAAATATGGACCAATCTGAATGTATCTGCTTTTCTCTGACTAGTTCCAAGACGACCATTAAAACTAGTGTTCATTATAATTTTTTTACAGTTGAGTAGGGGGGGGAGGGGGTTGTCAAACAATACCGCGTTCTTGTATTGGGCATAGGGTGTCTGCTCTGTGAACGTGCCCCCTGTACTGTATGGGAGAAGCAGCATGCTGCCGGTAACCTAACAAAGAATACAAACTAGACACCAATAAAGGACGGCTCTCAACCTACCCAGTCACTAATGTACAATCTCACATCAATCAGTCGGATCTCTAAAACCGGAGAGGGTCTTCCAATTCCCCCATCAGTTCTATCATCAAAGAAAAAAACATCTTAAAAAAATAAAATTGGCGTTTCGTTTGCCTTTCCGCCGAGCGTGTAGGACAAACGGGAGACAATTTATTGTAGGTAAAGTCAAGACTTTTCCTCCCCCATCTACATTACCTGCTAGAGAAGGCCAGAGTAGTGCGGCCATAGGACAGCGCTCTGCAGCGGTTTCTAGCGTATGGGGGGGGGGTGCATATTCCGGGTCAGTATAGAGGGATGTGCACAACTGGCCCTCGCAAATCAATACAGCGCATAGGATGACCGTCAGGAATGGTAACAGCCCTGGCCAAAAAAACATCGCTTCTAATAGACTTCTAGCACTCCAGTCTCTGAGGAGGTTAGAGTTTCCCTTTTGAGCAATCCCACCTACAGGTGGGCTACAAGGGGGCAGCCCATGGCTTGTTCTCATGTGAGAGTGCAAGGCTCCACCTGGGCACAGTCTTCACTGTCTTCTCTACACGTTCCTCCACCGTCAGGTTTTCCGAAGCTCGAGGAGGAGAAGAGTAGTGTCAGGACGGGGAGAAGGCAGATGTAGAAAAGGGGGAACTAAGATGCCAATGTACCACGCCAGATATCCGTCACAGCCTAGAAGAGGAAAAAGATGTTAGAAAGCCGTGCAGGTGCATGAGGGGAAAACTAAGCAAAGTCTATTCTATAACTAGTATGGTGGGTTATGGCCAGATACAGTATGCAGGAGGGGGTCACTGGATATTTCAATTAAAGCAAATGTACCATCAGGTATATTCACTTCAATTTGACCCATGGATAGATCGGCGCCGGTGGACCGCGGCCCGGTTCCCATGTACAGCGCTGTTCTATCTACCGGGTCGGGGGTGAAACGGGTCGGGGGTGAAACGTTATTTTAATTTGTCATTTGGTATCATTGATCTCCCTGCCTCTCCCTGCCGCTCATCCCGGGAGCCTGGAAAAGCTGCATCCAGTCTTCTTCCAGCTTCCCAGGACTGGATCCGGCTTTTCCATGTACTTGGGGGGAGTGGAAGGGAGATCAAAGGCTGATAAGCAAATCGCCGAGCTAACCAATTAATTTGCATTATTTTTACTGTAATTTTGCTCATCTCTAGTAATAATAATTCTGTGCGGATTAACGTTTGTGAAGGAAACTAATAAAAATAGGGAGCAGTAATGGAGACTAATAATCCACTAATTCGGTGCACTCACTCCGCTGACTTCCAAAAGTGACCTGGATGAGAGAGGCGTCTGTTCCGCTTTGGCAGTTTTTCCAGCATCTCCATCAGTTTGGTGAACGTCGGCCGTTCTTCCTGATCATAGGCCCAGCAGAAAAGCAAAATGTCCTGGAATCATGGAGAAATATTTTATTGTCATGTAAAGGAAGAGCAGCCGGGGGTCCGCGGAGCACGGAACACATCCATCTGCCCCAAGATACAACAGATTGGTATAAAACAATTACTGAGCAGAACAAAAGAACAGAAGTATCTTTTTGATTGACATAAACCTTAAAGGGGTTTTCCAGGATACTGATGGCCCATCCTTAAAGTGAATGTTCCACTAGGACAACACATTTTATTTTTTCAGCACCTTATCAGCACGGGGATCCCGGTGAGGCAGTGTATAGAGATGAGCTGGTGCAAACCAAGAAAACTGCTGAGTGTGGGAACCGAGCGGTGTTTTCAAAAAAGTACCACACCGCCCGGGTGCTGATAAGTACTGAAAAGAAATTGATGGTACAATCACTTTAAGGTGCACACAAACTTTATATGAAGAATGGACAATGGGTTCGACTGACTGTATAAGGCATATGCGGGCTCCAGACTGTCATAGATAGATATTGGTGAAGAGTAGGGTCAAGCATGCCGAATCTTTTCCACCTGACCTTTTTGTTCTCAAGGGCATAAGTTGATGCCACAGCTGTCTGGCTGCCTATGGGAAACGGATGAACATTCTACTGGACGGAACGTCCGTGTACGCAGGCAGGCCTGGGGCCAAAAACTGTGGGCCAACATTTATAGAAGGTGCATTGGTGGGCGTCCGACCCCAAGGACTTCCTAAAGATCTTCAAACAATTAAAGGGGTTATCCAGCGCTAGAAAAACATGGCCACTTTCCCCCTACTGTTGTCTCCAGATTGGGTGGGGTTTTGAAACTCAGTTCCATTGAAGTAAATGCAGCTTAATTGCAAACCGCACCTGAACTGGAGACAACAGTAGGGGGGAAAGTGGCCAAGTTTTTGTAGCGCTGGATAACCCCTTTAAGGGGGAAAAGCCTTGGCCATATTGAGGTGCTTGTGTAATGGTCCTGCAGATTAGCGCTGATCACTGTTCCTGTGTAGACAATGAAGGAGCCACAGCAATAAGTGGACTGTTATCAGGCAAAAAACAATGGTCTATTCTAAGAAAAGATCATCAATGTAAAGAATCCAGAAAACCCCCTTTAAGACAGGTAAGAATATTAAAGGGGTATTCCACTCAAACATAACTTTTGATATGTTGCTGCCCATAGTGATACTGACATTTCCTTCCATACTTGTTATTATCTATTCAGTCTCCTTCCCCCAGTTCTCAGCTGCTGCTTTCTGCTGAAAACACAAAAATCTGTGTGTGAGCTTTCTTCTCTGTCTCCTCCCCCTTTATCTGCAACCTTGTAGCTCCTTTGTAATGTTGGGAGGATTAATCTAAGTTCAAGTTGCTAATGAACTCACTGTGATTAACCCTCCCAGCATCACAAAGAAGCTACAATGTTGCAGATACAGCCTGCCACGGACTTGTTTACATCAGCTGTCTCAAAAGGGAGGGGGAGAGGCGGAGAAGAGAGAGAAAAGCTCACACAGATATTTTTGTGTCTTCAGCAGAAAGCAGCAGCTGAGAACAGGGGGAAGGAGACTGAATACATAATAACAATTATGGAAGGAATTGTTAGTCTCATCATGGGCAGCTACATATCAAAAGTTATGTATGAGTGGAGTACTCTCCTGTCGTCAGGTTCAAGCTGCCCAAACCAGCCTGAAGCAAGGACCGGCTCCTTTATAACCTATGGTGGAAATCGGCCAGGAGCAGGACTGTGAGTCAGTCGGATGGTAAGCGGTCACTCCTCCCGCCCCACCAGCCCTGATCTCTTCCTACACCCGAGGCCGTCAGAGAGAAGCCGCTGGGGACCGCCCTGATGACTCGAAGCCCCGTTCCCAGCTGCTGTTATAATTATAAGCTGTCATCACTTACACGTCGAAGTTTATTCTAGCAAATAAATACTACAAACCCTGGAAGGAACTGCAATCAATATAAGATAATTAGATTATTTCTGCCTTTATTGCTGCAGGAGGTATCCAGCACTTATCCAGCAGATGTTCCTCCACCTGTTTATTATCTATTGATCAGATGAATAGAAATCCCCGATAGGACAGATAGTGATACTGGTTGATTATATAAGCTGTGTCTGGGTGTATGCTGATCCCTCTCGGACCGGTGTAGGAAATACTTACACAGAAAACCATAAGCTTATTCTGCACACGGTGATAAGGCTTCATTCACACAGCATCCTTCATACTAACATTAGTTCCACATTTAGATGGTGCTGAGTATGGACACTTGTCCATGGCATGGATCTGGCATTGCTTAAGGGCAATTTTTCTTTCATTCAACCAAAAAATGATATAGATTTGTAATTTACTTCTATTTAAAAAATCTCCAGTCTTCCAGTACTTATCAGCTGATGTATGTCCTGCAGGAAGTGGAGTATTCTTTCCAGTCTGACACAGTGCTGCCACCTCTGTCCATGTCAGGAACTGTCCAGAGCAGCAGCATATCCCCATAGAAAACCTCTCCTGCTCTGGACAGTTCCTGACATGGACAGAGGTGGCAGCAGAGAGCGCTGTGTCAGACTGGAGAGAGTACACCACTTCCTGCAGGACATACAGCAGCTGATAAGTACTGGAAGACTGGAGATCTGCAAACAAAGGTGAATTACTAATTTATAAAATTTTGTGACACCAGTTAATTTGAAAGAATTTTTTATTTGCCAGAGTACCCCTTTCATTTAATTAAAATGAATGGGGCTTATCTGCAATGCTCGATAGAACCTGTGCACAAGTGGGGCGCTTCTTCAGCCTGTTTTCCTGATCTCATAGAACGTTCCATTCGCTCAGCTAACCTTTTTACATCCATATTGTACAGACATGCCAGAACATGCAACCTAAAAAGTGAGCGTGATCTCGCTATGAATAGTGACTGGGAACCTACAGACTGAGGGACAGAAAATAAAACAACCACAGGCGACGGAAAGCATTGTCTTATATTCACGTTTTACTTACTGATATTTCCTTTCCCATTCCAATTTGGCTAAGATTTGGCTTCATGCCTGTTCCCACTTGCCATATGATGGCCTCCGCAGGTTGGCTTTTGAATGGCCACTCTCGGGCATGCAACTCATACCAAATAGTTCTGTGGATAAGCAATACAGTATTAATATACCATGAGTATACATATAATAATTATATTAGATAAAATATTTGATAGGTCTTGCTTAAAGGGGTATTCCACTTAAAAATGTTGCTGCCCACAGTGAGACTAACAATTCCTTCCATACTTGTTATTATCTATTCAGTCTCCTTCCCCCAGTTCTGAGCTGCTGTTTTCTTCTGAAGACACAAAAATCTGTGTGTGAGCTTTTCTCTCTGTCTCTCCCTCCTCTCCCCTCCCTTCTGAGAGGGCTGATGTAAACAATTCCCTGGCAGGCTTCATCTGCAACATTGTAGCTTCTTTGTAATGCTGGGAGGGATAATCTGAAGTCAAGTTGCTGATTGACTCACTGTGATTAACCCTCCCAGCATTACAAAAAAACAAAATGTTGCAGATACAGCCTGCCAGGGATTTGTTTACATCAGCTGTCTTAGAAGGGGGGGGAGACAGAGAGAAAGGCTCACACACAGATTTTTGTGTCTTCAGCAGAAAGCAGCAGCTCAGAACTGGGGGAAGGAGACTGAATATATAATAACAAGTATGGAAGGAATTGTTAGTCTCACCATGGGCAGCAACATATCAAAAGTTATGTTTGAGTGGAATACCCCTTTAAGGCCTGAAGTCAACCTTCATTTATCAGGCTTTCATTCCCATCCGTCACTTAGCCATCTTCTTTCGGAGCGCACCATTTTCTTGGCATCCATGACACACTTTATTCCATGTCCGTTGTTTGTAATGTAACATTCTTCGGAAAGATGGTGTTTTCTATAATGTATTCTCCCACTCCGCTAATAATATTTCATTATTTCTACTTACCCAAGTGCAAATACATCAGAGTGCTTGGAGAATGGAAGTTTATCCTCCTCCGTGTCAGGAGACAGCTGCCGTATTATTTCAGGAGCCAAATGACACAGCCAACCATTAGGGATCCGCAGCTTGTCTTCTCGTCTGATCAATGCAGAAAAGGAATAGTCTATGTCAATATTTGTGCGCTAGATTAGGAGTATTCTGTGTATTTAAACATGGCAATAAACCAACGTTATAAAAGGAAGAATGGAACATCTGCTATCAAACAAGAGGAGGAAGAAATCTGACGGCCACGGACTCGCAGTATACATTACTATTAGGCAGAAGAACTTTATGATTCTCATGGGTCATCTAATTCCTGTTTTATTACATTTATGAATTTATCGGTAGAACCGAGTCGGTAGAACTCACCAGAAAAGTGTCTGCACAACCACCATTGTTTATTGTTCAAACACATTAAAAAGAAACTTTGCGAAGTTAAAGGGGGACTCAATTGGTGTATTTCTATTTAAAGATCTCAAGTCTTCCAGCTGCTGTATGTCCTGCAGGAAGTGGTGTATTCTCTCCAGTCTGACACAGTGCTCTCTGCTGCCACCTCTGTCCATGTCAGGAACTGTCCAGAGCAGCAGCAAATCCTCATAGAAAACCTCTCCTGCTCTGGACAGTTCCTGACATGGACAGAGGTGGCAGCAGAGAGAACTGTGTCAGACTGGAGAGAATACACCACTTCCTGCAGGACATACAGCAGCTGATAAGTACTGGAAGACTTGATATTTTTTAATAGAAGTAAATTACAAGTCTATATAACTTTCTGACACCAGTTGATTTGAAATACAAAGATTTTTGTCGGAGTACCCCTTTAAGAATCCTACCAGTTTTCTATCTGCAGCTCATGTGGAGGCCTATGTATCCCTGTGGCTATAGATGAATAACTCTGTGATCTGCTCCTGCTCTCCCTTTCATCCTCAGTTCTTTATTACTATTGAAATGTATGTTAGCAAGAAGTTAGGGGCCAGATGTAAGGAGGAGTGAATGGGACTGCAGAGAGTTAGTAATCTGGTACAATGGAGAAAAACCGTAAATAACAGGTGGTGGACCAACGCTAGGAGTTGTATCCAACACTTATTTATTAAAGTGCTAACAAATATGTACAGTGTGAATTGTCCCGGGTCAGGGATAAACAGCAAAATAGAGAAAGGGATAAATAGAATATATAAGCCTATTTTACCCTGCCTCAACGCTAGAGAGCCGCTAGGATAGGGCGCCCCCCTTACCCAGCGGAGCGATACCCTACACTAGTGGTGGAATAGGTTCCACCTATCCATTGTCTAGTGTTGGTCGTAGTCTGATAGATTAACCGCTAGGTCAGTATGCACTGTGCGTCTGGTAATGTGAATTAGCTGTTGATGGGTTAATTGAATTTGCGTATCCAAAATGTCATGGATGATATGTGTAGGGTATCGCTCCGCTGGGTAAGGGGGGCGCCCTATCCTAGCGGCTCTCTAGCGTTGAGGCAGGGTAAAATAGGCTTATATATTCTATTTATCCCTTTCTCTATTTTGCTGTTTATCCCTGACCCGGGACAACTTTAATAAATACGTGTTGGATACAACTCCTAGCGTTCGTCCACCACCTGTTATTTACAATTTTTCTTTATATCTGTTTTCATACAGCGGGGACGATAAATCTTTATCTAATTTTAAGGACTGCAATACTTAGTTTCTAATCTGTTACAATGGAGACACAGGGGTCGGCACAGGAGCTGGAGACAGAAAGTCTAAACTGTTTGTTGTAATGTGGGATGGCGGCTAAATGAATGTGGATTTATTAGACACAAATCGATTAATGGTTAAAGGGGAACTATCAGCCGGTTCCGGAGCAGTTAGTAGCTTACTCCACGGTCCAGTGAGACTGTTAGGAGCACTGCCCCACCCCATAGCACTGATCCGCCCGCCCCCATAGCACTGATCCAGCCCGCCCCCATAGCACTGATCCAGCCCGCCCCCATAGCACTGATCCGCCCGCCCCATAGCACTGATCCAGACTGCCCCCATAGCACTGATCCGCCCGCCCCATAGCACCGATCCAGACTGCCCCCATAGCACTGATCCGCCTGCCCCATAGCACTGATCCAGCCCGCCCCTATAGCACTGATCCAGCCCGCCCCCATAGCACTGATCCAGCCCGCCCCCATAGCACTGATCCGCCCGCCCCATAGCACTGATCCAGACTGCCCCCATAGCACTGATCCGCCCGCCCCATAGCACCGATCCAGACTGCCCCCATAGCACTGATCCGCCTGCCCCATAGCACTGATCCAGCCCGCCCCTATAGCACTGATCCAGCCCGCCCCCATAGCACTGATCCAGCCCGCCCCCATAGCACTGATCCGCCCGCCCCATAGCACCGAT
Organism: Dendropsophus ebraccatus; assembly: GCF_027789765.1. Lineage (NCBI taxonomy): Eukaryota > Metazoa > Chordata > Amphibia > Anura > Hylidae > Dendropsophus > Dendropsophus ebraccatus. The sequence goes on along the minus strand of NC_091456.1, from coordinate 5,838,425 downwards.
CCAGACTGCCCCCATAGCACTGATCCGCCTGCCCCATAGCACTGATCCAGCCCGCCCCCATAGCACTGATCCAGCCCGCCCCCATAGCACTGATCCAGCCCGCCCCCATAGCACTGATCCAGCCCGCCCCCATAGCACTGATCCAGCCCGCCCCCATAGCACTGATCCGCCCGCCCCATAGCACTGATCCAGCCCGCCCCCATAGCACTGATCCGCCCGCCCCATAGCACTGATCCAGCCCGCCCCCATAGCACTGATCCAGCCCGCCCCCATAGCACTGATCCGCCCGCCCCATAGCACTGATCTAGCCCGCCCCCATAGCACTGATCCTCCCACCCCATAGCACTGATCCAGCCCGCCCCCATAGCACTGATCCAGCCCGCCCCCATAGCACTGATCCGCCCGCCCCATAGCACTGATCCAGACTGCCCCCATAGCACTGATCCGCCCGCCCCATAGCACCGATCCAGACTGCCCCCATAGCACTGATCCGCCTGCCCCATAGCACTGATCCAGCCCGCCCCTATAGCACTGATCCAGCCCGCCCCCATAGCACTGATCCAGCCCGCCCCCATAGCACTGATCCGCCCGCCCCATAGCACTGATCCAGACTGCCCCCATAGCACTGATCCGCCCGCCCCATAGCACCGATCCAGACTGCCCCCATAGCACTGATCCGCCTGCCCCATAGCACTGATCCAGCCCGCCCCCATAGCACTGATCCAGCCCGCCCCCATAGCACTGATCCAGCCCGCCCCCATAGCACTGATCCAGCCCGCCCCCATAGCACTGATCCAGCCCGCCCCCATAGCACTGATCCGCCCGCCCCATAGCACTGATCCAGCCCGCCCCCATAGCACTGATCCGCCCGCCCCATAGCACTGATCCAGCCCGCCCCCATAGCACTGATCCAGCCCGCCCCCATAGCACTGATCCGCCCGCCCCATAGCACTGATCTAGCCCGCCCCCATAGCACTGATCCTCCCACCCCATAGCACTGATCCAGCCCGCCCCCATAGCACTGATCCAGCCCGCCCCCATAGCACTGATCCAGCCCGCCCCCATAGCACTGATCCACCCGGATTTGGCGCTATGGGGGCGGGCAGTGCTCCTAACAGTCTCACTGGACCGTGGAATAAGCTACTAACTGCACTGGAACAGAGACATTCTATAAGAGACACACTATAAGAGACACACTATAAGAGACATACTATAAGAGACACACTATAGGAGATATACTATAAGAGACACACTATAAGAGACATACTATAAGAGACACACTATAAGAGACACACTATAAGAGACACACTATAAGAGACACACTATAAGAGACACACTATAAGAGACATACTATAAGAGACACACTATAAGGGACACACTATAAGAGACACACTATAAGAGACACACTATAAGAGACACACTATAAGAGACATACTATAAGAGACACACTATAAGAGACACACTATAAGAGACACACTATAAGAGACACACTATAAGAGACATTCTATAAGACACATACTATAAGAGACACACTATAAGAGACATACTATAAGAGACACACTATAAGAGACACACTATAAGAGACACACTATAAGAGACATTCTATAAGAGACATACTATAAGACACATACTATAAGAGACATCCTATAAGAGACACACTATAAGAGACATACTATAAGAGACACGCTATAAGAGACACGCTATAAGGGACACACTATAAGGGACACACTATAAGAGACATACTATAAGAGACATGCTATAAGAGACACGCTATAAGACACACTATAAGAGACACACTATAAGGGACACACTATAAGAGACACACTATAGGAGACATACTATAAGAGACATTCTATAAGAGACACACTATAAGAGACACACTATAAGAGACACACTATAAGAGACACACTATAAGAGACATACTATAAGAGACACACTATAAGAGACACACTATAAGAGACACACTATAAGAGACATTCTATAAGAGACATACTATAAGACACATACTATAAGAGACACACTATAAGAGACACTCTATAAGAGACATACTATAAGACACATACTATAAGAGACACACTATAAGAGACATACTATAAGAGACACGCTATAAGAGACACGCTATAAGGGACACACTATAAGAGACACACTATAAGAGACGCACTATAAGAGACGCACTATAAGAGACACACTATAAGAGACATACTATAAGAGACACGCTATAAGAGACACGCTATAAGGGACACACTATAAGGGACATAGCTTCCTCCTCAGCAATAGGGACATATTAGAAGGTTGGATTCCTCTATACTGATGATAGTTCCCCTTTAATACCAGAGCTGAGGGAAGCGGCTTTGTTACGATTCGTATGAAGCAGAACGCTCGGCTTTTGAATCCTGATGTCTGGGCTCTCAATGGAGAATCCCGAGGATCACCTGAAAAACATAGATATAGCTATAGGACCAGCATAGGCTGCATCCATTATTTCCAGGTGATCCACCGTCTCCACTGAGCGCCCAGGCATCAGGGTTTCTGCTTCATATGAATCGTAACAAAGCCGCTTCCCTCATCTCTACTTAATACTACAGATAAGCGCAACTCAAGCATGCTGGAGTCCAGTGGCTAAAGAAGCTGGATGCAGCCCTAGAGTCCTGGTGGATACATCCGTACGGCTGTATCCGAGTTTTTCAGGGCTCCGTCAAGCGGCATCCAACTTCTTCAACCCCCAGTAATCCAATGATGGGACTCCCTCATGCTGCGCTCGCGCTCCTCTCTTGTTACACTAATACTATATGCAGTATGGGAGATGGCAATAAAGTAATTCATTTCTGTAACTTCAAGAGAGATTCAGAGCCGGCGACTTATGGCAGTACAATAATCAGAATCAAAAACTACCACAAAACATTAAAACGCCTAAATAAGTATCAATGTTCCATCACGTGTACGACCACGGATCTCTCCTCCCCAGCCCGCTATGGTTCACAACAGGCAATGACAGCCGATCACCTTCCCTTTGCATACGTCATACTCTGCCTCTTCCTGTCACACCATAGGGTACAAGCTTTGTCCTGGCTTCTTAAAGGGCCAGTGTGCACACTCAAAATCTGTGACCCCATCTATCGCTGCTCAGCGCTACCTTATTAAAGGGATTCCGCGAGTAGCAGAAGACTGTCCGAGCGCTCTACTCCCCAGTGCTCTACTCCCTGAAGTTCCATATCTCAGCGGTATACCGTCTAGGGTGGGGTTAGGTGCAGGTTTTCCTGGTTTTTGTATCCACCCCACCCGGTTACAGGCTACTACCCTGATCTCTGAGCTCCCACCGCTGGTTCGGTCACAATGCTTTCATTGTTCTCCTATGTACAATACACGGCAGCGGGTTACAGCTCCATAAATAAGGAAACATTCTGATGACATTAAAGTGAAATTAGATTCTCCGATCACAATAAAAAGCACAAGACAACAAATAACCCCACAGGCTGTCAAGTACAGAAAGCCTGATACATTTATAATAATAAATAATATAAATAATATCCCATCAATTAGAATGAAATGATTGGGAGGAAGAGGAAGCGGCAGCTACTGTGCAGAGAGGAGGATGACGAGACTATATAGACCGGGGTCCGGCATCAGTGTGGTCAGAGGGGACCGCCGCCTATTGTATTGTATCTGCTGTGCGCAATAGATTATACAGAAGGTAGAAACACCCAGAGGTGAGGAGGAAGCGGAGAGCGGAGAGATGACAGGGGACACCGGACGGATTCAGATTCATTCTTATCGTCTCACAATGTTCAAGGAATAAAAAATAATTCTATTATAGAGTTTTCCCGGCATCCTGAAAATGCTCATTGTGTATGAGCGGAGCTCCCAATCTATCTAATAAGTGTATGTTCACACACTGCAGATATGGTGCAGAAACTCTCCCAATAAACTGCACAATCTACACCGGCTCCCTATTCTGCTGAATAGAGGAAAATCTCAGCTGCAGAAATTCAGTTTTAGGGGTGAGGTTCACACTACGGAACCCGAGCAGAGAATTTCCGACGGATTCCGTAGCTCGTACCCGTTCACTGCTGCGCACCTTTCCGCCGGCTCCACAGACACCATTCTATGCACGGGCAGATTCCGCATTCCGCCCAAAGAATTGACATGTCAATTCTTTCAGTGGATAGCGGAATCGGGCTGCCCATAGAATGGTGTCTGTGGAGCCGGTGGAAAGGTGCGCAGCAGTGAACGAGCTACGGAATCCGTCGGAAATTCTCTGCTTGGGATCCATAGTGTGAACCTACCCTTATCCTGGATTATAAAAACACACAGCTACTTTCTTGTATAAACAGCGCCGCCCCTGTCTCCTGTATTACAATGCAGCTCTATTCACTTTACTGCAACTGAACTGCAAGACCCATTCCAAACTGAGGACGGGAGAGACACTGTTTCTGGAAGAAAGCGGCCACATTTTCTCTATGCCTGGACACAGAAAAAAAATCTTTCAAATGAACTGGTGCCAGAAATTTGTAATTTACTTTCATTACAAAATCTCCAGAATTTCAGTATTTATCAGCTGCTGTATGTCCTGCAAGAAAAGGTGTATTCTTTCCAGTCTGACACAGTGCTCTCTGCTGCCACCTCTGTCCATGTCAGGAACTGTCCACAGCAGCAGCAGATCCCCATAGAAAAACCTCTCCTGCTCTCCAGACGAATACACCACTTCCTGCAGGACATACATCAGCTGATAAGTACTGGAAGGCTTGAGATTTTTTAATAGAAGTAAAAAAAAAATTCCCAGCGAACTACCTACCCCTTTGACCTCGCTGTGTGTTAGGCCTTGTTCCTGCTCCTCTGTTTTGTGCTGGTTTTATCTATCTGGATATAATAAAGAAGAAGACTTTTTTTCTGCAAGCTGAAACTTTTGCCTGTCGCTGAGCACCTTGTGGGCGGACGCCATATTTCCCATGCAGATGGTGGTGAAGACCGATTTTTTTCATTGTGCTTATATAATAACCACATTCTGACAATTATTCTAGAGGCCTATTAAAGAAAATAGGGTAATAATCTGCAGAATAACGGTCGGTGTCAAATATTAGAGAGCATTCTGCACGGCCATGGACTGTGGGATGGGAATTATTCTGAAGTGCCATTTGGAGGTTGTCATAGCCCCAGTATCATATGAGATAGCCTCTAACATGTATAAATACAATCTATCATCCTCCGCAGGCCGCCTGCCCTAAGACCAAAGAACAACAAAGCCGGGGGTTTAAAGATAACCTTCAAGCATATAATTACAAGGTTTTTTTTCCATTGTTGGAACTGATGTTTAATGCATCCCGAGCCTTTCAAACCACAGCGAGGCAGTGGAGACTGTGCCAGGTGTCCTCATTTCCTGACTCGGCATCTCATCCTGACACATCATAAGGAAAAATAATTGCTCGACATCATTTTTTTGCTGTGTTTTAATTGCAAGTTATGTTACAATGAAACGTTCATCATAAAAGGCCTAGAAGAAAGGATCTCCCACATAATAATGCAGAAACTTTACAGCTGCTGGCGGCACTTTCACAAAACTCAGATGTATTAACTAACAGTGAACCTTCCAGTATTGAGACAGAGAAGGCAAAAATGCACGGACTAAGATGATGGCGTCAGGTTGTAACGCCAAGTTATCTTGTATAGTATATGGTAATAGCCTAGAACGTGCCTATGCTAATAGCCTAGAACGTGCATATGGTAATACCCTAGCAAGTGCATATGGTAATAGCCTAGAACGTGCATATGGTTATAGCCTAGAACGTGCATATGGTAATACCCTAGAAAGTGCATATGGTAATAGCCTAGAACCTGCCATCTAGGCTATTAACATTTACATGTAATAGCCTAGAACCTGCATATGGTAATAGCCTAGAATGTGCATATGGTAATAGCCTAGAACGTGCATATGGTAATACCCTAGAAAGTGCATATGGTAATAGCCTAGAACCTGCATATGGTAATAGCCTAGAACGTACATATGGTAATAGCCTAGAACCTGCATATGGTAATAGCCTAGAAAGTGCATATGGTAATTGCCTAGAATGTGCATATGGTAACAGCCTAGAAAATGAATATGATATAGTCTAGAACCTGCATATGGTAATAGCCTAGAACGTGCATATGGTAATAGCCTAGAACGTGCATATGGTAATAGCCTAGAAAGTGCATATGGTAATAGCCTAGAATGTGCATATGGTAACTGCCTAGAACGTGCATATGGTAATTGCCTAGAACGTGCATATGGTAACAGCCGCATATGGTAACAGCCTAGAAAATGAATATGATATAGCCTAGAACATGCATATGGTAATTGCCTAGAATGTGCATATGGTAATAGCCTAGAACATGTAAATGTTAATAGCCCAGAACATGCATATGGTAATTGCCTAGAACGTGCATATGGTAACAGTCTAGAATGTGCATATGGTAACAGCCTAGAACGTGCATATGGTAATTGCCTAGAACGTGCATATGGTAACAGTCTAGAATGTGCATATGGTAACTGCCTAGAACGTGCATATGGTAATTGCCTAGAACGTGCATATGGTAACAGCCGCATATGGTAACAGCCTAGAAAATGAATATGATATAGCCTAGAACATGCATATGGTAATTGCCTAGAATGTGCATATGGTAATAGCCTAGAACATGTAAATGTTAATAGCCCAGAACATGCATATGGTAATTGCCTAGAACGTGCATATGGTAACAGTCTAGAATGTGCATATGGTAACAGCCTAGAACATCTATATGTTAATAGCCTAGAACATGCATATGGTGATTGCCTAGAAAGTGCATATGGTAACAGGCTAGAGCGTGCATACGGTAATAGCCTAAAACATGTATATGTTAATAGCCTAGAACGTGCATATAGTAATAGCCTAGAACAAGTATATGATAATAACCTAGAACATGTCTTTGCGAGATTTGTGGTTGAATTCTGTATTCAGGTCCGGAGTTCACAATACTGTACTTTGTAAATAGAGCGGCAAAGGAATTGTCTCTTCTTGTATTGCTATTTTTATTCATAGCAATTTACTTCACCAGGAACTTAGTGCTTCCCCCCTGCTGTCACTGGAGAGAGATTTATTTTAGAAAGAGATTTTGCACTTTATATAAAACAGCCAGATATCCTGTATGTTTTCTATGTCTCCGACACACAGAGATCTCAGCTACAGTATATACATCCCTCAGTTTTTATTAAAAAATCACATTTTCTGTAATTTGAAACCTATCTAATGTGAATGCATGCAGATATTCTAAACCTATCACAGCCGGTGCATGGTGATGGTGTGCATGGTGATGGAGTGCATGGTGATGGAGTGCATGATGGAGTGCATGGTGATGGAGTGCATGGTGATGGAGTGCATGGTGATGGAGTGTATGGTGATGGAGTGCATGGTGATGGAGTGCATGGTGATGGAGTGCATGGTGATGGTGTGCATGGTGATGGAGTGCATGGTGATGGTGTGCATGGTGATTGAGTGCATGGTGATGGAGTGCATGGTGATGGTGTGCATGGTGATTGAGTGCATGGTGATGGAGTGCATGATGATGGAGTGTGTGGTGATGGTGTGCATGGTCATGGTGTGCGTGGTGATGGTGTGCGTGGTGATGGTGTGCGTGGTGATGGTGTGCATGATGATGGAGTACATGGTGATGGAGTGCATGGTGATGGAGTGCATGGTGATGGTGTGCATGGTGATGGAGTGCATGGTGATGGTGTGCATGGTGATGGAGTGCATGGTGATGGAGTGCATGGTGATGGTGTGCATGGTGATGGGGTTTGTTGTCAGGATTATGTTGTATTCTCAGAGTTCACCACTAGTGGCTGCTGTTTGGCATTTGCACTGCACCTGACCACTGGAGGCTATCTCGTCCTTAGAGTTGCCCTTTATGGGTATTGCTGGTAATGGACGCCATCCTGCTTACTGTGTGCGCCAACTGAAGACCACACGGAAATCCACTTCCACAATCCAAGTCACTTCAATCTCTTGCACCTTCTCTACCAGAATATTATTACTCCTCTGCTGGTTTTGCTAATATCTTTAAGGGGAACTCTGGATAAAAAAGATTTAACCCTGTTCTATCCCCTCCCATAATGTAAGCTCATGGTTTCTGTTACATGAATTAGTCTGTTTGTCTGCAGCACATCCTGACTCACACCCTGAAGCTGCAGAAAATCCTCACTGCCTCCACTCTTCTGTCCTCTCCCTCCCTTCTGAGACAACAGCCTCTCCTGAGTAGTATAGAGGAAAGGAGACACTGTTGTTTTATCTCTCTCTGTAATGTATCTACTGTATGTAGAAGAATAGATGGATAGATAGATAGATAGATAGATAGATAGATAGATAATAGATAGATAGATAGATAGATAGATAGGAGATAGATAGGAGATAGATAGATAGGAGATAGATAGATAGATAGATAGATAGGAGATAGATAGATAGATAGATAGGAGATAGATAGATAGATAGAAGATAGATAGATAGGAGATAGATAGATAGATAGATAGATAGATAGATAGATAGGAGATAGATAGATAGATAGAAGATAGATAGATAGGAGATAGATAGATAGATAGAAACAAGACAGATTAAGCGGCACAGCTCCTAGAATGCGATGGGTGCCAGCGGTCCAAGTCCTGATCGGGACCGATGCGAATAGTAGAAGATAGTCCACGGCACACCAGGTAAAGGTGAAAAAAATTGTAGTGTTTTATTCACAGCAATATCATGTTACAGCACTCCAGTGACGATAGATAGATAGATAGATAGATAGATAGATAGATAGATAGATAGATAGGAGATAGATAGATAGATAGATAGATAGGAGATAGATAGATAGATAGATAGATAGATAGATAGATAGATAGATAGAAACTAGATAGAAATCTAATGTGAATGCATGCAGATATTCTAAACCTATCACAGCCGGTGCATGGTGATGGTGTGCATGGTGATGGTGTGCATGGTGATGGAGTGCATGGTGATAGAGTGCATGGTGATGGAGTGCATGGAGATGGTGTGCATGGTGATGGTGTGCATGGTAATGGTGTGCATGGTGATGGAGTGCATGGTGATGGAGTGCATGGTGATGGTGTGCATGGTGATGGAGTGCATGGTGATGGTGTGCATGTTGATGGAGTGCATGGTGATGGAGTGCATGATGGAGTGCATGGTGATGGAGTGCATGGTGATGGTGTGCATGGTGATGGAGTGCATGGTGATGGTGTGCATGGTGATGGTGTGCATGGTGATGGAGTGCATGGTGATGGTGTGCATGTTGATGGAGTGCATGGTGATGGAGTGCATGATGGAGTGCATGGTGATGGAGTGCATGGTGATGGTGTGCATGGTGATGGTGTGCATGGTGATGGAGTGTGTGGTGATGGTGTGCATGGTCATGGTGTGCGTGGTGATGGTGTGCGTGGTGATGGTGTGCATGATGATGGAGTGCATGGTGATGGAGTGCATGATGATGGAGTGCATGGTGATGGTGTGCATGGTGATGGAGTGCATGGTGATGGAGTGCATGATGATGGAGTACATGGAGATGGAGTGCATGGTGATGGTGTGCATGGTGATGGAGTGCATGGTGATGGTGTGCATAGTGATGGAGTGCATGGTGATGGAGTGCATGGTGATGGTGTGCATGGTGATGGAGTGCGTGGTGATGGGGTTTGTCGTCAGGATTATGTTGTATTCTCAGAGTTCACCACTAGTGGCTGCTGTTTGGTGATGGAGTGCATGATGATGGAGTGCATGGTGATGGTGTGCATGGTGATGGAGTGCATGGTGATGGAGTGCATGATGATGGAGTACATGGAGATGGAGTGCATGGTGATGGTGTGCATGGTGATGGAGTGCATGGTGATGGTGTGCATAGTGATGGAGTGCATGGTGATGGAGTGCATGGTGATTGAGTGCATGGTGATGGAGTGCATGGTGATGGAGTGCATGGTGATGGAGTGCGTGGTGATGGGGTTTGTCGTCAGGATTATGTTGTATTCTCAGAGTTCACCACTAGTGGCTGCTGTTTGGCATTTGCACTGCACCTGACCACTGGAGGCTATCTCGTCCTTAGAGTTGCCCTTTATGGGTATTGCTGGTAATGGACGCCATCCTGCTTACTGTGTGCGCCAACTGAAGACCACACGGAAATCCACTTCCACAATCCAAGTCACTTCAATCTCTTGCACCTTCTCTACCAGAATATTATTACTCCTCTGCTGGTTTTGCTAATATCTTTAAGGGGAACTCTGGATAAAAAAGATTTAACCCTGTTCTATCCCCTCCCATAATGTAAGCTCATGGTTTCTGTTACATGAATTAGTCTGTTTGTCTGCAGCACATCCTGACTCACACCCTGAAGCTGCAGAAAATCCTCACTGCCTCCACTCCTCTGTCCTCTCCCTCCCTTCTGAGACAACAGCCTCTCCTGAGTAGTATAGAGGAAAGGAGACACTGTTGTTTTATCTCTCTCTGTAATGTATCTACTGTATGTAGAAGAATAGATGGATAGATAGATGGATAGATAGATAGATAGATAGATAGGAGATAGATAGATAGGAGATAGATAGATAGATAGATAGATAGGAGATAGATAGATAGATAGATAGATAGATAGATAGATAGATAGATAGAAGATAGATAGATAGATAGATAGATAGATAGATAGATAGATAGGAGATAGATAGATAGATAGATAGATAGATAGGAGATAGATAGATAGATAGATAGATAGATAGATAGATAGATAGAAGATAGATAGATAGATAGATAGATAGATAGATAGATAGATAGATAGGAGATAGATAGATAGATAGATAGAAACAAGACAGATTAAGCGGCACAGCTCCTAGAATGCGATGGGTGCCAGCGGTCCAAGTCCTGATCGGGACCGATGCGAATAGTAGAAGATAGTCCACGGCACACCAGGTAAAGGTGAAAAAAATTGTAGTGTTTTATTCACAGCAATATCATGTTACAGCACTCCAGTGACGATAGATAGATAGATAGATAGGAGATAGATAGGAGATAGATAGATAGATAGATAGATAGGAGATAGATAGATAGATAAGAGATAGATAGATAGATAGATAGATAGATAGATAGATAGATAGATGATAGATAGATAGATAGATAGGAGATAGATAGATAGATAGATAGATAGATAGATAGATAGATAGGAGATAGATAGATAGATAGATAGATAGATAGGAGATAGATAGATAGATAGATAGGAGATAGATAGATAGATAGATAGATAGATAGATAGATAGATGATAGATAGATAGATAGATAGGAGATAGATAGATAGATAGATAGATAGATAGATAGATAGATAGATAGATAGGAGATAGATAGATAGATAGATAGATAGATAGATGATAGATAGATGGCCTGTCCTTAGGATAGTGCTGATCCGTGGGGTGCCGGTGCTATTGGTAGCCTATCCTAAGGACACTCCATCCATCTATTGTGCCTGAAATCCCCCTCTAATAGACTTATGCAGTCTTCCATAAAACATAGTACTCTATGAATTAAAAGTAAATCCAGCTGTTTAATTATGATGTGTAATACTCTCGGTTAAATCTTCCATTTCGCTTCCATCTTATATAAAGTAATTATCATAAATAATAGCCGGGCCTAGAACGCATTAGGATGTGGTGGCTTCTTAATGAACATAATATAGCACCGTATGTGGTAGTGAAAGCAGAAGCATCTACTAGGAGAAGTCCCATATACCGCAACGCTCCAAACTGGAAGAACAAAACAGATTAATAGGAATCCTCCAGGTGCGGAGATCTAGAATCAGTGGTGGCCGACTGTAAGGGGATCCATCATGGGACGGGATTCCAGCCATTTAATATCACTCTTATGTAACTTATAGTTGTTTTATTTTATTCAAATATATTGACCTTTTTTGTCTCCTGCACTGCTATATTGTAGGATTGTTATTATTGATTTACCCCTTTATGGCCAAAGGTCATTGACGCATGGCAGGAGCAAAGAGCAGGCGTTGGCCTAGGGCGCCATCTGCTGGGCCAGCTCAGGCGGATTATAACGTGGGCGGTTGGGGTGGCCACCTGGGGCTCGATGCTTCTTGGGGGCCCACGGCAATTCAAACCTTGTCCTGCAGCTGCATTTGTCTTGGCGGCACACCGGTGTATCGTCTACTGCAGGTTCAGCTTGATGGACTCTTGTCTTTTTTCATCCTTATTAAAGGGAACTGTAAGCAGGTTAGACGAATGTAACTTGGTGATATGTCCCTATTGGGGGACCAGGGAGGAAGGTACAGTATGTCTCCCTATTTATGGAGTACGTATTGTGCAGGAGACGTTGAGGAGGATGGTATGTCTCTTACCTTCCTCCTCTGTGCCGTTCCCAGTGCCATTAACAGTGTAATCCACAGCCCGGAGCACCGTAAGGAGCACTGCCCCATCCCTAGAATGCAGATCCAGTCCGCTCTTTCTAATAATAATTAATGGAGCGGATGGGCCGGATTGGCACTATTGAAGCGAAGCAGTGCTCCTACCGGTGCTCCAGACTGAGAATTACACTGCTAATAGCACAGGAACGACGCCAAGGAGGACGCTAAGAGACAAAGCTTCCTCCTCAGGCCTCCGTGCACAATAGGAATGTAGAGTCGTCTACCCTGCTGATAGTTCCCCTTTAACTACAAAATGTAACTGCTAGTTTGGACCATGGATTACAGCTGACTATACATTCATGTCAACTACACAAACCTATCAGCTTTTATTGGTTACTGGTAATAATCTCTGTAAATTCACATGACTGGTACACATCCCAGAAAGTACAAAGTAAAAATTCTGCAGTGTCCTTCCTTAGATGTGTGGGTTGTGTCATTGCGCCATTATTCCTCCTCAAATTATGTGAATTACCAACTAAGGTTTCACGTCCCTTCGTCAACAAGTGCTGTATACAGGTCTAGGCTGGGTTCACACTACGTATATTTCAGTCAGTATTGTGGTCCTCATATTGCAACCAAAACCAGGAGTGGATTGAAAACACAGAAAGGATCTGTTCACACAATGGTGAAATAGAGTGGATGGCCGCCATATAACAGTAAATAACGGCCATTATTTCAATATAACAGCCGTTGTTTTAAAATAACAGCAAATATTTTCCATTATATGGCGGCCATCCACTCAATTACAACATTATGTGAACAGAGCCTTTCTGTGTTTTCAATCCACTCCTGGTTTTGGTTGCTATACAGCCTCAAATATACGTAGTGTGAATATAGCCCTAGGATGCATGATAAGGGCTATATATGCTATATACAGGTCTAGGATGCATGATAAGGGCTATATATGCTATATACAGGTCTAGGATCCATTATAAGGGCTATATATGCTATATACAGGTCTAGGATCCATTATAAGGGCTATATATGCTATATACAGGTCTAGGATCCATTATAAGGGCTATATATGCTATATACAGGTCTAGGATCCGTGATAAGGGCTATATATGCTATATACAGGTCTAGGATCCATTATAAGGTATATACGCTATATACAGGTCTAGAATCCATTATAAAGGGCTATATATGCTATATACAGGTCTAGGATCCATTATAAGGGCTATATATGCTATATACAGGTCTAGGATCCGTGATAAGGGTTATATATATGCTATATACAGGTCTAGGATCCGTGATAAGGGTTATATATATGCTATATACAGGTTCAGGATGCATTATAAGCGCTATATATGATATAAAGAGGTCTAGGATCCGTGATAAGGGCTATATATGCTATATACAGGTCTAGGATCCATTATAAGCGCTATATATGCTATATACAGGTCTAGGATCCATTATAAGGTATATACGCTATATACAGGTCTAGGATCCATTATAAGGTATATACGCTATATACAGGTCTAGGATCCATTATAAGGTATATACGCTATATACAGGTCTAGGATCCATTATAAGGTATATACGCTATATACAGGTCCAGGATCCATTACCCAGGTTTACATGAGCTTTTACATCTCATCAATTCCTGCAGAAACGGATTAATTAGGAGACAATCATTTATTTCTTCATTATCTTTTTTCCTTTTTTTCTTACTTTGATGAACCATAATTACAAAAAGACAAGAAATAAAATCTCCCCTAATGACTGCCTTATAGCTAAGTCACACGTGTAAGAACGTGGCGTCTACGATTCCAGAGGCGTCGCTAATCACCAGGTGCGGGAGACGTGAGGCAGAACGGGGATATTGGCGATATGGTGTGATGTGGCCGCTCCATAAACGGCAGGTATGGCATACATACTGATATACAGGGAGATTATATGCAGGGAAGAGGATTTCCATTCTCCCAGTGACAGATCATCAGGAGTGAGGGGAAGTGGGAGGTAAGTACGTCAGGTCATTAAACTTAATAGCAGTAAGTGACAAAGCGTCACACAGAGGAGAGGGTTTCATAGTAAGGTCTCTTCTCACCATGAACGGGTTATAAGGCTGATTTATAGGATGGCAGAAGCTGGTACATAGAGAATGTCACTGTGAAAATTAAAGGGCTAGTTCACCAAAAACATTTAAAAAAACCCCAAAACAACTGGTGCCAGAAAGTTATATAGATTTGTAATTTACTTCTATACAAAAAAATCTCCAGTCTTCCATTACTTATCAGCTGCTGTATGTCCTGCAGGAGGTGTTGCATTCTAACACAGTCTAACATAGTGCTCTCTGCTGCCACCTCTGTCCATGTCAGGAACTGTCCAGCGCAGGAGAGGTTTTCTATGGGGATTAGCTGCTGCTCTGGACAGTTCCTGACATGGACAGAGGTGGCAGCAGAGAGCACTGTGTCAGGCTGGGGAGAATACACCACTTCCTGCAGGACATACAGCAGCTGATACGTACCGGAAGGCGAGATTTTTAAATAGAAGTAAAAACAACACCTTTAAGCTCTATTCACTTGAATGGAACTGAGTTACAAAACCTGCACCCAAACTGGAGACAAGAGTGGTGCTGTCTCTGGAAGAAAGTGGCCCTGTTTTTGTAGTGCAGGATAACCCATTTAAAGGAAGCATTACCCAGGTTTCTAACTGCTCAGCTCACTGGCTACAAAGGCCATTTTTCTTTTTATTTATTTTTTTAGTTATGGGATTGACCTTACCACCTGGCTACCAAGATTCCCTTTAGGTGCAAGCACTATCATTTCCTATCATGCAGATGGGAAAATTAAGGACCTTAAAGGGAAACTCAGCAGGCAGAGTTTTCGACATATTTGTATTGTATTTCATATGCTAATTAGGTGTTTTGGTGCACTGGGGGCGGGGCTACCACCCTCAATGCACCAATCCGCCTCTTATAAATATTAGCACAGCAGAGCACCTCCCCAATATTTATTAGGAGGGTGGGCTACCTGGGGCGGATCGGTGTGCTAGCCCCGCCCCCAGCGTACCAAAACAGCTCATTAGCATATGAAATGCACTACAAATATCTGAAAAAAAAGGATAAAGGTAAGAAAATAAGCTTCCTCCTCAGTGTCCTGTGGACTATAGGGACATAGCAGCAGGTGAGATGCTTCCAACTTGCTGGTAGTTTCCCTTCACCTTCACCAGTTAGAATTTACAATATTAATATTAATATATTACATTCAAATCTGCAATAATTATCTTTTTTACCATGACTGATCTATATATCTATATATATATCTATATATCTATATCTATATATATATATATATATATAAATATTAACAGCATCAATATTAACAACATAATACAAGTGATAGACATGACCCCGTACCTGCCAGCCTGCAGCACACCAGATATACTGAAAAGGCCAAAGTCTGTGATCACTACTTTTCCATTGTCATAGAAAACATTTTTTGATTTGAGGTCTTTATGGAGAATGCCCTTGGCGTGGAGATATCCCATTCCCTGAAAGTAAGAAGAATGAGAAGGGAATCGATTAGACACGGTGTAAACCAAAGAACTAAATGAACTAATTAACAAAGAACTAAACGAACAAAGAACTAAATGAACAAAGGCTCAAATTACAATATAAAATATCTCTATGAATTATTCTGTGTGTTTGGTCGGGAGTTTCCCTGTGTGTCTGGTCGGGGGGCGATGTCCTATCCCTCCAGCTGCCTCCTTTAGCCTGGGCTTTTATGTGTTTATTTGAAGCTTATTACTTTTTTATGGTTCTTGCAGTTTTATCTTCTTAATTACACTCAAAGTCAACATGCAGTAACTTTCCTTTAATCCAGCACCGGCTGGGCTGGAAATCCTTCAAATTTGGCAAGCAACAAAAATGCTTTGCGCAATGCTCTGCGGACTCCTCTCCAGGATCGGGGGTGCAGACATCCTCTGCGTTTGGCGTTGCGGAGTACCCCACTGTTTGACCCCACCGATCAGACATGTAAGACACATCCAGTCCATATCCCAGAGCAGCCTATAGAATACTCATTGTTTCACCACAAAGATGCATTAACGTAACGGGGCGATGACTGAAATATAGCGCAGCTTCTTTCCAGCCTCAGTAATGATGCTACATTTAGTTGCTTCATTTTCATGTTTCACAGCGAGCCGAATCATCATTCAAAACTTCTCCGTAGACTTGAGCAATCGCTATTGTGCTCTTACAAGACGATCCAGGACATAAATATGCTGTAAATCACTGCGCAGATGATTGCAAGAAACAGACAGACTGGTTGCCGGAGCAGATATATTATACCGCACCGAAACGTAGAAAACAAGGTCATAGTCAATGTGGCAAAAGGCAGCGATACTGCGACGCATGAATCAACACTGTCGCAACTAAAATATTTAAATTCTGTAAAGCAGAAAATATAGAAACCTGGAGGGGGATATAATATGGCTGCACCGGCGCCAACCGGGGAGAGGAGTAGCGCATATATGTACGGTAAAATAATACCAAAATATGGCCGTAATTGCACATATGGCCGTAGAAATCCAATATGAGCACACGGGCCCTTTCACACATCAGTGTTATACGGTGTACGGATCGGTAATTGCGGTCAGTATTGGACCCATTGATTTCAATGAACCCTTCTGTGATTTTAGGGAACCGTAAACGGGACGCAATGGCGTATACCTATCATGGGTCAGTGCAATTACAAACCCGCACATCCATAAAGTAGCCTGAAGCTGCGGAGATCTCTACGGATGTGAGGCTGTGGCTTTATTTCTCTCTCCCGTAACGCACGATAACCGTTTTCAGTGTCGGTAACCTTGCATCTAGAGATGAGCGAATCGGATATTCTGAACAGTAATGTGTTTCCAACTTTGCAAAAAGTTTTGTTCGGTGCTAAACTAAACTTTTTGGCAAAGTTTAGAATGAGTTTGAAAAGATGGCGGCAGCACATCTGAAAGAAAAACACAAAGGGCCCTATTCCACCGGACGATAATCGTTCAGATTATCGTTCAATCGTTCGAATCTAAACGATAATCGTTCGGTTGAAATGCATTTAACGATTAACGACCGAACGAGAAATCGTTGATAGCTTTATAAGACCTGGACCTATTTTTATCGTTGCTCGTTCGCAAAACGTTCGCAAATTGTTCGCATTGAATAAGACATCGTTCGGTCGTTCGCAGTAGATACGAACGCAATAGCAAAGAAATAGCGAAGAAATACGATCATAAGTACCGATTATCGATCCATGGAAATGAGTGAACGTTTTCAGGTCTTTCGCAATAGCGGTTGTTTGAGATCGTTAATCGCTAACGATTATGCGAACGATAATCGTCCGGTGGAATAGGACCCAAAGAATACTGTGCTCTCTCCCGGGGTCCTCAGCCTCCGCCAGTGACTGTCACTCTCCAGACAAAAGGGAGAGCCGACTCACCCAATCACTGGCCCTGGTGCTGTCCGGTCTCAGTCAATGATTGTCTGAGCAGGATTTTGGCAGCTGCTTGGACACCAGAGACCTGGAAAAGGACACCGGGGGAGAACAGACAGGTAGCTATAGATGAGCGAACCTGCAATCATTTAGCTGTTTTAGTGCGGTTTGTTAAAAGGGGTTGTTCACCAAAAACACTTTCTTTCAAATCAACTAGCCCCAGAAAGTGCCAGAGATTTGTAATTTGCTTCTATTAAAAAAAACTCCAGTTTTCCAGTACTTTTCAGCTGCTGTATGTCCTGCAGGAAGTCATTCTTTGCCATGTGGAGACAAGGAGAGGTTTTCTAGGAGGATTTGGACAGTTCCTGACATGGACAGAGGTGGCAGCAGAGAGCACTGCATAAGACTGCAAAGAATACACCACTTCCTGCAGGACATACAGCAGCTGATAAGTATGGGAAAACTTGATTTTTTAATAAAAGTAAATACAAATCTCTGGGACTTTTTGGGATCAGTTGATCTAGAAGAAAACATGCTTTTGGAGAACTACCCCTTTAAAATATGGGTGTTAGCATAAAGCACATCACCTAGATAATCGCTGCGGTATTTCAGGGTTATATGGAGTCAATGTTATTCTTGTCAAGCAGAGAGTAACCAAAGTTTATTTAGCCATAGACTCATGAAGACAGGATTGATAAGAAAGCTGTAGACGCAGCAATATTGGGCGGGGGTTGATTATAGCAAATCATCCAATTTTGCCGCTGGGGATTAAGACTAATCTGTTATTATACAAAGGACAATAGTGACGCCATTAATTACATGAGTATCCCACCTACACATGCAGCCGATTGGGATCTTTTCACCTCTACATGCTCAGCCGAGCAGTAAATGAAGTCTTGTCATATTTCTGGCTGCTGATGTGCATAACATTTGGTGGAGAATGATTTCCATCCATCATTGTCAGTTGTTTGCTTTACAATACTTTGCGGCACAATCTCGCTGACGCTGCAGGATCTCCGCCATCTTAACATTTTTAGCAGCACAAAGCAATTACCTTCTTGCAAAGCCGAATAAATTATGAAATGTTTAACTTGCTTTGTGATTTATTTGTTTCCTTCTTCAGCGACTGGTCGGGGTTACGCATGGAAAATAGGAGGAATAATGCGCTCTTTGGATGTTTTTCTGTGTATTACATAACAGCCGCTAATCACCCACGGCAGCAC
Source organism: Dendropsophus ebraccatus (assembly GCF_027789765.1). Classification (NCBI taxonomy): domain Eukaryota; kingdom Metazoa; phylum Chordata; class Amphibia; order Anura; family Hylidae; genus Dendropsophus; species Dendropsophus ebraccatus. Next base: position 5,819,326 of record NC_091456.1, on the reverse strand, counting down.
TTCTCTTATCCTTCCATCTATCAGATACGACGCTCAGATTTACATCACATCACAAACACATTTTTCCGGTAACAATCGAGTCGGCACTGCTGGTAACAAAGTGACTAAATACATAAGACTGGACCTGGATACAGTAAGTACAGCTGTTATATATCTGCTTTAAGGAGACTGGACCTGGATACACTAAGTATAGCTGTTATATAGCTGCCTTCAGGAGACTGGACCTGGATACAGTAAGTATAGCTGGTATATAGCCGCCTTCAGGAGACTGGACCTGGATACAGTAAGTATAGCTGTTATATAGCCGCCTTCAGGAGACTGGGCCTGCATACAGTAAGTATAGCTGTTATATAGCTGCCTTCAGGAGACTGGACCTGGATACAGTAAGTATAGATGATATATAGCAGCCTTCAGGAGACTGGACCTGGATACAGTAAGTACAGCTGTTATATAGCTGCCTTCAGGAGACTGGACCTGGATACAGTAAGTATAGCTGTTATATAGCTGCCTTCAGGAGACTGGACCTGGATACAGTAAGTACAGCTGTTATATAGCTGCCTTCAGGAGACTGGACCTGGATACAGTAAGTACAGCTGTTATATAGCAGCCTTCAGGAGACTGGACCTGGATACTGTAAGTATAGCTGTTATATAGCTGCCTTCAGGAGACTGAACCTGGATACAGTAAGTATAGCTGTTATATAGCTGCCTTCAGGAGACTGGACCTGGATACAGTAAGTATAGCTGTTATATAGCAGCCTTCAGGAGACTGGACCTGGATACAGTAAGTATAGCTGTTATATAGCTGCCTTCAGGAGACTGGACCTGGATACAATAAGTATAGCTGTTATATAGCAGCCTTCAGGACACTGGACCTGGATACAGTAAGTATAGCTGTTATATAGCTGCCTTCAGGAGACTGGACCTGGATACAGTAAGTATAGCTGTTATATAGCAGCCTTCAGGAGACTGGACCTGGATACAGTAAGTATAGCTGTTATATAGCTTCCTTCAGGAGACTGGACCTGGATACAGTAAGTATAGCTGTTATATAGCAGCCTTCAGGAGACTGGACCTGGATACAGTAAGTATAGCTGTTATATAGCAGCCTTCAGGAGACTGGACCTGGATACAGTAAGTATAGCTGTTATATAGCTGCCTTCAGGAGACTGGACCTGGATACAGTAAGTACAGCTGTTATATAGCTGCCTTCAGGAGACTGGACCTGGATACAGTAAGTACAGCTGTTATATAGCAGCCTTCAGGAGACTGGACCTGGATACTGTAAGTATAGCTGTTATATAGCTGCCTTCAGGAGACTGAACCTGGATACAGTAAGTATAGCTGTTATATAGCTGCCTTCAGGAGACTGGACCTGGATACAGTAAGTATAGCTGTTATATAGCAGCCTTCAGGAGACTGGACCTGGATACAGTAAGTATAGCTGTTATATAGCTGCCTTCAGGAGACTGGACCTGGATACAATAAGTATAGCTGTTATATAGCAGCCTTCAGGACACTGGACCTGGATACAGTAAGTATAGCTGTTATATAGCTGCCTTCAGGAGACTGGACCTGGATACAGTAAGTATAGCTGTTATATAGCAGCCTTCAGGAGACTGGACCTGGATACAGTAAGTATAGCTGTTATATAGCTTCCTTCAGGAGACTGGACCTGGATACAGTAAGTATAGCTGTTATATAGCAGCCTTCAGGAGACTGGACCTGGATACAGTAAGTATAGCTGTTATATAGCAGTCTTCAGGAGACTGGACCTGGATACAGTAAGTATAGCTGTTATATAGCTGCCTTCAGGAGACTGGACCTGGATACAGTAAGTACAGCTGTTATATAGCTGCCTTCAGGAGACTGGGCCTGGATACAGTAAGTACAGCTGTTATATAGCTGCCTTCAGGGTACTAGACCTGGACCAGTATAGTAAGTATAGCTGTTATATACCATGAGAACTAAAAAAAAAAAAGTAAATTGCAAACCTTCTTGATATTACATCACCTGCTAATTTAGATTCTGACAGTTACAACAGGGACATTTTAATTTTCTAACCTGTATCTAAATCCCTGCATGAAGCGGCTGTTGTCTGTGTTCCCGCAGCTCATAAGTGCATTGGGAGACTGAGCTTTTTGACAGAGCTTTCACATTACGCTGGGTCTCGCACTGGCTGCAGGTGCTATGGAGATGTGGCGGGATGCTCTGTCTCCTCATACACAGTAATGAGGGGCAGAGAGCATAGACAATGGCCGTTTCATAGAGGTATTTAGTCAATGATTTGCAAATGAAAGAATTTTCGAAAAAAACTCTTATAATGCATAGTGCTGGACATAGAAAACGAAAAATTATTTCTCAAACCCCACACTTACCTTCACAATTTCTTGTGCTATCTGCCTGGTTTTGTTGACATCTAAGACTATCTTTGCATCCCGTACCACTGAGTACAGCGTCCGTCCTTTGCACAAACTGAAACAAGAACAAAGAAGTCTAATGAAAAAGGATTTTAAGAGAAATTCATTAACATACAGAGAATTCTATTTTATGAAACCAAACACTAAGAAACAACAACTGAGAATAGACTCATGGAGACATTAGGACGATTCCTGATGCATTGATCCTTGCTTATTACTCACATAGTCGGTCATTTTTCTTTTTTAATAATTACTTTTTCATAAATAACTTCCTTATGGAACAGAAGGGAACGCACAGGAGCGCAATTCTCATATAAATAAGTAAAGATTTCTGCATATTTCAAAACTGTTGACTATTGTTGAACAAATGACTAGAAGCCCCCAGGAATCTAACACAACTATCATTCTATTCCCTTTGCACATGTGGAGTCAGGATGAGGTAGGATCTGGTTCAGATTGTAGAGAGTGTTTTGAGCATCACGCAGAGGAAGTGATTTTATTAAAAGAGAAGTCTGGTGACATTTTTATTAAAGTATTGTATTGCCCCCCAAAAGTTATACAAATCCCCGATATACACTTATTATGGGAAATGCTTATAAAGGGCTTTTTTTTCCCCTGCACTTACTACTGCATCAAGGCTTCACTTCCTGGATAACATGGTGATGTCCGATTATGGATAACATGGTGATGTCACTTCCTGGATAACATGGTGATGTCCGATTATGGATAACATGGTGATGTCACTTCCTGGATAACATGGTGAAGTCACTTCCTGGATAACATGGTGATGTCGCTTCCTGGATAACATGGTGATGTCGCTTCCTGGATAACATGGTGATGTCACTTCCTGGATAACATGGTGATGTCACTTCCTGGATAACATGGTGATGTCACTTCCTGGATAACATGGTGATGTCACTTCCTGGATAACATGGTTATGTCACTTACTGGATAACATGGTGATGTCACTTCCTGGATAACATGGTGAAGTCACTTCCTGGATAACATGGTGATGTCACTTCCTGGATAACATGGTGATGTCATATACTGGATAACATGGTGATGTCACTTCCTGGATAACATGGAGATGTCACTTCCTGGATAAAATGATGATGTCACGACCCGACTCCCAGAGTTGTGCGGGCTGTGGCTGCTGGAGAGAATGATGGCAGGGGGATGCTCAGTTTCCCTCCAGTGCCCTGTATCCCTCAGTGTCCCCCTGCCATCATCCTCTCCAGCAGCCACAGCCCGCACAGCTCTGGGAGTCGGGTCGTGACATCACTATGTTATCCAGGAAGTGACATCACAATGTTATCCTGGAAGTGACATCACAATGTTATCCAGGAAGTGACATCACCATTTTATCCAGGAATTGACATCACCATGTTATTCAGGAAGTGACATCACCATGTTATCCAGGAAGTGACATCACCATGTTATCCAGGAAGGGACATCACCATGTTATCCAGGAAGTGACATCACCATGTTATCCAGGAAGTGACATCACCATGTTATCCAGGAAGTGACATCACCATGTTATCCAGGAAGTGAAGCCTTGATGCAGTAGTAAGTGCATGGTAAAAAGCCCTTTATAAGCATTTCCTGTAATAAGTGTATATTACGGATTTGTATAACTTTTGGAGGACAATACAATACTTTAATAAAAATTTTCGACGGACTTCTCCTTTAAGTGATTCTGCTACATTGCCATAGATAAAAGGGGAGCTCCTAATTTTTTTTATTATTTATAATATTTTATTAAATTAGCCTTGTTATATCAGAAATATTTGAGGAATAAGGTGCAAGCACTTGGCATAGTCTAACCCATAATAGATGTATGTGCTCTTCTCTAAGTCCTCAATAACCACAGCATCCGGTTCTTACTGTCCCGTCTACTTGTTAATTTTGATGAGAAATACCAGTATGCCCAGTATAGTACACAAAGTCCGCCATCCAAGATGATTTTCTGTGATATCTTTTTCTATCAGAATGAGTGGGCTTCCAGGACCCTATTGTGTGCAATGTACCCAACAATAAATGAAGTAGGATCATTAGCTCTGCCGGTCAAAGGCCAAGAGGCGGATCGTGTCCTCTCATTGTGCTATTGTGAGTCAGTGCCCAGATCTAGGGAGAATTCTATAGAAGTATATTTAGTATATGAAATCTACACCTGCCCAGTACAGAGAAAAGACTGATGTGAATACTGTTCTGTAATACTGCAGATCTCAACGTGCATCATAGAAATCGGAGAGCAGACTGTCTATTAATCTCATATCTGTCATCACTTTAGGGCTATGTTCCCACTATGCTTTTTCCTCTCCATTTTGGTAATTTCGCTGCCTGGCGACCGATCAGTGCAGTGATGGCTGTCGGTCCATTATTTTGGTCAGGTGGACTGATCGCCCTTTGTCGTTAATTGAAAAATCCATCAAGTTTAATAGAAAAGACAGTAAAAGTACGGTGAAAAAAGAAAAATGTGTGAAGAACTAAAAAATAACGTCTAGAGTTTGCAAAAGACGTCCATAAATAATTGTCATGTCATTATTTTGACGTCCGCGCAAACAACGTTTTTTATTTTATAGACTGTGTGCATTGGGCGTCCGTCATTCCATTCACATAAATGCATTGCATTAAAGTCAACTAAATCGTGACAAAAACTGACGTCTTTTTAAATAGGAAAAACGGACGCCTTTTCTGTTTTTTAAACTTAGTGTGTGAACATAGCCTATGAGTGCTGGGGTCCAACCTCTGGGACCCCGACAAATAACAATGAGGAGATGCAACGCTGCAACGCTGCATTCTCTGAAAACAGTGGAAGGCTAACAGAAAGACGCGTACTACATTCCCATGTTCTTAACAAGAGAGAAAAAAGAACAGGCATCATCTTTGTGTCCTTTTTTGGGCTCCGTTCACACACAATAAGATAAAACAAAAAAGATTCTGCAGACTACAGTCTATGATAAGGTAAGAAAAGGACTGTAGATGGTGTCGGTGCCAAGTACAAAGTGGCAGAGATACCTGTAGCCTGAGGGCGGCAAAGACCCATCATCCACAAAGGACGACACCAGTAATATACGAAGCACATGGCCGGCGTGGGGCCCTGTTACAGATTTACATGGACTCGGGAGCTTTAGGTTATACCCACCTCTTTGACAGGACCTTCTCCTGCTGCATGGTGGGCACACACATCTGGGCCGGCTCTGGAGTAGGTGTAGATTTGTGTCTTGCTGCCAGGTGTGAATCATGATAAATCATACGCAGGAGGCCACACCTCCTCTCCGCCATGTGCCCCCCCCCCCCCCATGCCAATCAGGTGAGTGCAGTTTACGGCGGGCGTATTCCAAGAAAAGGATAAAATCAGCACCTTCTCTGTGGCGTATGGCGGGGGAATAATTTGTTATACTATTAGGGAGAACCATTCTATTATTAGAAGCAGTTACTATATTATATTTTATTAGGTATATATTACGTTACAGAACACGCGGCACAGAAGCGCTGTGTGTATAAAACTGGATCATGTATAACCTTGTGCTTTTTCAGTGTAGTCTAAATTTAGGCCCTTTATTTGTTGTCTTCCCTTACAGTAAAATTGGAAATTAACATTATAGTACATTCTTATTGCACATCATTACTTCTAAGCCATGTCTATTTCCATCTATCTATTTGGAAATAAAAATACAGACACAGGCGGCAAAGAAAAGGTCTGACCTGAATGCTTTTATAGATATCCATCTACTGGTGGTGATAGCCAGGTAGATAGTCAGGGTGGGACAGGTTCACTTTAACAAAAATCTGTTATATAGCAGCCTTCAGGAGACTGGACCTGGATACAGTAAGTATAGCTGTTATATAGCTGCCTTCAGGAGACTGGACCTGGATACAGTAAGTATAGCTGTTATATAGCAGCCTTCAGGAGACTGGACCTGGATACAGTAAGTATAGCTGTTATATAGCTGCCTTCAGGAGACTGGACCTGGATACAGTAAGTATAGCTGTTATATAGCTGCCTTCAGGAGACTGGACCTGGATACAGTTAGTATAGCTGGTATATAGCTGCCTTCAGGAGACTGGACCTGGATACAGTTAGTATAGCTGGTATATAGCTGCCTTCAGGAGACTGGACCTGGATACAGTAAGTACAGCTGGTATATAGCAGCCTTCAGGAGACTGGACTTGGATACAGTAAGTATAGCTGTTATATAGCAGTCTTCAGGAGACTGGACCTGGATACAGTAAGTATAGCTGTTATATAGCTGCCTTCAGGACACTGGACCTGGATACAGTAAGTATAGCTGTTATATAGCTGCCTTCAGGAGACTGGGCCTGGATACAGTAAGTATAGCTGTTATATAGCAGCCTTCAGGACACTGGACCTGGATACAGTAAGTATAACTGTTATATAGCTGCCTTCAGGAGACTGGACCTGGATACAGTAAGTATAGCTGTTATATAGCTGCCTTCAGGAGACTGGACCTGGATACAGTAAGTATAGCTGTTATATAGCAGCCTTCAGGAGACTGGACCTGGATAGAGTTAGTATAGCTGGTATATAGCTGCCTTCAGGAGACTAGACTTGGATACAGTTAGTATAGCTGGTATATAGCTGCCTTCAGGAGACTGGACCTGGATACAGTAAGTACAGCTGGTATATAGCAGCCTTCAGGAGACTGGACTTGGATACAGTAAGTATAGCTGTTATATAGCTGCCTTCAGGAGACTGGACCTGGATACAGTAAGTATAGCTGGTATATAGCTGCCTTCAGGACACTGGACCTGGATACAGTAAGTATAGCTGTTATATAGCAGCCTTCAGGACACTGGACCTGGATACAGTAAGTATAACTGTTATATAGCTGCCTTCAGGAGACTGGACCTGGATACAGTAAGTATAGCTGTTATATAGCAGCCATCAGGAGACTGGACCTGGATACAGTAAGTATAGCTGTTATATAGCAGCCTTCAGGAGACTTAACCTGGATAGAGTTAGTATAGCTGGTATATAGCAGCCTTCAGGAGACTGGACTTGGATACAGTAAGTATAGCTGTTATATAGCAGTGTTCAGGAGACTGGACCTGGATACAGTAAGTATAGCTGTTATATAGCTGCCTTCAGGAGACTGGACCTGGATACAGTAAGTATAGCTGTTATATAGCTGCCTTCAGGAGACTGGACCTGGATACAGTAAGTATAGCTGTTATATAGCAGCCTTCAGGAGACTGGACCTGGATACAGTTAGTATAGTTTGCTTTAAAGCATGATAACTTATGAATGTAATTTACAAACTTCAAACCTACAAAAAAAACAGTTGATTTAGATTTAGAAAGTTATAATGACAGGGACACTTTAATGTACAAACTGCAAAAATCCCTGCTGCAAACAGGTCTAAGGACAAATCCCAATATAGATACATAAAACAGAGACAGAGGGTCAGAATCCCACCTCATTTACTACTAGAGAGAACATGTACTTTCTGAGTGTTTGAAGTTCTCATTACTTGTACATTAGAGATAGTTCAATGGGACTTCTGGTAAAATCTGCACTAATTGCTCCGACAAATCACGAGCCTTTTAATCATCGGTTACAAAGAAGTCTAAACAGAACCAACCAAACTAAATATTTTTGGAATCTTCATGCACCCACGCAGCCTATATCATTGTAATAAAAGAACATTGTATAAAAGCAGAAATATATTTCATCTAATAAATATATAACACGCTAACAGCTACGCTTCCCTCTTGCTTCATACTCTTATACAGACTCAGTCACATCAATTTTTATTTTTTTACTTCAAAGGCAAATCTCACAATGTCAATTATAATCCGAAGTCTTTAATATCTGTCATCCAATAAACAAGAACAGATACGGGCCTGTAAGGTTGTCATTAAATTTGTCCATTTGTATTGCGCATCCTGGGCGACTTTATCACCATTGCGCCGTGTCGTCACGTATCTGCAGAATCGTATTAAGTTCTGCCGTGCACTGGCCTGATATAAATGGCCTCCAGTATGTCATTGATGAGTGCTCTCTGTTATCAGACATCCTTCTGTACCAGACTAATGAAAGGCAACATGTCTATAAATCTGTCGACATCGCATTAAAGTGAGGTGGAACACAATACAGCGCTGCTCCAGAAACAGCCCGGCCCCAATGATTCATTTACAGAGGAAGCTGTTTCCTTATCAGAAGGACCTAATTGATTTGTTAATCCTTCCAGTAAAAGTCAACTTTAAATAAAGCTCATGGGTGGACTATGTTCTGGTTCCTGTTCACAAAAAGCTGGTTACATAGCCAAATGGTTGCTGGTAACTCGATAGGCTGGCTGCATATACATAGGCCTTATTCACACATAGTTGTCCGTAGTTGTTTATCCGTAATCATGGTTGACCTTCGTGCTCATTGATTTATATTGGACTATTCACACCGTCCCTTTTAATTTTGATCCGTAATCTGTTTTATAAAAAAAAGACGTGTCCTAGTGCGGATTGTGATTGCGGTACGGATTACCAATAGAAGTCTACGGGATCCCTATTTTTTTTTTTACGGACGTCATGGATGTCACATCTGTGCCGTCTGGAAAAAATGCGGGTCAGATCTAAGCAAACCAGTTCTGTTCATATTTTACGAATACGGATGCAATTACAGATTCAAATACAGATGAAAGAAATTGGGGGGTTTTGCGACCCAGAAAAATCACTGAACACGTGAAAGAGGCCTTAATCTATGTTCACACAGCGTCAAAAATATTGGCGGACGATTTTCAGTTTTAAAAAAACGTCCTTTTTTGCCGCGTTTTAATGCATGCATGCCGCGATGGCAATGCATTGAAGTCAATGAGAAGACGTACGTCCAATACACACAGTGTATTGAATAACAGACGTTTTTGCCGCGGACGTCAAAATAATGAACATGACAATTATTTTTGGACGTCTTTTGCAAACTGCGGATGTTTTTTTATTAGTTGTTCACACACAGTTTTCCTTTTGTCAACGTTCTTTCTCCGTCTTTACTATTAAATTCAATGGACGTTTTAATTAAGCCACAGAGGCCAATTAGTAACCAAACTAGTATAATGTACAAACACCAGTCATTGCACTAAGGGGAGGCCAGGCTACTAAATAACGTCCGATATTTTAGCCTCAAAATAACGGATGTCATTTTAAACGGAGCTGAAAAAACGTGTGAACATAGCCAAAGTCTGCATTCACACATCACGTGATCGCGGATTCACGACCATGAACAATTTTAGGGGCCACTGAATCTTGTGAGTCTATTCAGACGATCTGTGCCGCAATCTGCGCCGGGAAAAAATACAACATGTTATTACTCGGACGTGATCACGGCACGGATTAGCCAACAGAAGTCTATGGGATAGATCACAGCAAGGATTAGTATGGGATAGATCACAGCATGGATTAGTATGGGATAGATCACAGCATGGATTAGTATGGGATAGATCACAGCATGGATTAGCCAATAGAAGTATATGTGATAGATCACCTCAAGGATTAGCCAATAGAAGTATATGTGATAGATCACCGCAAGGATTAGCCAATAGAAGTCTATGGGATAGATCACAGCAAGGATTAGCCAATAGAAGTATATGTGATAGTTCACCGCAAGGATTAGCCAATAGAAGTCTATGTGATAGATCACGGCAAGGATTAGCCAATAGAAGTATATGTGATAGATCACCGCAAGGATTAGCCAATAGAAGTCTATGGGATAGATCACAGCAAGGATTAGCCAATAGAAGTATATGTGATAGTTCACCGCAAGGATTAGCCAATAGAAGTATATGTGATAGATCACGGCAAGGATTAGCCAATAGAAGTATATGTGATAGATCACGGCAAGGATTAGCCAATAGAAGTCTATGTGATAGATCACGGCAAGGATTAGCCAATAGAAGTCTATGGGATAGATCACAGCAAGGATTAGCCAATAGAAGTATATGTGATAGTTCACCGCAAGGATTAGCCAATAGAAGTATATGTGATAGATCACGGCAAGGATTAGCCAATAGAAGTATATGTGATAGATCACGGCAAGGATTAGCCAATAGAAGTCTATGTGATAGATCACGGCAAGGATTAGCCAATAGAAGTATATGTGATAGATCACGGCAAGGATTAGCCAATAGAAGTCTATGTGATAGATCACGGCAAGGATTAGCCAATAGAAGTCTATGTGATAGATCACGGCAAGGATTAGCCAATAGAAGTCTATTTGATAGATCATGGGACGGATTAGCCAATAGAAGTCTATGGGATCCGTATTTTTCATGGACTTCACATCCACGAAAAACACAGATCAAATCAAAGCAAACTAGTCAAAAAATTTTTATTACCAGTTCAACATTTTATGCGGATGCAGACGTGGATACAAATGCACCGAGATGCAATTACGGACCACGGAGGATCACGGAGTAAAAATAACGGACCTTTGTATGGACCAGGAAAAACACTGAACATGTGAATAAGGCCTTAGGATATCTTGAGCTTCTTATATTAAGACGATTCGGGTTATTGGAAAAGACAACGATCCTCACAAGAATTGGAAGAAGGGAGAAATGACGGCCATCAATAAGACGAGTGGGGAGATGGATGGATAGATACAATGACAATTATTGTGAGCACAGACTGAAGACCTATACAGAAGACACTTATACTGTGCTGCCAGAGATCGGGGCACCTAGTCATAACCTGACAATGTTTACTGTCACCCCCAGGATTCTGTCATCTTTAAAATGCATCTAGCAGGAAGGACTAGTCAGTAATAGTAGTGGTAGTCAAAACCATAGCTAGACTTGGTGCCCCCCATACACACCTAAGCTCAATGTGCATGCATGCAGGTGGCGTTCTGGCAACCCCCGAGCCCCTGGGGCAAACACTGGTCTCCCCAGCAGGTGGGGTGGTGGAGGTGGGACCCCCATTTATTAGACATTTATGTCATATCAAGTCATAAAATGGGAAAAGCATTTAGCTAGTGCCACCAAAATAAAATCCCAATGTATATGATGAATATATTCTGCAGTGTGTGAGTTTCATCCAATAACTTATACTGCAGCTATCCTGCATCTGATTCATGTATCTTAAAGGGGTACTTCGGCATAAACATTTTTCTTTCAAATTACCTGTTTTCAGAAAGTTATACAGATGTGTAATTTACTTCTATTTAAAAAATCTCTAGTGTTCCAGTACTTATTAGCTGCTGTATGTCCTGCAGGAAGTGGTGTATTCTCTCTAGTCTGACACAGTGCTCTCTGCTGCCACCTCTGTCCATGTCAGGAACTGTCCAGAGCAGCAGCGAATCCCCATAGAAAACCTCTCCTGCTCTGCACAGTACCTGACATGGACAGAGGTGGCAGCAGAGAGCACTGACAGACTGGAGAGAATACACCACTTCCTGCAGGACATACAGCAGCTGATAAGTATGGGAATACATGAGATTTTTAAATATAAGTAAATTACAAATCTATATTTTCTGAAACCAGATTTTCACTGGAGTACCCCTTTAGTCTGGCTAAATCTTCTTTCTTACCCCTTTAGGACACCATTATTTCTGAAGTACAGTATTTGGAGACATTGCACAATAAGGTACAAACGTAATGGACGCTAAAGCATTAGGGGGAGCTGCAAAATAGTGAGTTTGTATAAATTGGGAAATGGCAGGGTGGGTACCAGACAAGTAAGACGCAAACTCTGCAGCAACCTTGGGGATCCGGGCCGTCATGAGGGCTGCTGGGCCGTTACTGAGGCCTCATTGGGGAATACATAACAACTGCACGGCCTTCCCATAGCAGCCAATCCCAACACTGGTGAACATGAAAGCTGAGCTCTGATTGGCCGCTGGGAGAGTGACAGGCAGTGTTGCTTTTAGCCGTTTTTGTTAATTCTTTCTAGTTTATTAATAAGAATTGAACATTTTATGTAATCGCTCTAATTTATTCATTAGAATTCTACGCTGTACGGGTGACAATCCCTATTCTATATCAGGCATTGTAATGATATTTGTTATAATCCCTCAGAACTCTTCCTTTCTAATATTTTCTTCTTCGCCAGCTACCCCCACACCGCTCTAGGGAATGTTCCGGATCTCAGGACAGCTTTCTGGATAACATACACTGAATTACCGCACGGTTCCTCGAAGTATAAAAGACATTGAAGTCACCATCGTCATAATGGTCATAATTGTTAAAGTGACAGTACAAATCAATTACAGTTTTATTAACCTGTACGCTTTGTCTGACTGATTCCATATTGGCCATTGATTCTGACATAAAGGGGTACTCTGCTTTGAATTACAACCATAAGCAGCTTGGGGTCCAGTTACAAAACCAGATGGAAAGAAGGCATCACACGTCTGTAATAGAGATCAGTGGCCGGCGTGTAACGTACAGAAAATGAATGTTCTTCGTGGCCCTTGATAAAAATCAGTGGTCATTTGCAGAAATCACTAGTATAAGCGATTATAGGAAACTCTATAATAGGTTTTATTAGGCAAAAAAGCCTCTTTCTGTACTCAAAAAGCAATTTCCCAGCCTCCCCCCCCCTCACTTCTTATATGTTCATTATCAGGCAAATCTGTCTTCATTGCTGTGTCCATTATATCCTACGGAGGGGGGAGGGGCCGAAGGACATGAGTGAGCAGGAAGAAGAGAAATAAAGGTCAGCTGTTTGTAGACTGTCTGGGCACTTAACACTGGATTCAGGGGTTAAAAGGGTCAGTGTTTATCAAGGAACCTGCTGAGAGAAGATTGCAGGGTGTTGTGCTGTGCAGGACTGCTCTGTGATCACTCACTCCTCTCAGCCCCTCCCCTCTCCATAAAGCATAATGGACATAGAAATCCGGCTTCTTCTGAAGTGAGGGTGGAGCTAGAAAAACTGCTTTTTCAGTACAGAAGGAAACTCTTTTGGTAAATAAAACTTATTACAGAGTTTCTTAAAATCGCTTGTGCTATAGATATTTATTGTTTTAAAAAAAAATGACCCTGAAATGACAGGTACGCTATAAGAACAGAACAAGTTCCAAAAATAATGCTGTCAGACATTGATTCATATTGAATGATTTTGGGAGATTTTTTTTAGTTATCAATTTTGCACTAAAAGTTGAAAATGAGTCCAATAGACCTGCAGGGCGTCACCACCATGAAGAGCTGGTGATGAAATGAATGTGGTGATGGCTGATAACTATGGGCCGCCCGATACTATATAGAAATGAGTGCTGCTAGATCGGTCAGCAAGGGCTGTGTATATATATATATTGTTAGCCCTTGCTGCATATTTAGAAAATAGGAAAGCAATACTTTACCTCTCTACGCTCCCCGGCTTCTTTCCAGCTTTTCCCTGCAGTTGCCGCTGGCACTTCTGAGACGTTTCTAAAGTAACAGGCCGCTCTGCCAATCACTGGCCCGGATGGGACAGAGCCACAGCCACTGATTGGCTTAGCGGCCTGTAACTACAGAGACTAATTCAGAAGCTTCAGTGGCGGCTGCGGGAGCTGGGGGAAGCCTGGAGAAGTAAAGTATAGCTTTCTTATTTTCATTTTTATTTTTACAGTTTCGTTGGCCACCGACCACCCACCTCCTGTTACACGGAGCGATGCATGGTTAGAAGCCAATGATTTTTAAACCTGCTAAAAGACAACGATCTGATGATGATCGGCTCCTCTGCTGATCGTGGTCTTTATTAAGGCCATGTTAACACATGGTATTTCTGTCAGTCTTTTTTTTATTTTTTATTTTGCCCGATACAATACATACATGTAATACATACATACATACATACATACATACGTACATACAATAGATACATATAATACATACACTACCGTTCAAAAGTTTGGGGTCACCCAAACAATTTAGTGTTTTCCATGAAAAGTCACACTTCTTCACCACCATACGTTGTGAAATGAATAGAAAATAGAGACAAGACATTGACAAGGTTAGAAATACTGATTTGTATGTGAAATAACATTGTTCTTCCATCACACTTTGCTTCCGTCCCAGAATCCTCCTTTTGCAGCAATTCCAGCATTGCACACCTTTGGCATTCTAGCTATTAATCTGTTGGGGTAAGCTGGAGAAATTGCCCCCCACGCTTCTAGAAGCAGCTCCCACAAGTTGGATTGGTTGGATGGGCACTTCTGGCGTACCATACGGCCCAGCTGCTCCCACAATGGGGTGGTGATCTGGTGACTGCACTGGCCACTCCATTACCTAGGATAGAATACCAGCTGCTGCTTCTGCTGGAAATAGTTCTTGCACAATTTGGAGGTGTGTTTAGGGTCATTGTCCTGTTGTAGGATGAAATTGGCTCCAACCAAGTGCTGCCCACTGGGTATGGCATGGCGGTGCAGAGTGATGGCCTTCCTTATTCACAATCCCTTTTACCCTGTACAAATCTCCCACCTTACCAGCACCAACCCCAGACCATCACATGACCTCCACCATGTATAACAGATGGCGTCAGGCATTCTTCCAGCATCTTCTCATTTCTCCTGCGTCTCACAAACCTTCTTCTTTGTCATCCAAACACCTCAAACTTGGATTCATCCATCGTCCACAACACTTTTTCCAGTCTTCCTCTGTCCAATGTCTGTGTTCTTTTCCCATCTTAATCTTTTTCTTTTATTGGCCAGTCTCAGATATGGCTTTTTCTTTGCCACTCTGCCCTGAAGCCCAAAATCCGGCAGCCGCCTCTTCACTGTAGATGGTGACACTGATGTTTTGCGGGTACTATGTAATGAAGATGCCAGGTGGGGACCTGTGAGGCGCCTGTTTCTCACACTAGAGACTCTAATGTGCTTATCTTCTTGCTTAGTTGTGCAACGCGGCCTCCCACTTCTTTTTCTACTCTGGTTAGAGCCTGTTTGTGCTGTCCTCTGAAGGGAGTAGTACACACCGTTGTAGGAAATCTTCAATTTCTTTAAGCCAATGAGCAAACACATTGTACCATT